>NW_026061814.1:122500-451645 GCF_023897955.1 Schistocerca gregaria | reverse complement strand
AACGGCGATTGCGTGTGTTGGGAGGAGAGGCGAAGCCTTCTTCTGCCGTGCGGCTACTGTATAAGGACGCCAACGGCCATACCATGTTGAATACACCGGTTCTCGTCCGATCACCGAAGTTAAGCAACATCGGGCCCGGTTAGTACTTGGATGGGTGACCGCCTGGGAACACCGGGTGCTGTTGGCTCCCTCTCTTCTTTTAAATTTTATGTCACTACACCTGCCAGCCCTCTTTTCATGAAAAACTCTCAGGTGCGACAAAGATGCTTCCACAAGCATTTTAAACTACTGTATTAAACGTAAGATGCGAAATTACAGTAATGAACTCAGTTTGAACAAGAATGCGCGGAGGAAGAGTGCTAGGATCTCGTTGAAAATAACGAAACACTGCGAATCGACAGATGTGCTCTTGAAACGCGTCAGAGAGTACTGTTTTGTAGGAGCGCTAAATTCCAAAAACTAACTACATTAAAGAAAGACCTGTTCCCGTCCGACCACTGAAGAAAAGCAACAACGTCAGTATTCGGATCGGCGACCGCCTGGGAACTCTGGCTGTCTTCATTTCTTGCTTTCTTGTCACTACTCCTGCCAGCCCTTTTTTCATGCTACCTTTCTCATGTGACAAAGATGCTTCCATACTGATTTTAAACTATCGTAAGATACGATATTAAGGAACTCAGTTTGAAAAGAGTGCGCCAAGTAAGACTTCCAAAGAGTCTCTGGAATAATAAAAACAGTATGAAGTGACAGAAATGTTGTGAAAAACGTCAGGGCATATTGTTTTGTAGCAGTGCACAAGGGCAAATTTGTAAACAAAAATTTACCTTTCGTCGCTACAAGAGATGTATACTTTGCCGAAAAGCCTGTGTCTTGTGTGCATGTTTTCGCACCTTTCCACGGCACAGCGCAGCACAGAGCGGCACTGGTAGCTCCGAACGCCCGCACACGGCGCCTCGGACTCGCCGGTTCGGGCCGCGCCCATCTCGCAGATGCTTCTCGTACTTGTGCTGTCATATGGACCGCGACCCGAGCGGCAGCGAGCGGCAGTCGAGCAAAGTCGGGACAAGTCGGGACGGAAGGGGACAGCCGAGAATGAACCGTGCAAATTACGCAAATATCTGGAAGCGCGACGAGTGTCAGGCAGGTGAGAACGCTTCCCTCTGTCTTCATTTCTTGCTATCTTGTCACTACCCCTGCCAGCCCTTTTTTCATGCTACCTTTCTCATGTGACAAAGATGCTTCCATACTGATTTTAAACTATCGTAAGATACGATATTAAGGAACTCAGTTTGAAAAGAGTGCGCCAAGGAAGACTTCCAAAGAGTCTCTGGAAATAACAAAACAGTATGAAGTGACAGAAATGTTGTGAAATACGTCAGGGCATATTGTTTTGTAGCAGTGCACAACGGCAAATTTGTAAACAAAAATTTACCTTCCATCGCTACAAGAGATGGATACTTTGTCGAACAAACGAATGACAGGCGGTGCAACGAGCAGCTGTGTTGTGCGTCTGACCCACGTGGCGGCGCGCCGCACTGCGCGTCGCCTTCGAGGTGGAAGGACGTGCTTTGCGTCAAATGTGCCACCGAAAACGGCGATTGCGTGTGTTGGGAGGAGAGGCGAAGCCTTCTTCTGCCGTGCGGCTACTGTATAAGGACGCCAACGGCCATACCATGTTGAATACACCGGTTCTCGTCCGATCACCGAAGTTAAGCAACATCGGGCCCGGTTAGTACTTGGATGGGTGACCGCCTGGGAACACCGGGTGCTGTTGGCTCCCTCTCTTCTTTTAAATTTTATGTCACTACACCTGCCAGCCCTCTTTTCATGAAAAACTCTCAGGTGCGACAAAGATGCTTCCACAAGCATTTTAAACTACTGTATTAAACGTAAGATGCGAAATTACAGTAATGAACTCAGTTTGAACAAGAATGCGCGGAGGAAGAGTGCTAGGATCTCGTTGAAAATAACGAAACACTGCGAATCGACAGATGTGCTCTTGAAACGCGTCAGAGAGTACTGTTTTGTAGGAGCGCTAAATTCCAAAAACTAACTACATTAAAGAAAGACCTGTTCCCGTCCGACCACCGAAGAAAAGCAACAACGTCAGTATTCGGATCGGCGACCGCCTGGGAACTCTGGCTGTCTTCATTTCTTGCTTTCTTGTCACTACTCCTGCCAGCCCTTTTTTCATGCGACCTTTCTCATGTGACAAAGATGCTTCCATACTGATTTTAAACTATCGTAAGATACGATATTAAGGAACTCAGTTTGAAAAGAGTGCGCCAAGTAAGACTTCCAAAGAGTCTCTGGAATAATAAAAACAGTATGAAGTGACAGAAATGTTGTGAAAAACGTCAGGGCATATTGTTTTGTAGCAGTGCACAAGGGCAAATTTGTAAACAAAAATTTACCTTTCGTCGCTACAAGAGATGTATACTTTGCCGAAAAGCCTGTGTCTTGTGTGCATGTTTTCGCACCTTTCCACGGCACAGCGCAGCACAGAGCGGCACTGGTAGCTCCGAACGCCCGCACACGGCGCCTCGGACTCGCCGGTTCGGGCCGCGCCCATCTCGCAGATGCTTCTCGTACTTGTGCTGTCATATGGACCGCGACCCGAGCGGCAGCGAGCAAAGTCGGGACAAGTCGGGACGGAAGGGGACAGCCGAGAATGAACCGTGCAAATTACGCAAATATCTGGAAGCGCGACGAGTGTCAGGCAGGTGAGAACGCTTCCCTCTGTCTTCATTTCTTGCTATCTTGTCACTACCCCTGCCAGCCCTTTTTTCATGCTACCTTTCTCATGTGACAAAGATGCTTCCATACTGATTTTAAACTATCGTAAGATACGATATTAAGGAACTCAGTTTGAAAAGAGTGCGCCAAGGAAGACTTCCAAAGAGTCTCTGGAAATAACAAAACAGTATGAAGTGACAGAAATGTTGTGAAATACGTCAGGGCATATTGTTTTGTAGCAGTGCACAACGGCAAATTTGTAAACAAAAATTTACCTTCCATCGCTACAAGAGATGGATACTTTGTCGAACAAACGAATGACAGGCGGTGCAACGAGCAGCTGTGTTGTGCGTCTGACCCACGTGGCGGCGCGCCGCACTGCGCGTCGCCTTCGAGGTGGAAGGACGTGCTTTGCGTCAAATGTGCCACCGAAAACGGCGATTGCGTGTGTTGGGAGGAGAGGCGAAGCCTTCTTCTGCCGTGCGGCTACTGTATAAGGACGCCAACGGCCATACCATGTTGAATACACCGGTTCTCGTCCGATCACCGAAGTTAAGCAACATCGGGCCCGGTTAGTACTTGGATGGGTGACCGCCTGGGAACACCGGGTGCTGTTGGCTCCCTCTCTTCTTTTAAATTTTATGTCACTACACCTGCCAGCCCTCTTTTCATGAAAAACTCTCAGGTGCGACAAAGATGCTTCCACAAGCATTTTAAACTACTGTATTAAACGTAAGATGCGAAATTACAGTAATGAACTCAGTTTGAACAAGAATGCGCGGAGGAAGAGTGCTAGGATCTCGTTGAAAATAACGAAACACTGCGAATCGACAGATGTGCTCTTGAAACGCGTCAGAGAGTACTGTTTTGTAGGAGCGCTAAATTCCAAAAACTAACTACATTAAAGAAAGACCTGTTCCCGTCCGACCACTGAAGAAAAGCAACAACGTCAGTATTCGGATCGGCGACCGCCTGGGAACTCTGGCTGTCTTCATTTCTTGCTTTCTTGTCACTACTCCTGCCAGCCCTTTTTTCATGCTACCTTTCTCATGTGACAAAGATGCTTCCATACTGATTTTAAACTATCGTAAGATACGATATTAAGGAACTCAGTTTGAAAAGAGTGCGCCAAGTAAGACTTCCAAAGAGTCTCTGGAATAATAAAAACAGTATGAAGTGACAGAAATGTTGTGAAAAACGTCAGGGCATATTGTTTTGTAGCAGTGCACAAGGGCAAATTTGTAAACAAAAATTTACCTTTCGTCGCTACAAGAGATGTATACTTTGCCGAAAAGCCTGTGTCTTGTGTGCATGTTTTCGCACCTTTCCACGGCACAGCGCAGCACAGAGCGGCACTGGTAGCTCCGAACGCCCGCACACGGCGCCTCGGACTCGCCGGTTCGGGCCGCGCCCATCTCGCAGATGCTTCTCGTACTTGTGCTGTCATATGGACCGCGACCCGAGCGGCAGCGAGCGGCAGTCGAGCAAAGTCGGGACAAGTCGGGACGGAAGGGGACAGCCGAGAATGAACCGTGCAAATTACGCAAATATCTGGAAGCGCGACGAGTGTCAGGCAGGTGAGAACGCTTCCCTCTGTCTTCATTTCTTGCTATCTTGTCACTACCCCTGCCAGCCCTTTTTTCATGCTACCTTTCTCATGTGACAAAGATGCTTCCATACTGATTTTAAACTATCGTAAGATACGATATTAAGGAACTCAGTTTGAAAAGAGTGCGCCAAGGAAGACTTCCAAAGAGTCTCTGGAAATAACAAAACAGTATGAAGTGACAGAAATGTTGTGAAATACGTCAGGGCATATTGTTTTGTAGCAGTGCACAACGGCAAATTTGTAAACAAAAATTTACCTTCCATCGCTACAAGAGATGGATACTTTGTCGAACAAACGAATGACAGGCGGTGCAACGAGCAGCTGTGTTGTGCGTCTGACCCACGTGGCGGCGCGCCGCACTGCGCGTCGCCTTCGAGGTGGAAGGACGTGCTTTGCGTCAAATGTGCCACCGAAAACGGCGATTGCGTGTGTTGGGAGGAGAGGCGAAGCCTTCTTCTGCCGTGCGGCTACTGTATAAGGACGCCAACGGCCATACCATGTTGAATACACCGGTTCTCGTCCGATCACCGAAGTTAAGCAACATCGGGCCCGGTTAGTACTTGGATGGGTGACCGCCTGGGAACACCGGGTGCTGTTGGCTCCCTCTCTTCTTTTAAATTTTATGTCACTACACCTGCCAGCCCTCTTTTCATGAAAAACTCTCAGGTGCGACAAAGATGCTTCCACAAGCATTTTAAACTACTGTATTAAACGTAAGATGCGAAATTACAGTAATGAACTCAGTTTGAACAAGAATGCGCGGAGGAAGAGTGCTAGGATCTCGTTGAAAATAACGAAACACTGCGAATCGACAGATGTGCTCTTGAAACGCGTCAGAGAGTACTGTTTTGTAGGAGCGCTAAATTCCAAAAACTAACTACATTAAAGAAAGACCTGTTCCCGTCCGACCACCGAAGAAAAGCAACAACGTCAGTATTCGGATCGGCGACCGCCTGGGAACTCTGGCTGTCTTCATTTCTTGCTTTCTTGTCACTACTCCTGCCAGCCCTTTTTTCATGCGACCTTTCTCATGTGACAAAGATGCTTCCATACTGATTTTAAACTATCGTAAGATACGATATTAAGGAACTCAGTTTGAAAAGAGTGCGCCAAGTAAGACTTCCAAAGAGTCTCTGGAATAATAAAAACAGTATGAAGTGACAGAAATGTTGTGAAAAACGTCAGGGCATATTGTTTTGTAGCAGTGCACAAGGGCAAATTTGTAAACAAAAATTTACCTTTCGTCGCTACAAGAGATGTATACTTTGCCGAAAAGCCTGTGTCTTGTGTGCATGTTTTCGCACCTTTCCACGGCACAGCGCAGCACAGAGCGGCACTGGTAGCTCCGAACGCCCGCACACGGCGCCTCGGACTCGCCGGTTCGGGCCGCGCCCATCTCGCAGATGCTTCTCGTACTTGTGCTGTCATATGGACCGCGACCCGAGCGGCAGCGAGCAAAGTCGGGACAAGTCGGGACGGAAGGGGACAGCCGAGAATGAACCGTGCAAATTACGCAAATATCTGGAAGCGCGACGAGTGTCAGGCAGGTGAGAACGCTTCCCTCTGTCTTCATTTCTTGCTATCTTGTCACTACCCCTGCCAGCCCTTTTTTCATGCTACCTTTCTCATGTGACAAAGATGCTTCCATACTGATTTTAAACTATCGTAAGATACGATATTAAGGAACTCAGTTTGAAAAGAGTGCGCCAAGGAAGACTTCCAAAGAGTCTCTGGAAATAACAAAACAGTATGAAGTGACAGAAATGTTGTGAAATACGTCAGGGCATATTGTTTTGTAGCAGTGCACAACGGCAAATTTGTAAACAAAAATTTACCTTCCATCGCTACAAGAGATGGATACTTTGTCGAACAAACGAATGACAGGCGGTGCAACGAGCAGCTGTGTTGTGCGTCTGACCCACGTGGCGGCGCGCCGCACTGCGCGTCGCCTTCGAGGTGGAAGGACGTGCTTTGCGTCAAATGTGCCACCGAAAACGGCGATTGCGTGTGTTGGGAGGAGAGGCGAAGCCTTCTTCTGCCGTGCGGCTACTGTATAAGGACGCCAACGGCCATACCATGTTGAATACACCGGTTCTCGTCCGATCACCGAAGTTAAGCAACATCGGGCCCGGTTAGTACTTGGATGGGTGACCGCCTGGGAACACCGGGTGCTGTTGGCTCCCTCTCTTCTTTTAAATTTTATGTCACTACACCTGCCAGCCCTCTTTTCATGAAAAACTCTCAGGTGCGACAAAGATGCTTCCACAAGCATTTTAAACTACTGTATTAAACGTAAGATGCGAAATTACAGTAATGAACTCAGTTTGAACAAGAATGCGCGGAGGAAGAGTGCTAGGATCTCGTTGAAAATAACGAAACACTGCGAATCGACAGATGTGCTCTTGAAACGCGTCAGAGAGTACTGTTTTGTAGGAGCGCTAAATTCCAAAAACTAACTACATTAAAGAAAGACCTGTTCCCGTCCGACCACCGAAGAAAAGCAACAACGTCAGTATTCGGATCGGCGACCGCCTGGGAACTCTGGCTGTCTTCATTTCTTGCTTTCTTGTCACTACTCCTGCCAGCCCTTTTTTCATGCTACCTTTCTCATGTGACAAAGATGCTTCCATACTGATTTTAAACTATCGTAAGATACGATATTAAGGAACTCAGTTTGAAAAGAGTGCGCCAAGTAAGACTTCCAAAGAGTCTCTGGAATAATAAAAACAGTATGAAGTGACAGAAATGTTGTGAAAAACGTCAGGGCATATTGTTTTGTAGCAGTGCACAAGGGCAAATTTGTAAACAAAAATTTACCTTTCGTCGCTACAAGAGATGTATACTTTGCCGAAAAGCCTGTGTCTTGTGTGCATGTTTTCGCACCTTTCCACGGCACAGCGCAGCACAGAGCGGCACTGGTAGCTCCGAACGCCCGCACACGGCGCCTCGGACTCGCCGGTTCGGGCCGCGCCCATCTCGCAGATGCTTCTCGTACTTGTGCTGTCATATGGACCGCGACCCGAGCGGCAGCGAGCGGCAGTCGAGCAAAGTCGGGACAAGTCGGGACGGAAGGGGACAGCCGAGAATGAACCGTGCAAATTACGCAAATATCTGGAAGCGCGACGAGTGTCAGGCAGGTGAGAACGCTTCCCTCTGTCTTCATTTCTTGCTATCTTGTCACTACCCCTGCCAGCCCTTTTTTCATGCTACCTTTCTCATGTGACAAAGATGCTTCCATACTGATTTTAAACTATCGTAAGATACGATATTAAGGAACTCAGTTTGAAAAGAGTGCGCCAAGGAAGACTTCCAAAGAGTCTCTGGAAATAACAAAACAGTATGAAGTGACAGAAATGTTGTGAAATACGTCAGGGCATATTGTTTTGTAGCAGTGCACAACGGCAAATTTGTAAACAAAAATTTACCTTCCATCGCTACAAGAGATGGATACTTTGTCGAACAAACGAATGACAGGCGGTGCAACGAGCAGCTGTGTTGTGCGTCTGACCCACGTGGCGGCGCGCCGCACTGCGCGTCGCCTTCGAGGTGGAAGGACGTGCTTTGCGTCAAATGTGCCACCGAAAACGGCGATTGCGTGTGTTGGGAGGAGAGGCGAAGCCTTCTTCTGCCGTGCGGCTACTGTATAAGGACGCCAACGGCCATACCATGTTGAATACACCGGTTCTCGTCCGATCACCGAAGTTAAGCAACATCGGGCCCGGTTAGTACTTGGATGGGTGACCGCCTGGGAACACCGGGTGCTGTTGGCTCCCTCTCTTCTTTTAAATTTTATGTCACTACACCTGCCAGCCCTCTTTTCATGAAAAACTCTCAGGTGCGACAAAGATGCTTCCACAAGCATTTTAAACTACTGTATTAAACGTAAGATGCGAAATTACAGTAATGAACTCAGTTTGAACAAGAATGCGCGGAGGAAGAGTGCTAGGATCTCGTTGAAAATAACGAAACACTGCGAATCGACAGATGTGCTCTTGAAACGCGTCAGAGAGTACTGTTTTGTAGGAGCGCTAAATTCCAAAAACTAACTACATTAAAGAAAGACCTGTTCCCGTCCGACCACCGAAGAAAAGCAACAACGTCAGTATTCGGATCGGCGACCGCCTGGGAACTCTGGCTGTCTTCATTTCTTGCTTTCTTGTCACTACTCCTGCCAGCCCTTTTTTCATGCTACCTTTCTCATGTGACAAAGATGCTTCCATACTGATTTTAAACTATCGTAAGATACGATATTAAGGAACTCAGTTTGAAAAGAGTGCGCCAAGTAAGACTTCCAAAGAGTCTCTGGAATAATAAAAACAGTATGAAGTGACAGAAATGTTGTGAAAAACGTCAGGGCATATTGTTTTGTAGCAGTGCACAAGGGCAAATTTGTAAACAAAAATTTACCTTTCGTCGCTACAAGAGATGTATACTTTGCCGAAAAGCCTGTGTCTTGTGTGCATGTTTTCGCACCTTTCCACGGCACAGCGCAGCACAGAGCGGCACTGGTAGCTCCGAACGCCCGCACACGGCGCCTCGGACTCGCCGGTTCGGGCCGCGCCCATCTCGCAGATGCTTCTCGTACTTGTGCTGTCATATGGACCGCGACCCGAGCGGCAGCGAGCGGCAGTCGAGCAAAGTCGGGACAAGTCGGGACGGAAGGTGACAGCCGAGAATGAACCGTGCAAATTACGCAAATATCTGGAAGCGCGACGAGTGTCAGGCAGGTGAGAACGCTTCCCTCTGTCTTCATTTCTTGCTATCTTGTCACTACCCCTGCCAGCCCTTTTTTCATGCTACCTTTCTCATGTGACAAAGATGCTTCCATACTGATTTTAAACTATCGTAAGATACGATATTAAGGAACTCAGTTTGAAAAGAGTGCGCCAAGGAAGACTTCCAAAGAGTCTCTGGAAATAACAAAACAGTATGAAGTGACAGAAATGTTGTGAAATACGTCAGGGCATATTGTTTTGTAGCAGTGCACAACGGCAAATTTGTAAACAAAAATTTACCTTCCATCGCTACAAGAGATGGATACTTTGTCGAACAAACGAATGACAGGCGGTGCAACGAGCAGCTGTGTTGTGCGTCTGACCCACGTGGCGGCGCGCCGCACTGCGCGTCGCCTTCGAGGTGGAAGGACGTGCTTTGCGTCAAATGTGCCACCGAAAACGGCGATTGCGTGTGTTGGGAGGAGAGGCGAAGCCTTCTTCTGCCGTGCGGCTACTGTATAAGGACGCCAACGGCCATACCATGTTGAATACACCGGTTCTCGTCCGATCACCGAAGTTAAGCAACATCGGGCCCGGTTAGTACTTGGATGGGTGACCGCCTGGGAACACCGGGTGCTGTTGGCTCCCTCTCTTCTTTTAAATTTTATGTCACTACACCTGCCAGCCCTCTTTTCATGAAAAACTCTCAGGTGCGACAAAGATGCTTCCACAAGCATTTTAAACTACTGTATTAAACGTAAGATGCGAAATTACAGTAATGAACTCAGTTTGAACAAGAATGCGCGGAGGAAGAGTGCTAGGATCTCGTTGAAAATAACGAAACACTGCGAATCGACAGATGTGCTCTTGAAACGCGTCAGAGAGTACTGTTTTGTAGGAGCGCTAAATTCCAAAAACTAACTACATTAAAGAAAGACCTGTTCCCGTCCGACCACCGAAGAAAAGCAACAACGTCAGTATTCGGATCGGCGACCGCCTGGGAACTCTGGCTGTCTTCATTTCTTGCTTTCTTGTCACTACTCCTGCCAGCCCTTTTTTCATGCTACCTTTCTCATGTGACAAAGATGCTTCCATACTGATTTTAAACTATCGTAAGATACGATATTAAGGAACTCAGTTTGAAAAGAGTGCGCCAAGTAAGACTTCCAAAGAGTCTCTGGAATAATAAAAACAGTATGAAGTGACAGAAATGTTGTGAAAAACGTCAGGGCATATTGTTTTGTAGCAGTGCACAAGGGCAAATTTGTAAACAAAAATTTACCTTTCGTCGCTACAAGAGATGTATACTTTGCCGAAAAGCCTGTGTCTTGTGTGCATGTTTTCGCACCTTTCCACGGCACAGCGCAGCACAGAGCGGCACTGGTAGCTCCGAACGCCCGCACACGGCGCCTCGGACTCGCCGGTTCGGGCCGCGCCCATCTCGCAGATGCTTCTCGTACTTGTGCTGTCATATGGACCGCGACCCGAGCGGCAGCGAGCGGCAGTCGAGCAAAGTCGGGACAAGTCGGGACGGAAGGGGACAGCCGAGAATGAACCGTGCAAATTACGCAAATATCTGGAAGCGCGACGAGTGTCAGGCAGGTGAGAACGCTTCCCTCTGTCTTCATTTCTTGCTATCTTGTCACTACCCCTGCCAGCCCTTTTTTCATGCTACCTTTCTCATGTGACAAAGATGCTTCCATACTGATTTTAAACTATCGTAAGATACGATATTAAGGAACTCAGTTTGAAAAGAGTGCGCCAAGGAAGACTTCCAAAGAGTCTCTGGAAATAACAAAACAGTATGAAGTGACAGAAATGTTGTGAAATACGTCAGGGCATATTGTTTTGTAGCAGTGCACAACGGCAAATTTGTAAACAAAAATTTACCTTCCATCGCTACAAGAGATGGATACTTTGTCGAACAAACGAATGACAGGCGGTGCAACGAGCAGCTGTGTTGTGCGTCTGACCCACGTGGCGGCGCGCCGCACTGCGCGTCGCCTTCGAGGTGGAAGGACGTGCTTTGCGTCAAATGTGCCACCGAAAACGGCGATTGCGTGTGTTGGGAGGAGAGGCGAAGCCTTCTTCTGCCGTGCGGCTACTGTATAAGGACGCCAACGGCCATACCATGTTGAATACACCGGTTCTCGTCCGATCACCGAAGTTAAGCAACATTGGGCGCGGTTAGTACTTGGATGGGTGACCGCCTGGGAACACCGGGTGCTGTTGGCTCCCTCTCTTCTTTTAAATTTTATGTCACTACACCTGCCAGCCCTCTTTTCATGAAAAACTCTCAGGTGCGACAAAGATGCTTCCACAAGCATTTTAAACTACTGTATTAAACGTAAGATGCGAAATTACAGTAATGAACTCAGTTTGAACAAGAATGCGCGGAGGAAGAGTGCTAGGATCTCGTTGAAAATAACGAAACACTGCGAATCGACAGATGTGCTCTTGAAACGCGTCAGAGAGTACTGTTTTGTAGGAGCGCTAAATTCCAAAAACTAACTACATTAAAGAAAGACCTGTTCCCGTCCGACCACCGAAGAAAAGCAACAACGTCAGTATTCGGATCGGCGACCGCCTGGGAACTCTGGCTGTCTTCATTTCTTGCTTTCTTGTCACTACTCCTGCCAGCCCTTTTTTCATGCTACCTTTCTCATGTGACAAAGATGCTTCCATACTGATTTTAAACTATCGTAAGATACGATATTAAGGAACTCAGTTTGAAAAGAGTGCGCCAAGTAAGACTTCCAAAGAGTCTCTGGAATAATAAAAACAGTATGAAGTGACAGAAATGTTGTGAAAAACGTCAGGGCATATTGTTTTGTAGCAGTGCACAAGGGCAAATTTGTAAACAAAAATTTACCTTTCGTCGCTACAAGAGATGTATACTTTGCCGAAAAGCCTGTGTCTTGTGTGCATGTTTTCGCACCTTTCCACGGCACAGCGCAGCACAGAGCGGCACTGGTAGCTCCGAACGCCCGCACACGGCGCCTCGGACTCGCCGGTTCGGGCCGCGCCCATCTCGCAGATGCTTCTCGTACTTGTGCTGTCATATGGACCGCGACCCGAGCGGCAGCGAGCGGCAGTCGAGCAAAGTCGGGACAAGTCGGGACGGAAGGGGACAGCCGAGAATGAACCGTGCAAATTACGCAAATATCTGGAAGCGCGACGAGTGTCAGGCAGGTGAGAACGCTTCCCTCTGTCTTCATTTCTTGCTATCTTGTCACTACCCCTGCCAGCCCTTTTTTCATGCTACCTTTCTCATGTGACAAAGATGCTTCCATACTGATTTTAAACTATCGTAAGATACGATATTAAGGAACTCAGTTTGAAAAGAGTGCGCCAAGGAAGACTTCCAAAGAGTCTCTGGAAATAACAAAACAGTATGAAGTGACAGAAATGTTGTGAAATACGTCAGGGCATATTGTTTTGTAGCAGTGCACAACGGCAAATTTGTAAACAAAAATTTACCTTCCATCGCTACAAGAGATGGATACTTTGTCGAACAAACGAATGACAGGCGGTGCAACGAGCAGCTGTGTTGTGCGTCTGACCCACGTGGCGGCGCGCCGCACTGCGCGTCGCCTTCGAGGTGGAAGGACGTGCTTTGCGTCAAATGTGCCACCGAAAACGGCGATTGCGTGTGTTGGGAGGAGAGGCGAAGCCTTCTTCTGCCGTGCGGCTACTGTATAAGGACGCCAACGGCCATACCATGTTGAATACACCGGTTCTCGTCCGATCACCGACGTTAAGCAACATCGGGCCCGGTTAGTACTTGGATGGGTGACCGCCTGGGAACACCGGGTGCTGTTGGCTCCCTCTCTTCTTTTAAATTTTATGTCACTACACCTGCCAGCCCTCTTTTCATGAAAAACTCTCAGGTGCGACAAAGATGCTTCCACAAGCATTTTAAACTACTGTATTAAACGTAAGATGCGAAATTACAGTAATGAACTCAGTTTGAACAAGAATGCGCGGAGGAAGAGTGCTAGGATCTCGTTGAAAATAACGAAACACTGCGAATCGACAGATGTGCTCTTGAAACGCGTCAGAGAGTACTGTTTTGTAGGAGCGCTAAATTCCAAAAACTAACTACATTAAAGAAAGACCTGTTCCCGTCCGACCACCGAAGAAAAGCAACAACGTCAGTATTCGGATCGGCGACCGCCTGGGAACTCTGGCTGTCTTCATTTCTTGCTTTCTTGTCACTACTCCTGCCAGCCCTTTTTTCATGCTACCTTTCTCATGTGACAAAGATGCTTCCATACTGATTTTAAACTATCGTAAGATACGATATTAAGGAACTCAGTTTGAAAAGAGTGCGCCAAGTAAGACTTCCAAAGAGTCTCTGGAATAATAAAAACAGTATGAAGTGACAGAAATGTTGTGAAAAACGTCAGGGCATATTGTTTTGTAGCAGTGCACAAGGGCAAATTTGTAAACAAAAATTTACCTTTCGTCGCTACAAGAGATGTATACTTTGCCGAAAAGCCTGTGTCTTGTGTGCATGTTTTCGCACCTTTCCACGGCACAGCGCAGCACAGAGCGGCACTGGTAGCTCCGAACGCCCGCACACGGCGCCTCGGACTCGCCGGTTCGGGCCGCGCCCATCTCGCAGATGCTTCTCGTACTTGTGCTGTCATATGGACCGCGACCCGAGCGGCAGCGAGCGGCAGTCGAGCAAAGTCGGGACAAGTCGGGACGGAAGGGGACAGCCGAGAATGAACCGTGCAAATTACGCAAATATCTGGAAGCGCGACGAGTGTCAGGCAGGTGAGAACGCTTCCCTCTGTCTTCATTTCTTGCTATCTTGTCACTACCCCTGCCAGCCCTTTTTTCATGCTACCTTTCTCATGTGACAAAGATGCTTCCATACTGATTTTAAACTATCGTAAGATACGATATTAAGGAACTCAGTTTGAAAAGAGTGCGCCAAGGAAGACTTCCAAAGAGTCTCTGGAAATAACAAAACAGTATGAAGTGACAGAAATGTTGTGAAATACGTCAGGGCATATTGTTTTGTAGCAGTGCACAACGGCAAATTTGTAAACAAAAATTTACCTTCCATCGCTACAAGAGATGGATACTTTGTCGAACAAACGAATGACAGGCGGTGCAACGAGCAGCTGTGTTGTGCGTCTGACCCACGTGGCGGCGCGCCGCACTGCGCGTCGCCTTCGAGGTGGAAGGACGTGCTTTGCGTCAAATGTGCCACCGAAAACGGCGATTGCGTGTGTTGGGAGGAGAGGCGAAGCCTTCTTCTGCCGTGCGGCTACTGTATAAGGACGCCAACGGCCATACCATGTTGAATACACCGGTTCTCGTCCGATCACCGACGTTAAGCAACATCGGGCCCGGTTAGTACTTGGATGGGTGACCGCCTGGGAACACCGGGTGCTGTTGGCTCCCTCTCTTCTTTTAAATTTTATGTCACTACACCTGCCAGCCCTCTTTTCATGAAAAACTCTCAGGTGCGACAAAGATGCTTCCACAAGCATTTTAAACTACTGTATTAAACGTAAGATGCGAAATTACAGTAATGAACTCAGTTTGAACAAGAATGCGCGGAGGAAGAGTGCTAGGATCTCGTTGAAAATAACGAAACACTGCGAATCGACAGATGTGCTCTTGAAACGCGTCAGAGAGTACTGTTTTGTAGGAGCGCTAAATTCCAAAAACTAACTACATTAAAGAAAGACCTGTTCCCGTCCGACCACCGAAGAAAAGCAACAACGTCAGTATTCGGATCGGCGACCGCCTGGGAACTCTGGCTGTCTTCATTTCTTGCTTTCTTGTCACTACTCCTGCCAGCCCTTTTTTCATGCTACCTTTCTCATGTGACAAAGATGCTTCCATACTGATTTTAAACTATCGTAAGATACGATATTAAGGAACTCAGTTTGAAAAGAGTGCGCCAAGTAAGACTTCCAAAGAGTCTCTGGAATAATAAAAACAGTATGAAGTGACAGAAATGTTGTGAAAAACGTCAGGGCATATTGTTTTGTAGCAGTGCACAAGGGCAAATTTGTAAACAAAAATTTACCTTTCGTCGCTACAAGAGATGTATACTTTGCCGAAAAGCCTGTGTCTTGTGTGCATGTTTTCGCACCTTTCCACGGCACAGCGCAGCACAGAGCGGCACTGGTAGCTCCGAACGCCCGCACACGGCGCCTCGGACTCGCCGGTTCGGGCCGCGCCCATCTCGCAGATGCTTCTCGTACTTGTGCTGTCATATGGACCGCGACCCGAGCGGCAGCGAGCGGCAGTCGAGCAAAGTCGGGACAAGTCGGGACGGAAGGGGACAGCCGAGAATGAACCGTGCAAATTACGCAAATATCTGGAAGCGCGACGAGTGTCAGGCAGGTGAGAACGCTTCCCTCTGTCTTCATTTCTTGCTATCTTGTCACTACCCCTGCCAGCCCTTTTTTCATGCTACCTTTCTCATGTGACAAAGATGCTTCCATACTGATTTTAAACTATCGTAAGATACGATATTAAGGAACTCAGTTTGAAAAGAGTGCGCCAAGGAAGACTTCCAAAGAGTCTCTGGAAATAACAAAACAGTATGAAGTGACAGAAATGTTGTGAAATACGTCAGGGCATATTGTTTTGTAGCAGTGCACAACGGCAAATTTGTAAACAAAAATTTACCTTCCATCGCTACAAGAGATGGATACTTTGTCGAACAAACGAATGACAGGCGGTGCAACGAGCAGCTGTGTTGTGCGTCTGACCCACGTGGCGGCGCGCCGCACTGCGCGTCGCCTTCGAGGTGGAAGGACGTGCTTTGCGTCAAATGTGCCACCGAAAACGGCGATTGCGTGTGTTGGGAGGAGAGGCGAAGCCTTCTTCTGCCGTGCGGCTACTGTATAAGGACGCCAACGGCCATACCATGTTGAATACACCGGTTCTCGTCCGATCACCGACGTTAAGCAACATCGGGCCCGGTTAGTACTTGGATGGGTGACCGCCTGGGAACACCGGGTGCTGTTGGCTCCCTCTCTTCTTTTAAATTTTATGTCACTACACCTGCCAGCCCTCTTTTCATGAAAAACTCTCAGGTGCGACAAAGATGCTTCCACAAGCATTTTAAACTACTGTATTAAACGTAAGATGCGAAATTACAGTAATGAACTCAGTTTGAACAAGAATGCGCGGAGGAAGAGTGCTAGGATCTCGTTGAAAATAACGAAACACTGCGAATCGACAGATGTGCTCTTGAAACGCGTCAGAGAGTACTGTTTTGTAGGAGCGCTAAATTCCAAAAACTAACTACATTAAAGAAAGACCTGTTCCCGTCCGACCACCGAAGAAAAGCAACAACGTCAGTATTCGGATCGGCGACCGCCTGGGAACTCTGGCTGTCTTCATTTCTTGCTTTCTTGTCACTACTCCTGCCAGCCCTTTTTTCATGCTACCTTTCTCATGTGACAAAGATGCTTCCATACTGATTTTAAACTATCGTAAGATACGATATTAAGGAACTCAGTTTGAAAAGAGTGCGCCAAGTAAGACTTCCAAAGAGTCTCTGGAATAATAAAAACAGTATGAAGTGACAGAAATGTTGTGAAAAACGTCAGGGCATATTGTTTTGTAGCAGTGCACAAGGGCAAATTTGTAAACAAAAATTTACCTTTCGTCGCTACAAGAGATGTATACTTTGCCGAAAAGCCTGTGTCTTGTGTGCATGTTTTCGCACCTTTCCACGGCACAGCGCAGCACAGAGCGGCACTGGTAGCTCCGAACGCCCGCACACGGCGCCTCGGACTCGCCGGTTCGGGCCGCGCCCATCTCGCAGATGCTTCTCGTACTTGTGCTGTCATATGGACCGCGACCCGAGCGGCAGCGAGCGGCAGTCGAGCAAAGTCGGGACAAGTCGGGACGGAAGGGGACAGCCGAGAATGAACCGTGCAAATTACGCAAATATCTGGAAGCGCGACGAGTGTCAGGCAGGTGAGAACGCTTCCCTCTGTCTTCATTTCTTGCTATCTTGTCACTACCCCTGCCAGCCCTTTTTTCATGCTACCTTTCTCATGTGACAAAGATGCTTCCATACTGATTTTAAACTATCGTAAGATACGATATTAAGGAACTCAGTTTGAAAAGAGTGCGCCAAGGAAGACTTCCAAAGAGTCTCTGGAAATAACAAAACAGTATGAAGTGACAGAAATGTTGTGAAATACGTCAGGGCATATTGTTTTGTAGCAGTGCACAACGGCAAATTTGTAAACAAAAATTTACCTTCCATCGCTACAAGAGATGGATACTTTGTCGAACAAACGAATGACAGGCGGTGCAACGAGCAGCTGTGTTGTGCGTCTGACCCACGTGGCGGCGCGCCGCACTGCGCGTCGCCTTCGAGGTGGAAGGACGTGCTTTGCGTCAAATGTGCCACCGAAAACGGCGATTGCGTGTGTTGGGAGGAGAGGCGAAGCCTTCTTCTGCCGTGCGGCTACTGTATAAGGACGCCAACGGCCATACCATGTTGAATACACCGGTTCTCGTCCGATCACCGACGTTAAGCAACATCGGGCCCGGTTAGTACTTGGATGGGTGACCGCCTGGGAACACCGGGTGCTGTTGGCTCCCTCTCTTCTTTTAAATTTTATGTCACTACACCTGCCAGCCCTCTTTTCATGAAAAACTCTCAGGTGCGACAAAGATGCTTCCACAAGCATTTTAAACTACTGTATTAAACGTAAGATGCGAAATTACAGTAATGAACTCAGTTTGAACAAGAATGCGCGGAGGAAGAGTGCTAGGATCTCGTTGAAAATAACGAAACACTGCGAATCGACAGATGTGCTCTTGAAACGCGTCAGAGAGTACTGTTTTGTAGGAGCGCTAAATTCCAAAAACTAACTACATTAAAGAAAGACCTGTTCCCGTCCGACCACCGAAGAAAAGCAACAACGTCAGTATTCGGATCGGCGACCGCCTGGGAACTCTGGCTGTCTTCATTTCTTGCTTTCTTGTCACTACTCCTGCCAGCCCTTTTTTCATGCTACCTTTCTCATGTGACAAAGATGCTTCCATACTGATTTTAAACTATCGTAAGATACGATATTAAGGAACTCAGTTTGAAAAGAGTGCGCCAAGTAAGACTTCCAAAGAGTCTCTGGAATAATAAAAACAGTATGAAGTGACAGAAATGTTGTGAAAAACGTCAGGGCATATTGTTTTGTAGCAGTGCACAAGGGCAAATTTGTAAACAAAAATTTACCTTTCGTCGCTACAAGAGATGTATACTTTGCCGAAAAGCCTGTGTCTTGTGTGCATGTTTTCGCACCTTTCCACGGCACAGCGCAGCACAGAGCGGCACTGGTAGCTCCGAACGCCCGCACACGGCGCCTCGGACTCGCCGGTTCGGGCCGCGCCCATCTCGCAGATGCTTCTCGTACTTGTGCTGTCATATGGACCGCGACCCGAGCGGCAGCGAGCGGCAGTCGAGCAAAGTCGGGACAAGTCGGGACGGAAGGGGACAGCCGAGAATGAACCGTGCAAATTACGCAAATATCTGGAAGCGCGACGAGTGTCAGGCAGGTGAGAACGCTTCCCTCTGTCTTCATTTCTTGCTATCTTGTCACTACCCCTGCCAGCCCTTTTTTCATGCTACCTTTCTCATGTGACAAAGATGCTTCCATACTGATTTTAAACTATCGTAAGATACGATATTAAGGAACTCAGTTTGAAAAGAGTGCGCCAAGGAAGACTTCCAAAGAGTCTCTGGAAATAACAAAACAGTATGAAGTGACAGAAATGTTGTGAAATACGTCAGGGCATATTGTTTTGTAGCAGTGCACAACGGCAAATTTGTAAACAAAAATTTACCTTCCATCGCTACAAGAGATGGATACTTTGTCGAACAAACGAATGACAGGCGGTGCAACGAGCAGCTGTGTTGTGCGTCTGACCCACGTGGCGGCGCGCCGCACTGCGCGTCGCCTTCGAGGTGGAAGGACGTGCTTTGCGTCAAATGTGCCACCGAAAACGGCGATTGCGTGTGTTGGGAGGAGAGGCGAAGCCTTCTTCTGCCGTGCGGCTACTGTATAAGGACGCCAACGGCCATACCATGTTGAATACACCGGTTCTCGTCCGATCACCGAAGTTAAGCAACATCGGGGCCGGTTAGTACTTGGATGGGTGACCGCCTGGGAACACCGGGTGCTGTTGGCTCCCTCTCTTCTTTTAAATTTTATGTCACTACACCTGCCAGCCCTCTTTTCATGAAAAACTCTCAGGTGCGACAAAGATGCTTCCACAAGCATTTTAAACTACTGTATTAAACGTAAGATGCGAAATTACAGTAATGAACTCAGTTTGAACAAGAATGCGCGGAGGAAGAGTGCTAGGATCTCGTTGAAAATAACGAAACACTGCGAATCGACAGATGTGCTCTTGAAACGCGTCAGAGAGTACTGTTTTGTAGGAGCGCTAAATTCCAAAAACTAACTACATTAAAGAAAGACCTGTTCCCGTCCGACCACCGAAGAAAAGCAACAACGTCAGTATTCGGATCGGCGACCGCCTGGGAACTCTGGCTGTCTTCATTTCTTGCTTTCTTGTCACTACTCCTGCCAGCCCTTTTTTCATGCTACCTTTCTCATGTGACAAAGATGCTTCCATACTGATTTTAAACTATCGTAAGATACGATATTAAGGAACTCAGTTTGAAAAGAGTGCGCCAAGTAAGACTTCCAAAGAGTCTCTGGAATAATAAAAACAGTATGAAGTGACAGAAATGTTGTGAAAAACGTCAGGGCATATTGTTTTGTAGCAGTGCACAAGGGCAAATTTGTAAACAAAAATTTACCTTTCGTCGCTACAAGAGATGTATACTTTGCCGAAAAGCCTGTGTCTTGTGTGCATGTTTTCGCACCTTTCCACGGCACAGCGCAGCACAGAGCGGCACTGGTAGCTCCGAACGCCCGCACACGGCGCCTCGGACTCGCCGGTTCGGGCCGCGCCCATCTCGCAGATGCTTCTCGTACTTGTGCTGTCATATGGACCGCGACCCGAGCGGCAGCGAGCGGCAGTCGAGCAAAGTCGGGACAAGTCGGGACGGAAGGGGACAGCCGAGAATGAACCGTGCAAATTACGCAAATATCTGGAAGCGCGACGAGTGTCAGGCAGGTGAGAACGCTTCCCTCTGTCTTCATTTCTTGCTATCTTGTCACTACCCCTGCCAGCCCTTTTTTCATGCTACCTTTCTCATGTGACAAAGATGCTTCCATACTGATTTTAAACTATCGTAAGATACGATATTAAGGAACTCAGTTTGAAAAGAGTGCGCCAAGGAAGACTTCCAAAGAGTCTCTGGAAATAACAAAACAGTATGAAGTGACAGAAATGTTGTGAAATACGTCAGGGCATATTGTTTTGTAGCAGTGCACAACGGCAAATTTGTAAACAAAAATTTACCTTCCATCGCTACAAGAGATGGATACTTTGTCGAACAAACGAATGACAGGCGGTGCAACGAGCAGCTGTGTTGTGCGTCTGACCCACGTGGCGGCGCGCCGCACTGCGCGTCGCCTTCGAGGTGGAAGGACGTGCTTTGCGTCAAATGTGCCACCGAAAACGGCGATTGCGTGTGTTGGGAGGAGAGGCGAAGCCTTCTTCTGCCGTGCGGCTACTGTATAAGGACGCCAACGGCCATACCATGTTGAATACACCGGTTCTCGTCCGATCACCGACGTTAAGCAACATCGGGCCCGGTTAGTACTTGGATGGGTGACCGCCTGGGAACACCGGGTGCTGTTGGCTCCCTCTCTTCTTTTAAATTTTATGTCACTACACCTGCCAGCCCTCTTTTCATGAAAAACTCTCAGGTGCGACAAAGATGCTTCCACAAGCATTTTAAACTACTGTATTAAACGTAAGATGCGAAATTACAGTAATGAACTCAGTTTGAACAAGAATGCGCGGAGGAAGAGTGCTAGGATCTCGTTGAAAATAACGAAACACTGCGAATCGACAGATGTGCTCTTGAAACGCGTCAGAGAGTACTGTTTTGTAGGAGCGCTAAATTCCAAAAACTAACTACATTAAAGAAAGACCTGTTCCCGTCCGACCACCGAAGAAAAGCAACAACGTCAGTATTCGGATCGGCGACCGCCTGGGAACTCTGGCTGTCTTCATTTCTTGCTTTCTTGTCACTACTCCTGCCAGCCCTTTTTTCATGCTACCTTTCTCATGTGACAAAGATGCTTCCATACTGATTTTAAACTATCGTAAGATACGATATTAAGGAACTCAGTTTGAAAAGAGTGCGCCAAGTAAGACTTCCAAAGAGTCTCTGGAATAATAAAAACAGTATGAAGTGACAGAAATGTTGTGAAAAACGTCAGGGCATATTGTTTTGTAGCAGTGCACAAGGGCAAATTTGTAAACAAAAATTTACCTTTCGTCGCTACAAGAGATGTATACTTTGCCGAAAAGCCTGTGTCTTGTGTGCATGTTTTCGCACCTTTCCACGGCACAGCGCAGCACAGAGCGGCACTGGTAGCTCCGAACGCCCGCACACGGCGCCTCGGACTCGCCGGTTCGGGCCGCGCCCATCTCGCAGATGCTTCTCGTACTTGTGCTGTCATATGGACCGCGACCCGAGCGGCAGCGAGCGGCAGTCGAGCAAAGTCGGGACAAGTCGGGACGGAAGGGGACAGCCGAGAATGAACCGTGCAAATTACGCAAATATCTGGAAGCGCGACGAGTGTCAGGCAGGTGAGAACGCTTCCCTCTGTCTTCATTTCTTGCTATCTTGTCACTACCCCTGCCAGCCCTTTTTTCATGCTACCTTTCTCATGTGACAAAGATGCTTCCATACTGATTTTAAACTATCGTAAGATACGATATTAAGGAACTCAGTTTGAAAAGAGTGCGCCAAGGAAGACTTCCAAAGAGTCTCTGGAAATAACAAAACAGTATGAAGTGACAGAAATGTTGTGAAATACGTCAGGGCATATTGTTTTGTAGCAGTGCACAACGGCAAATTTGTAAACAAAAATTTACCTTCCATCGCTACAAGAGATGGATACTTTGTCGAACAAACGAATGACAGGCGGTGCAACGAGCAGCTGTGTTGTGCGTCTGACCCACGTGGCGGCGCGCCGCACTGCGCGTCGCCTTCGAGGTGGAAGGACGTGCTTTGCGTCAAATGTGCCACCGAAAACGGCGATTGCGTGTGTTGGGAGGAGAGGCGAAGCCTTCTTCTGCCGTGCGGCTACTGTATAAGGACGCCAACGGCCATACCATGTTGAATACACCGGTTCTCGTCCGATCACCGAAGTTAAGCAACATCGGGGCCGGTTAGTACTTGGATGGGTGACCGCCTGGGAACACCGGGTGCTGTTGGCTCCCTCTCTTCTTTTAAATTTTATGTCACTACACCTGCCAGCCCTCTTTTCATGAAAAACTCTCAGGTGCGACAAAGATGCTTCCACAAGCATTTTAAACTACTGTATTAAACGTAAGATGCGAAATTACAGTAATGAACTCAGTTTGAACAAGAATGCGCGGAGGAAGAGTGCTAGGATCTCGTTGAAAATAACGAAACACTGCGAATCGACAGATGTGCTCTTGAAACGCGTCAGAGAGTACTGTTTTGTAGGAGCGCTAAATTCCAAAAACTAACTACATTAAAGAAAGACCTGTTCCCGTCCGACCACCGAAGAAAAGCAACAACGTCAGTATTCGGATCGGCGACCGCCTGGGAACTCTGGCTGTCTTCATTTCTTGCTTTCTTGTCACTACTCCTGCCAGCCCTTTTTTCATGCTACCTTTCTCATGTGACAAAGATGCTTCCATACTGATTTTAAACTATCGTAAGATACGATATTAAGGAACTCAGTTTGAAAAGAGTGCGCCAAGTAAGACTTCCAAAGAGTCTCTGGAATAATAAAAACAGTATGAAGTGACAGAAATGTTGTGAAAAACGTCAGGGCATATTGTTTTGTAGCAGTGCACAAGGGCAAATTTGTAAACAAAAATTTACCTTTCGTCGCTACAAGAGATGTATACTTTGCCGAAAAGCCTGTGTCTTGTGTGCATGTTTTCGCACCTTTCCACGGCACAGCGCAGCACAGAGCGGCACTGGTAGCTCCGAACGCCCGCACACGGCGCCTCGGACTCGCCGGTTCGGGCCGCGCCCATCTCGCAGATGCTTCTCGTACTTGTGCTGTCATATGGACCGCGACCCGAGCGGCAGCGAGCGGCAGTCGAGCAAAGTCGGGACAAGTCGGGACGGAAGGGGACAGCCGAGAATGAACCGTGCAAATTACGCAAATATCTGGAAGCGCGACGAGTGTCAGGCAGGTGAGAACGCTTCCCTCTGTCTTCATTTCTTGCTATCTTGTCACTACCCCTGCCAGCCCTTTTTTCATGCTACCTTTCTCATGTGACAAAGATGCTTCCATACTGATTTTAAACTATCGTAAGATACGATATTAAGGAACTCAGTTTGAAAAGAGTGCGCCAAGGAAGACTTCCAAAGAGTCTCTGGAAATAACAAAACAGTATGAAGTGACAGAAATGTTGTGAAATACGTCAGGGCATATTGTTTTGTAGCAGTGCACAACGGCAAATTTGTAAACAAAAATTTACCTTCCATCGCTACAAGAGATGGATACTTTGTCGAACAAACGAATGACAGGCGGTGCAACGAGCAGCTGTGTTGTGCGTCTGACCCACGTGGCGGCGCGCCGCACTGCGCGTCGCCTTCGAGGTGGAAGGACGTGCTTTGCGTCAAATGTGCCACCGAAAACGGCGATTGCGTGTGTTGGGAGGAGAGGCGAAGCCTTCTTCTGCCGTGCGGCTACTGTATAAGGACGCCAACGGCCATACCATGTTGAATACACCGGTTCTCGTCCGATCACCGACGTTAAGCAACATCGGGCCCGGTTAGTACTTGGATGGGTGACCGCCTGGGAACACCGGGTGCTGTTGGCTCCCTCTCTTCTTTTAAATTTTATGTCACTACACCTGCCAGCCCTCTTTTCATGAAAAACTCTCAGGTGCGACAAAGATGCTTCCACAAGCATTTTAAACTACTGTATTAAACGTAAGATGCGAAATTACAGTAATGAACTCAGTTTGAACAAGAATGCGCGGAGGAAGAGTGCTAGGATCTCGTTGAAAATAACGAAACACTGCGAATCGACAGATGTGCTCTTGAAACGCGTCAGAGAGTACTGTTTTGTAGGAGCGCTAAATTCCAAAAACTAACTACATTAAAGAAAGACCTGTTCCCGTCCGACCACCGAAGAAAAGCAACAACGTCAGTATTCGGATCGGCGACCGCCTGGGAACTCTGGCTGTCTTCATTTCTTGCTTTCTTGTCACTACTCCTGCCAGCCCTTTTTTCATGCTACCTTTCTCATGTGACAAAGATGCTTCCATACTGATTTTAAACTATCGTAAGATACGATATTAAGGAACTCAGTTTGAAAAGAGTGCGCCAAGTAAGACTTCCAAAGAGTCTCTGGAATAATAAAAACAGTATGAAGTGACAGAAATGTTGTGAAAAACGTCAGGGCATATTGTTTTGTAGCAGTGCACAAGGGCAAATTTGTAAACAAAAATTTACCTTTCGTCGCTACAAGAGATGTATACTTTGCCGAAAAGCCTGTGTCTTGTGTGCATGTTTTCGCACCTTTCCACGGCACAGCGCAGCACAGAGCGGCACTGGTAGCTCCGAACGCCCGCACACGGCGCCTCGGACTCGCCGGTTCGGGCCGCGCCCATCTCGCAGATGCTTCTCGTACTTGTGCTGTCATATGGACCGCGACCCGAGCGGCAGCGAGCGGCAGTCGAGCAAAGTCGGGACAAGTCGGGACGGAAGGGGACAGCCGAGAATGAACCGTGCAAATTACGCAAATATCTGGAAGCGCGACGAGTGTCAGGCAGGTGAGAACGCTTCCCTCTGTCTTCATTTCTTGCTATCTTGTCACTACCCCTGCCAGCCCTTTTTTCATGCTACCTTTCTCATGTGACAAAGATGCTTCCATACTGATTTTAAACTATCGTAAGATACGATATTAAGGAACTCAGTTTGAAAAGAGTGCGCCAAGGAAGACTTCCAAAGAGTCTCTGGAAATAACAAAACAGTATGAAGTGACAGAAATGTTGTGAAATACGTCAGGGCATATTGTTTTGTAGCAGTGCACAACGGCAAATTTGTAAACAAAAATTTACCTTCCATCGCTACAAGAGATGGATACTTTGTCGAACAAACGAATGACAGGCGGTGCAACGAGCAGCTGTGTTGTGCGTCTGACCCACGTGGCGGCGCGCCGCACTGCGCGTCGCCTTCGAGGTGGAAGGACGTGCTTTGCGTCAAATGTGCCACCGAAAACGGCGATTGCGTGTGTTGGGAGGAGAGGCGAAGCCTTCTTCTGCCGTGCGGCTACTGTATAAGGACGCCAACGGCCATACCATGTTGAATACACCGGTTCTCGTCCGATCACCGAAGTTAAGCAACATTGGGCGCGGTTAGTACTTGGATGGGTGACCGCCTGGGAACACCGGGTGCTGTTGGCTCCCTCTCTTCTTTTAAATTTTATGTCACTACACCTGCCAGCCCTCTTTTCATGAAAAACTCTCAGGTGCGACAAAGATGCTTCCACAAGCATTTTAAACTACTGTATTAAACGTAAGATGCGAAATTACAGTAATGAACTCAGTTTGAACAAGAATGCGCGGAGGAAGAGTGCTAGGATCTCGTTGAAAATAACGAAACACTGCGAATCGACAGATGTGCTCTTGAAACGCGTCAGAGAGTACTGTTTTGTAGGAGCGCTAAATTCCAAAAACTAACTACATTAAAGAAAGACCTGTTCCCGTCCGACCACCGAAGAAAAGCAACAACGTCAGTATTCGGATCGGCGACCGCCTGGGAACTCTGGCTGTCTTCATTTCTTGCTTTCTTGTCACTACTCCTGCCAGCCCTTTTTTCATGCTACCTTTCTCATGTGACAAAGATGCTTCCATACTGATTTTAAACTATCGTAAGATACGATATTAAGGAACTCAGTTTGAAAAGAGTGCGCCAAGTAAGACTTCCAAAGAGTCTCTGGAATAATAAAAACAGTATGAAGTGACAGAAATGTTGTGAAAAACGTCAGGGCATATTGTTTTGTAGCAGTGCACAAGGGCAAATTTGTAAACAAAAATTTACCTTTCGTCGCTACAAGAGATGTATACTTTGCCGAAAAGCCTGTGTCTTGTGTGCATGTTTTCGCACCTTTCCACGGCACAGCGCAGCACAGAGCGGCACTGGTAGCTCCGAACGCCCGCACACGGCGCCTCGGACTCGCCGGTTCGGGCCGCGCCCATCTCGCAGATGCTTCTCGTACTTGTGCTGTCATATGGACCGCGACCCGAGCGGCAGCGAGCGGCAGTCGAGCAAAGTCGGGACAAGTCGGGACGGAAGGGGACAGCCGAGAATGAACCGTGCAAATTACGCAAATATCTGGAAGCGCGACGAGTGTCAGGCAGGTGAGAACGCTTCCCTCTGTCTTCATTTCTTGCTATCTTGTCACTACCCCTGCCAGCCCTTTTTTCATGCTACCTTTCTCATGTGACAAAGATGCTTCCATACTGATTTTAAACTATCGTAAGATACGATATTAAGGAACTCAGTTTGAAAAGAGTGCGCCAAGGAAGACTTCCAAAGAGTCTCTGGAAATAACAAAACAGTATGAAGTGACAGAAATGTTGTGAAATACGTCAGGGCATATTGTTTTGTAGCAGTGCACAACGGCAAATTTGTAAACAAAAATTTACCTTCCATCGCTACAAGAGATGGATACTTTGTCGAACAAACGAATGACAGGCGGTGCAACGAGCAGCTGTGTTGTGCGTCTGACCCACGTGGCGGCGCGCCGCACTGCGCGTCGCCTTCGAGGTGGAAGGACGTGCTTTGCGTCAAATGTGCCACCGAAAACGGCGATTGCGTGTGTTGGGAGGAGAGGCGAAGCCTTCTTCTGCCGTGCGGCTACTGTATAAGGACGCCAACGGCCATACCATGTTGAATACACCGGTTCTCGTCCGATCACCGACGTTAAGCAACATCGGGCCCGGTTAGTACTTGGATGGGTGACCGCCTGGGAACACCGGGTGCTGTTGGCTCCCTCTCTTCTTTTAAATTTTATGTCACTACACCTGCCAGCCCTCTTTTCATGAAAAACTCTCAGGTGCGACAAAGATGCTTCCACAAGCATTTTAAACTACTGTATTAAACGTAAGATGCGAAATTACAGTAATGAACTCAGTTTGAACAAGAATGCGCGGAGGAAGAGTGCTAGGATCTCGTTGAAAATAACGAAACACTGCGAATCGACAGATGTGCTCTTGAAACGCGTCAGAGAGTACTGTTTTGTAGGAGCGCTAAATTCCAAAAACTAACTACATTAAAGAAAGACCTGTTCCCGTCCGACCACCGAAGAAAAGCAACAACGTCAGTATTCGGATCGGCGACCGCCTGGGAACTCTGGCTGTCTTCATTTCTTGCTTTCTTGTCACTACTCCTGCCAGCCCTTTTTTCATGCTACCTTTCTCATGTGACAAAGATGCTTCCATACTGATTTTAAACTATCGTAAGATACGATATTAAGGAACTCAGTTTGAAAAGAGTGCGCCAAGTAAGACTTCCAAAGAGTCTCTGGAATAATAAAAACAGTATGAAGTGACAGAAATGTTGTGAAAAACGTCAGGGCATATTGTTTTGTAGCAGTGCACAAGGGCAAATTTGTAAACAAAAATTTACCTTTCGTCGCTACAAGAGATGTATACTTTGCCGAAAAGCCTGTGTCTTGTGTGCATGTTTTCGCACCTTTCCACGGCACAGCGCAGCACAGAGCGGCACTGGTAGCTCCGAACGCCCGCACACGGCGCCTCGGACTCGCCGGTTCGGGCCGCGCCCATCTCGCAGATGCTTCTCGTACTTGTGCTGTCATATGGACCGCGACCCGAGCGGCAGCGAGCGGCAGTCGAGCAAAGTCGGGACAAGTCGGGACGGAAGGGGACAGCCGAGAATGAACCGTGCAAATTACGCAAATATCTGGAAGCGCGACGAGTGTCAGGCAGGTGAGAACGCTTCCCTCTGTCTTCATTTCTTGCTATCTTGTCACTACCCCTGCCAGCCCTTTTTTCATGCTACCTTTCTCATGTGACAAAGATGCTTCCATACTGATTTTAAACTATCGTAAGATACGATATTAAGGAACTCAGTTTGAAAAGAGTGCGCCAAGGAAGACTTCCAAAGAGTCTCTGGAAATAACAAAACAGTATGAAGTGACAGAAATGTTGTGAAATACGTCAGGGCATATTGTTTTGTAGCAGTGCACAACGGCAAATTTGTAAACAAAAATTTACCTTCCATCGCTACAAGAGATGGATACTTTGTCGAACAAACGAATGACAGGCGGTGCAACGAGCAGCTGTGTTGTGCGTCTGACCCACGTGGCGGCGCGCCGCACTGCGCGTCGCCTTCGAGGTGGAAGGACGTGCTTTGCGTCAAATGTGCCACCGAAAACGGCGATTGCGTGTGTTGGGAGGAGAGGCGAAGCCTTCTTCTGCCGTGCGGCTACTGTATAAGGACGCCAACGGCCATACCATGTTGAATACACCGGTTCTCGTCCGATCACCGAAGTTAAGCAACATTGGGCGCGGTTAGTACTTGGATGGGTGACCGCCTGGGAACACCGGGTGCTGTTGGCTCCCTCTCTTCTTTTAAATTTTATGTCACTACACCTGCCAGCCCTCTTTTCATGAAAAACTCTCAGGTGCGACAAAGATGCTTCCACAAGCATTTTAAACTACTGTATTAAACGTAAGATGCGAAATTACAGTAATGAACTCAGTTTGAACAAGAATGCGCGGAGGAAGAGTGCTAGGATCTCGTTGAAAATAACGAAACACTGCGAATCGACAGATGTGCTCTTGAAACGCGTCAGAGAGTACTGTTTTGTAGGAGCGCTAAATTCCAAAAACTAACTACATTAAAGAAAGACCTGTTCCCGTCCGACCACCGAAGAAAAGCAACAACGTCAGTATTCGGATCGGCGACCGCCTGGGAACTCTGGCTGTCTTCATTTCTTGCTTTCTTGTCACTACTCCTGCCAGCCCTTTTTTCATGCTACCTTTCTCATGTGACAAAGATGCTTCCATACTGATTTTAAACTATCGTAAGATACGATATTAAGGAACTCAGTTTGAAAAGAGTGCGCCAAGTAAGACTTCCAAAGAGTCTCTGGAATAATAAAAACAGTATGAAGTGACAGAAATGTTGTGAAAAACGTCAGGGCATATTGTTTTGTAGCAGTGCACAAGGGCAAATTTGTAAACAAAAATTTACCTTTCGTCGCTACAAGAGATGTATACTTTGCCGAAAAGCCTGTGTCTTGTGTGCATGTTTTCGCACCTTTCCACGGCACAGCGCAGCACAGAGCGGCACTGGTAGCTCCGAACGCCCGCACACGGCGCCTCGGACTCGCCGGTTCGGGCCGCGCCCATCTCGCAGATGCTTCTCGTACTTGTGCTGTCATATGGACCGCGACCCGAGCGGCAGCGAGCGGCAGTCGAGCAAAGTCGGGACAAGTCGGGACGGAAGGGGACAGCCGAGAATGAACCGTGCAAATTACGCAAATATCTGGAAGCGCGACGAGTGTCAGGCAGGTGAGAACGCTTCCCTCTGTCTTCATTTCTTGCTATCTTGTCACTACCCCTGCCAGCCCTTTTTTCATGCTACCTTTCTCATGTGACAAAGATGCTTCCATACTGATTTTAAACTATCGTAAGATACGATATTAAGGAACTCAGTTTGAAAAGAGTGCGCCAAGGAAGACTTCCAAAGAGTCTCTGGAAATAACAAAACAGTATGAAGTGACAGAAATGTTGTGAAATACGTCAGGGCATATTGTTTTGTAGCAGTGCACAACGGCAAATTTGTAAACAAAAATTTACCTTCCATCGCTACAAGAGATGGATACTTTGTCGAACAAACGAATGACAGGCGGTGCAACGAGCAGCTGTGTTGTGCGTCTGACCCACGTGGCGGCGCGCCGCACTGCGCGTCGCCTTCGAGGTGGAAGGACGTGCTTTGCGTCAAATGTGCCACCGAAAACGGCGATTGCGTGTGTTGGGAGGAGAGGCGAAGCCTTCTTCTGCCGTGCGGCTACTGTATAAGGACGCCAACGGCCATACCATGTTGAATACACCGGTTCTCGTCCGATCACCGACGTTAAGCAACATCGGGCCCGGTTAGTACTTGGATGGGTGACCGCCTGGGAACACCGGGTGCTGTTGGCTCCCTCTCTTCTTTTAAATTTTATGTCACTACACCTGCCAGCCCTCTTTTCATGAAAAACTCTCAGGTGCGACAAAGATGCTTCCACAAGCATTTTAAACTACTGTATTAAACGTAAGATGCGAAATTACAGTAATGAACTCAGTTTGAACAAGAATGCGCGGAGGAAGAGTGCTAGGATCTCGTTGAAAATAACGAAACACTGCGAATCGACAGATGTGCTCTTGAAACGCGTCAGAGAGTACTGTTTTGTAGGAGCGCTAAATTCCAAAAACTAACTACATTAAAGAAAGACCTGTTCCCGTCCGACCACCGAAGAAAAGCAACAACGTCAGTATTCGGATCGGCGACCGCCTGGGAACTCTGGCTGTCTTCATTTCTTGCTTTCTTGTCACTACTCCTGCCAGCCCTTTTTTCATGCTACCTTTCTCATGTGACAAAGATGCTTCCATACTGATTTTAAACTATCGTAAGATACGATATTAAGGAACTCAGTTTGAAAAGAGTGCGCCAAGTAAGACTTCCAAAGAGTCTCTGGAATAATAAAAACAGTATGAAGTGACAGAAATGTTGTGAAAAACGTCAGGGCATATTGTTTTGTAGCAGTGCACAAGGGCAAATTTGTAAACAAAAATTTACCTTTCGTCGCTACAAGAGATGTATACTTTGCCGAAAAGCCTGTGTCTTGTGTGCATGTTTTCGCACCTTTCCACGGCACAGCGCAGCACAGAGCGGCACTGGTAGCTCCGAACGCCCGCACACGGCGCCTCGGACTCGCCGGTTCGGGCCGCGCCCATCTCGCAGATGCTTCTCGTACTTGTGCTGTCATATGGACCGCGACCCGAGCGGCAGCGAGCGGCAGTCGAGCAAAGTCGGGACAAGTCGGGACGGAAGGGGACAGCCGAGAATGAACCGTGCAAATTACGCAAATATCTGGAAGCGCGACGAGTGTCAGGCAGGTGAGAACGCTTCCCTCTGTCTTCATTTCTTGCTATCTTGTCACTACCCCTGCCAGCCCTTTTTTCATGCTACCTTTCTCATGTGACAAAGATGCTTCCATACTGATTTTAAACTATCGTAAGATACGATATTAAGGAACTCAGTTTGAAAAGAGTGCGCCAAGGAAGACTTCCAAAGAGTCTCTGGAAATAACAAAACAGTATGAAGTGACAGAAATGTTGTGAAATACGTCAGGGCATATTGTTTTGTAGCAGTGCACAACGGCAAATTTGTAAACAAAAATTTACCTTCCATCGCTACAAGAGATGGATACTTTGTCGAACAAACGAATGACAGGCGGTGCAACGAGCAGCTGTGTTGTGCGTCTGACCCACGTGGCGGCGCGCCGCACTGCGCGTCGCCTTCGAGGTGGAAGGACGTGCTTTGCGTCAAATGTGCCACCGAAAACGGCGATTGCGTGTGTTGGGAGGAGAGGCGAAGCCTTCTTCTGCCGTGCGGCTACTGTATAAGGACGCCAACGGCCATACCATGTTGAATACACCGGTTCTCGTCCGATCACCGAAGTTAAGCAACATCGGGGCCGGTTAGTACTTGGATGGGTGACCGCCTGGGAACACCGGGTGCTGTTGGCTCCCTCTCTTCTTTTAAATTTTATGTCACTACACCTGCCAGCCCTCTTTTCATGAAAAACTCTCAGGTGCGACAAAGATGCTTCCACAAGCATTTTAAACTACTGTATTAAACGTAAGATGCGAAATTACAGTAATGAACTCAGTTTGAACAAGAATGCGCGGAGGAAGAGTGCTAGGATCTCGTTGAAAATAACGAAACACTGCGAATCGACAGATGTGCTCTTGAAACGCGTCAGAGAGTACTGTTTTGTAGGAGCGCTAAATTCCAAAAACTAACTACATTAAAGAAAGACCTGTTCCCGTCCGACCACCGAAGAAAAGCAACAACGTCAGTATTCGGATCGGCGACCGCCTGGGAACTCTGGCTGTCTTCATTTCTTGCTTTCTTGTCACTACTCCTGCCAGCCCTTTTTTCATGCTACCTTTCTCATGTGACAAAGATGCTTCCATACTGATTTTAAACTATCGTAAGATACGATATTAAGGAACTCAGTTTGAAAAGAGTGCGCCAAGTAAGACTTCCAAAGAGTCTCTGGAATAATAAAAACAGTATGAAGTGACAGAAATGTTGTGAAAAACGTCAGGGCATATTGTTTTGTAGCAGTGCACAAGGGCAAATTTGTAAACAAAAATTTACCTTTCGTCGCTACAAGAGATGTATACTTTGCCGAAAAGCCTGTGTCTTGTGTGCATGTTTTCGCACCTTTCCACGGCACAGCGCAGCACAGAGCGGCACTGGTAGCTCCGAACGCCCGCACACGGCGCCTCGGACTCGCCGGTTCGGGCCGCGCCCATCTCGCAGATGCTTCTCGTACTTGTGCTGTCATATGGACCGCGACCCGAGCGGCAGCGAGCGGCAGTCGAGCAAAGTCGGGACAAGTCGGGACGGAAGGGGACAGCCGAGAATGAACCGTGCAAATTACGCAAATATCTGGAAGCGCGACGAGTGTCAGGCAGGTGAGAACGCTTCCCTCTGTCTTCATTTCTTGCTATCTTGTCACTACCCCTGCCAGCCCTTTTTTCATGCTACCTTTCTCATGTGACAAAGATGCTTCCATACTGATTTTAAACTATCGTAAGATACGATATTAAGGAACTCAGTTTGAAAAGAGTGCGCCAAGGAAGACTTCCAAAGAGTCTCTGGAAATAACAAAACAGTATGAAGTGACAGAAATGTTGTGAAATACGTCAGGGCATATTGTTTTGTAGCAGTGCACAACGGCAAATTTGTAAACAAAAATTTACCTTCCATCGCTACAAGAGATGGATACTTTGTCGAACAAACGAATGACAGGCGGTGCAACGAGCAGCTGTGTTGTGCGTCTGACCCACGTGGCGGCGCGCCGCACTGCGCGTCGCCTTCGAGGTGGAAGGACGTGCTTTGCGTCAAATGTGCCACCGAAAACGGCGATTGCGTGTGTTGGGAGGAGAGGCGAAGCCTTCTTCTGCCGTGCGGCTACTGTATAAGGACGCCAACGGCCATACCATGTTGAATACACCGGTTCTCGTCCGATCACCGACGTTAAGCAACATCGGGCCCGGTTAGTACTTGGATGGGTGACCGCCTGGGAACACCGGGTGCTGTTGGCTCCCTCTCTTCTTTTAAATTTTATGTCACTACACCTGCCAGCCCTCTTTTCATGAAAAACTCTCAGGTGCGACAAAGATGCTTCCACAAGCATTTTAAACTACTGTATTAAACGTAAGATGCGAAATTACAGTAATGAACTCAGTTTGAACAAGAATGCGCGGAGGAAGAGTGCTAGGATCTCGTTGAAAATAACGAAACACTGCGAATCGACAGATGTGCTCTTGAAACGCGTCAGAGAGTACTGTTTTGTAGGAGCGCTAAATTCCAAAAACTAACTACATTAAAGAAAGACCTGTTCCCGTCCGACCACCGAAGAAAAGCAACAACGTCAGTATTCGGATCGGCGACCGCCTGGGAACTCTGGCTGTCTTCATTTCTTGCTTTCTTGTCACTACTCCTGCCAGCCCTTTTTTCATGCTACCTTTCTCATGTGACAAAGATGCTTCCATACTGATTTTAAACTATCGTAAGATACGATATTAAGGAACTCAGTTTGAAAAGAGTGCGCCAAGTAAGACTTCCAAAGAGTCTCTGGAATAATAAAAACAGTATGAAGTGACAGAAATGTTGTGAAAAACGTCAGGGCATATTGTTTTGTAGCAGTGCACAAGGGCAAATTTGTAAACAAAAATTTACCTTTCGTCGCTACAAGAGATGTATACTTTGCCGAAAAGCCTGTGTCTTGTGTGCATGTTTTCGCACCTTTCCACGGCACAGCGCAGCACAGAGCGGCACTGGTAGCTCCGAACGCCCGCACACGGCGCCTCGGACTCGCCGGTTCGGGCCGCGCCCATCTCGCAGATGCTTCTCGTACTTGTGCTGTCATATGGACCGCGACCCGAGCGGCAGCGAGCGGCAGTCGAGCAAAGTCGGGACAAGTCGGGACGGAAGGGGACAGCCGAGAATGAACCGTGCAAATTACGCAAATATCTGGAAGCGCGACGAGTGTCAGGCAGGTGAGAACGCTTCCCTCTGTCTTCATTTCTTGCTATCTTGTCACTACCCCTGCCAGCCCTTTTTTCATGCTACCTTTCTCATGTGACAAAGATGCTTCCATACTGATTTTAAACTATCGTAAGATACGATATTAAGGAACTCAGTTTGAAAAGAGTGCGCCAAGGAAGACTTCCAAAGAGTCTCTGGAAATAACAAAACAGTATGAAGTGACAGAAATGTTGTGAAATACGTCAGGGCATATTGTTTTGTAGCAGTGCACAACGGCAAATTTGTAAACAAAAATTTACCTTCCATCGCTACAAGAGATGGATACTTTGTCGAACAAACGAATGACAGGCGGTGCAACGAGCAGCTGTGTTGTGCGTCTGACCCACGTGGCGGCGCGCCGCACTGCGCGTCGCCTTCGAGGTGGAAGGACGTGCTTTGCGTCAAATGTGCCACCGAAAACGGCGATTGCGTGTGTTGGGAGGAGAGGCGAAGCCTTCTTCTGCCGTGCGGCTACTGTATAAGGACGCCAACGGCCATACCATGTTGAATACACCGGTTCTCGTCCGATCACCGAAGTTAAGCAACATTGGGCGCGGTTAGTACTTGGATGGGTGACCGCCTGGGAACACCGGGTGCTGTTGGCTCCCTCTCTTCTTTTAAATTTTATGTCACTACACCTGCCAGCCCTCTTTTCATGAAAAACTCTCAGGTGCGACAAAGATGCTTCCACAAGCATTTTAAACTACTGTATTAAACGTAAGATGCGAAATTACAGTAATGAACTCAGTTTGAACAAGAATGCGCGGAGGAAGAGTGCTAGGATCTCGTTGAAAATAACGAAACACTGCGAATCGACAGATGTGCTCTTGAAACGCGTCAGAGAGTACTGTTTTGTAGGAGCGCTAAATTCCAAAAACTAACTACATTAAAGAAAGACCTGTTCCCGTCCGACCACCGAAGAAAAGCAACAACGTCAGTATTCGGATCGGCGACCGCCTGGGAACTCTGGCTGTCTTCATTTCTTGCTTTCTTGTCACTACTCCTGCCAGCCCTTTTTTCATGCTACCTTTCTCATGTGACAAAGATGCTTCCATACTGATTTTAAACTATCGTAAGATACGATATTAAGGAACTCAGTTTGAAAAGAGTGCGCCAAGTAAGACTTCCAAAGAGTCTCTGGAATAATAAAAACAGTATGAAGTGACAGAAATGTTGTGAAAAACGTCAGGGCATATTGTTTTGTAGCAGTGCACAAGGGCAAATTTGTAAACAAAAATTTACCTTTCGTCGCTACAAGAGATGTATACTTTGCCGAAAAGCCTGTGTCTTGTGTGCATGTTTTCGCACCTTTCCACGGCACAGCGCAGCACAGAGCGGCACTGGTAGCTCCGAACGCCCGCACACGGCGCCTCGGACTCGCCGGTTCGGGCCGCGCCCATCTCGCAGATGCTTCTCGTACTTGTGCTGTCATATGGACCGCGACCCGAGCGGCAGCGAGCGGCAGTCGAGCAAAGTCGGGACAAGTCGGGACGGAAGGGGACAGCCGAGAATGAACCGTGCAAATTACGCAAATATCTGGAAGCGCGACGAGTGTCAGGCAGGTGAGAACGCTTCCCTCTGTCTTCATTTCTTGCTATCTTGTCACTACCCCTGCCAGCCCTTTTTTCATGCTACCTTTCTCATGTGACAAAGATGCTTCCATACTGATTTTAAACTATCGTAAGATACGATATTAAGGAACTCAGTTTGAAAAGAGTGCGCCAAGGAAGACTTCCAAAGAGTCTCTGGAAATAACAAAACAGTATGAAGTGACAGAAATGTTGTGAAATACGTCAGGGCATATTGTTTTGTAGCAGTGCACAACGGCAAATTTGTAAACAAAAATTTACCTTCCATCGCTACAAGAGATGGATACTTTGTCGAACAAACGAATGACAGGCGGTGCAACGAGCAGCTGTGTTGTGCGTCTGACCCACGTGGCGGCGCGCCGCACTGCGCGTCGCCTTCGAGGTGGAAGGACGTGCTTTGCGTCAAATGTGCCACCGAAAACGGCGATTGCGTGTGTTGGGAGGAGAGGCGAAGCCTTCTTCTGCCGTGCGGCTACTGTATAAGGACGCCAACGGCCATACCATGTTGAATACACCGGTTCTCGTCCGATCACCGACGTTAAGCAACATCGGGCCCGGTTAGTACTTGGATGGGTGACCGCCTGGGAACACCGGGTGCTGTTGGCTCCCTCTCTTCTTTTAAATTTTATGTCACTACACCTGCCAGCCCTCTTTTCATGAAAAACTCTCAGGTGCGACAAAGATGCTTCCACAAGCATTTTAAACTACTGTATTAAACGTAAGATGCGAAATTACAGTAATGAACTCAGTTTGAACAAGAATGCGCGGAGGAAGAGTGCTAGGATCTCGTTGAAAATAACGAAACACTGCGAATCGACAGATGTGCTCTTGAAACGCGTCAGAGAGTACTGTTTTGTAGGAGCGCTAAATTCCAAAAACTAACTACATTAAAGAAAGACCTGTTCCCGTCCGACCACCGAAGAAAAGCAACAACGTCAGTATTCGGATCGGCGACCGCCTGGGAACTCTGGCTGTCTTCATTTCTTGCTTTCTTGTCACTACTCCTGCCAGCCCTTTTTTCATGCTACCTTTCTCATGTGACAAAGATGCTTCCATACTGATTTTAAACTATCGTAAGATACGATATTAAGGAACTCAGTTTGAAAAGAGTGCGCCAAGTAAGACTTCCAAAGAGTCTCTGGAATAATAAAAACAGTATGAAGTGACAGAAATGTTGTGAAAAACGTCAGGGCATATTGTTTTGTAGCAGTGCACAAGGGCAAATTTGTAAACAAAAATTTACCTTTCGTCGCTACAAGAGATGTATACTTTGCCGAAAAGCCTGTGTCTTGTGTGCATGTTTTCGCACCTTTCCACGGCACAGCGCAGCACAGAGCGGCACTGGTAGCTCCGAACGCCCGCACACGGCGCCTCGGACTCGCCGGTTCGGGCCGCGCCCATCTCGCAGATGCTTCTCGTACTTGTGCTGTCATATGGACCGCGACCCGAGCGGCAGCGAGCGGCAGTCGAGCAAAGTCGGGACAAGTCGGGACGGAAGGGGACAGCCGAGAATGAACCGTGCAAATTACGCAAATATCTGGAAGCGCGACGAGTGTCAGGCAGGTGAGAACGCTTCCCTCTGTCTTCATTTCTTGCTATCTTGTCACTACCCCTGCCAGCCCTTTTTTCATGCTACCTTTCTCATGTGACAAAGATGCTTCCATACTGATTTTAAACTATCGTAAGATACGATATTAAGGAACTCAGTTTGAAAAGAGTGCGCCAAGGAAGACTTCCAAAGAGTCTCTGGAAATAACAAAACAGTATGAAGTGACAGAAATGTTGTGAAATACGTCAGGGCATATTGTTTTGTAGCAGTGCACAACGGCAAATTTGTAAACAAAAATTTACCTTCCATCGCTACAAGAGATGGATACTTTGTCGAACAAACGAATGACAGGCGGTGCAACGAGCAGCTGTGTTGTGCGTCTGACCCACGTGGCGGCGCGCCGCACTGCGCGTCGCCTTCGAGGTGGAAGGACGTGCTTTGCGTCAAATGTGCCACCGAAAACGGCGATTGCGTGTGTTGGGAGGAGAGGCGAAGCCTTCTTCTGCCGTGCGGCTACTGTATAAGGACGCCAACGGCCATACCATGTTGAATACACCGGTTCTCGTCCGATCACCGAAGTTAAGCAACATTGGGCGCGGTTAGTACTTGGATGGGTGACCGCCTGGGAACACCGGGTGCTGTTGGCTCCCTCTCTTCTTTTAAATTTTATGTCACTACACCTGCCAGCCCTCTTTTCATGAAAAACTCTCAGGTGCGACAAAGATGCTTCCACAAGCATTTTAAACTACTGTATTAAACGTAAGATGCGAAATTACAGTAATGAACTCAGTTTGAACAAGAATGCGCGGAGGAAGAGTGCTAGGATCTCGTTGAAAATAACGAAACACTGCGAATCGACAGATGTGCTCTTGAAACGCGTCAGAGAGTACTGTTTTGTAGGAGCGCTAAATTCCAAAAACTAACTACATTAAAGAAAGACCTGTTCCCGTCCGACCACCGAAGAAAAGCAACAACGTCAGTATTCGGATCGGCGACCGCCTGGGAACTCTGGCTGTCTTCATTTCTTGCTTTCTTGTCACTACTCCTGCCAGCCCTTTTTTCATGCTACCTTTCTCATGTGACAAAGATGCTTCCATACTGATTTTAAACTATCGTAAGATACGATATTAAGGAACTCAGTTTGAAAAGAGTGCGCCAAGTAAGACTTCCAAAGAGTCTCTGGAATAATAAAAACAGTATGAAGTGACAGAAATGTTGTGAAAAACGTCAGGGCATATTGTTTTGTAGCAGTGCACAAGGGCAAATTTGTAAACAAAAATTTACCTTTCGTCGCTACAAGAGATGTATACTTTGCCGAAAAGCCTGTGTCTTGTGTGCATGTTTTCGCACCTTTCCACGGCACAGCGCAGCACAGAGCGGCACTGGTAGCTCCGAACGCCCGCACACGGCGCCTCGGACTCGCCGGTTCGGGCCGCGCCCATCTCGCAGATGCTTCTCGTACTTGTGCTGTCATATGGACCGCGACCCGAGCGGCAGCGAGCGGCAGTCGAGCAAAGTCGGGACAAGTCGGGACGGAAGGGGACAGCCGAGAATGAACCGTGCAAATTACGCAAATATCTGGAAGCGCGACGAGTGTCAGGCAGGTGAGAACGCTTCCCTCTGTCTTCATTTCTTGCTATCTTGTCACTACCCCTGCCAGCCCTTTTTTCATGCTACCTTTCTCATGTGACAAAGATGCTTCCATACTGATTTTAAACTATCGTAAGATACGATATTAAGGAACTCAGTTTGAAAAGAGTGCGCCAAGGAAGACTTCCAAAGAGTCTCTGGAAATAACAAAACAGTATGAAGTGACAGAAATGTTGTGAAATACGTCAGGGCATATTGTTTTGTAGCAGTGCACAACGGCAAATTTGTAAACAAAAATTTACCTTCCATCGCTACAAGAGATGGATACTTTGTCGAACAAACGAATGACAGGCGGTGCAACGAGCAGCTGTGTTGTGCGTCTGACCCACGTGGCGGCGCGCCGCACTGCGCGTCGCCTTCGAGGTGGAAGGACGTGCTTTGCGTCAAATGTGCCACCGAAAACGGCGATTGCGTGTGTTGGGAGGAGAGGCGAAGCCTTCTTCTGCCGTGCGGCTACTGTATAAGGACGCCAACGGCCATACCATGTTGAATACACCGGTTCTCGTCCGATCACCGACGTTAAGCAACATCGGGCCCGGTTAGTACTTGGATGGGTGACCGCCTGGGAACACCGGGTGCTGTTGGCTCCCTCTCTTCTTTTAAATTTTATGTCACTACACCTGCCAGCCCTCTTTTCATGAAAAACTCTCAGGTGCGACAAAGATGCTTCCACAAGCATTTTAAACTACTGTATTAAACGTAAGATGCGAAATTACAGTAATGAACTCAGTTTGAACAAGAATGCGCGGAGGAAGAGTGCTAGGATCTCGTTGAAAATAACGAAACACTGCGAATCGACAGATGTGCTCTTGAAACGCGTCAGAGAGTACTGTTTTGTAGGAGCGCTAAATTCCAAAAACTAACTACATTAAAGAAAGACCTGTTCCCGTCCGACCACCGAAGAAAAGCAACAACGTCAGTATTCGGATCGGCGACCGCCTGGGAACTCTGGCTGTCTTCATTTCTTGCTTTCTTGTCACTACTCCTGCCAGCCCTTTTTTCATGCTACCTTTCTCATGTGACAAAGATGCTTCCATACTGATTTTAAACTATCGTAAGATACGATATTAAGGAACTCAGTTTGAAAAGAGTGCGCCAAGTAAGACTTCCAAAGAGTCTCTGGAATAATAAAAACAGTATGAAGTGACAGAAATGTTGTGAAAAACGTCAGGGCATATTGTTTTGTAGCAGTGCACAAGGGCAAATTTGTAAACAAAAATTTACCTTTCGTCGCTACAAGAGATGTATACTTTGCCGAAAAGCCTGTGTCTTGTGTGCATGTTTTCGCACCTTTCCACGGCACAGCGCAGCACAGAGCGGCACTGGTAGCTCCGAACGCCCGCACACGGCGCCTCGGACTCGCCGGTTCGGGCCGCGCCCATCTCGCAGATGCTTCTCGTACTTGTGCTGTCATATGGACCGCGACCCGAGCGGCAGCGAGCGGCAGTCGAGCAAAGTCGGGACAAGTCGGGACGGAAGGGGACAGCCGAGAATGAACCGTGCAAATTACGCAAATATCTGGAAGCGCGACGAGTGTCAGGCAGGTGAGAACGCTTCCCTCTGTCTTCATTTCTTGCTATCTTGTCACTACCCCTGCCAGCCCTTTTTTCATGCTACCTTTCTCATGTGACAAAGATGCTTCCATACTGATTTTAAACTATCGTAAGATACGATATTAAGGAACTCAGTTTGAAAAGAGTGCGCCAAGGAAGACTTCCAAAGAGTCTCTGGAAATAACAAAACAGTATGAAGTGACAGAAATGTTGTGAAATACGTCAGGGCATATTGTTTTGTAGCAGTGCACAACGGCAAATTTGTAAACAAAAATTTACCTTCCATCGCTACAAGAGATGGATACTTTGTCGAACAAACGAATGACAGGCGGTGCAACGAGCAGCTGTGTTGTGCGTCTGACCCACGTGGCGGCGCGCCGCACTGCGCGTCGCCTTCGAGGTGGAAGGACGTGCTTTGCGTCAAATGTGCCACCGAAAACGGCGATTGCGTGTGTTGGGAGGAGAGGCGAAGCCTTCTTCTGCCGTGCGGCTACTGTATAAGGACGCCAACGGCCATACCATGTTGAATACACCGGTTCTCGTCCGATCACCGAAGTTAAGCAACATCGGGGCCGGTTAGTACTTGGATGGGTGACCGCCTGGGAACACCGGGTGCTGTTGGCTCCCTCTCTTCTTTTAAATTTTATGTCACTACACCTGCCAGCCCTCTTTTCATGAAAAACTCTCAGGTGCGACAAAGATGCTTCCACAAGCATTTTAAACTACTGTATTAAACGTAAGATGCGAAATTACAGTAATGAACTCAGTTTGAACAAGAATGCGCGGAGGAAGAGTGCTAGGATCTCGTTGAAAATAACGAAACACTGCGAATCGACAGATGTGCTCTTGAAACGCGTCAGAGAGTACTGTTTTGTAGGAGCGCTAAATTCCAAAAACTAACTACATTAAAGAAAGACCTGTTCCCGTCCGACCACCGAAGAAAAGCAACAACGTCAGTATTCGGATCGGCGACCGCCTGGGAACTCTGGCTGTCTTCATTTCTTGCTTTCTTGTCACTACTCCTGCCAGCCCTTTTTTCATGCTACCTTTCTCATGTGACAAAGATGCTTCCATACTGATTTTAAACTATCGTAAGATACGATATTAAGGAACTCAGTTTGAAAAGAGTGCGCCAAGTAAGACTTCCAAAGAGTCTCTGGAATAATAAAAACAGTATGAAGTGACAGAAATGTTGTGAAAAACGTCAGGGCATATTGTTTTGTAGCAGTGCACAAGGGCAAATTTGTAAACAAAAATTTACCTTTCGTCGCTACAAGAGATGTATACTTTGCCGAAAAGCCTGTGTCTTGTGTGCATGTTTTCGCACCTTTCCACGGCACAGCGCAGCACAGAGCGGCACTGGTAGCTCCGAACGCCCGCACACGGCGCCTCGGACTCGCCGGTTCGGGCCGCGCCCATCTCGCAGATGCTTCTCGTACTTGTGCTGTCATATGGACCGCGACCCGAGCGGCAGCGAGCGGCAGTCGAGCAAAGTCGGGACAAGTCGGGACGGAAGGGGACAGCCGAGAATGAACCGTGCAAATTACGCAAATATCTGGAAGCGCGACGAGTGTCAGGCAGGTGAGAACGCTTCCCTCTGTCTTCATTTCTTGCTATCTTGTCACTACCCCTGCCAGCCCTTTTTTCATGCTACCTTTCTCATGTGACAAAGATGCTTCCATACTGATTTTAAACTATCGTAAGATACGATATTAAGGAACTCAGTTTGAAAAGAGTGCGCCAAGGAAGACTTCCAAAGAGTCTCTGGAAATAACAAAACAGTATGAAGTGACAGAAATGTTGTGAAATACGTCAGGGCATATTGTTTTGTAGCAGTGCACAACGGCAAATTTGTAAACAAAAATTTACCTTCCATCGCTACAAGAGATGGATACTTTGTCGAACAAACGAATGACAGGCGGTGCAACGAGCAGCTGTGTTGTGCGTCTGACCCACGTGGCGGCGCGCCGCACTGCGCGTCGCCTTCGAGGTGGAAGGACGTGCTTTGCGTCAAATGTGCCACCGAAAACGGCGATTGCGTGTGTTGGGAGGAGAGGCGAAGCCTTCTTCTGCCGTGCGGCTACTGTATAAGGACGCCAACGGCCATACCATGTTGAATACACCGGTTCTCGTCCGATCACCGAAGTTAAGCAACATTGGGCGCGGTTAGTACTTGGATGGGTGACCGCCTGGGAACACCGGGTGCTGTTGGCTCCCTCTCTTCTTTTAAATTTTATGTCACTACACCTGCCAGCCCTCTTTTCATGAAAAACTCTCAGGTGCGACAAAGATGCTTCCACAAGCATTTTAAACTACTGTATTAAACGTAAGATGCGAAATTACAGTAATGAACTCAGTTTGAACAAGAATGCGCGGAGGAAGAGTGCTAGGATCTCGTTGAAAATAACGAAACACTGCGAATCGACAGATGTGCTCTTGAAACGCGTCAGAGAGTACTGTTTTGTAGGAGCGCTAAATTCCAAAAACTAACTACATTAAAGAAAGACCTGTTCCCGTCCGACCACCGAAGAAAAGCAACAACGTCAGTATTCGGATCGGCGACCGCCTGGGAACTCTGGCTGTCTTCATTTCTTGCTTTCTTGTCACTACTCCTGCCAGCCCTTTTTTCATGCTACCTTTCTCATGTGACAAAGATGCTTCCATACTGATTTTAAACTATCGTAAGATACGATATTAAGGAACTCAGTTTGAAAAGAGTGCGCCAAGTAAGACTTCCAAAGAGTCTCTGGAATAATAAAAACAGTATGAAGTGACAGAAATGTTGTGAAAAACGTCAGGGCATATTGTTTTGTAGCAGTGCACAAGGGCAAATTTGTAAACAAAAATTTACCTTTCGTCGCTACAAGAGATGTATACTTTGCCGAAAAGCCTGTGTCTTGTGTGCATGTTTTCGCACCTTTCCACGGCACAGCGCAGCACAGAGCGGCACTGGTAGCTCCGAACGCCCGCACACGGCGCCTCGGACTCGCCGGTTCGGGCCGCGCCCATCTCGCAGATGCTTCTCGTACTTGTGCTGTCATATGGACCGCGACCCGAGCGGCAGCGAGCGGCAGTCGAGCAAAGTCGGGACAAGTCGGGACGGAAGGGGACAGCCGAGAATGAACCGTGCAAATTACGCAAATATCTGGAAGCGCGACGAGTGTCAGGCAGGTGAGAACGCTTCCCTCTGTCTTCATTTCTTGCTATCTTGTCACTACCCCTGCCAGCCCTTTTTTCATGCTACCTTTCTCATGTGACAAAGATGCTTCCATACTGATTTTAAACTATCGTAAGATACGATATTAAGGAACTCAGTTTGAAAAGAGTGCGCCAAGGAAGACTTCCAAAGAGTCTCTGGAAATAACAAAACAGTATGAAGTGACAGAAATGTTGTGAAATACGTCAGGGCATATTGTTTTGTAGCAGTGCACAACGGCAAATTTGTAAACAAAAATTTACCTTCCATCGCTACAAGAGATGGATACTTTGTCGAACACGCGATCTAGTGTCGGTGCAACGAGCAGCTGTGTTGTGCGTCTGACCCACGTGGCGGCGCGCCGCACTGCGCGTCGCCTTCGAGGTGGAAGGACGTGCTTTGCGTCAAATGTGCCACCGAAAACGGCGATTGCGTGTGTTGGGAGGAGAGGCGAAGCCTTCTTCTGCCGTGCGGCTACTGTATAAGGACGCCAACGGCCATACCATGTTGAATACACCGGTTCTCGTCCGATCACCGAAGTTAAGCAACATTGGGCGCGGTTAGTACTTGGATGGGTGACCGCCTGGGAACACCGGGTGCTGTTGGCTCCCTCTCTTCTTTTAAATTTTATGTCACTACACCTGCCAGCCCTCTTTTCATGAAAAACTCTCAGGTGCGACAAAGATGCTTCCACAAGCATTTTAAACTACTGTATTAAACGTAAGATGCGAAATTACAGTAATGAACTCAGTTTGAACAAGAATGCGCGGAGGAAGAGTGCTAGGATCTCGTTGAAAATAACGAAACACTGCGAATCGACAGATGTGCTCTTGAAACGCGTCAGAGAGTACTGTTTTGTAGGAGCGCTAAATTCCAAAAACTAACTACATTAAAGAAAGACCTGTTCCCGTCCGACCACCGAAGAAAAGCAACAACGTCAGTATTCGGATCGGCGACCGCCTGGGAACTCTGGCTGTCTTCATTTCTTGCTTTCTTGTCACTACTCCTGCCAGCCCTTTTTTCATGCTACCTTTCTCATGTGACAAAGATGCTTCCATACTGATTTTAAACTATCGTAAGATACGATATTAAGGAACTCAGTTTGAAAAGAGTGCGCCAAGTAAGACTTCCAAAGAGTCTCTGGAATAATAAAAACAGTATGAAGTGACAGAAATGTTGTGAAAAACGTCAGGGCATATTGTTTTGTAGCAGTGCACAAGGGCAAATTTGTAAACAAAAATTTACCTTTCGTCGCTACAAGAGATGTATACTTTGCCGAAAAGCCTGTGTCTTGTGTGCATGTTTTCGCACCTTTCCACGGCACAGCGCAGCACAGAGCGGCACTGGTAGCTCCGAACGCCCGCACACGGCGCCTCGGACTCGCCGGTTCGGGCCGCGCCCATCTCGCAGATGCTTCTCGTACTTGTGCTGTCATATGGACCGCGACCCGAGCGGCAGCGAGCGGCAGTCGAGCAAAGTCGGGACAAGTCGGGACGGAAGGGGACAGCCGAGAATGAACCGTGCAAATTACGCAAATATCTGGAAGCGCGACGAGTGTCAGGCAGGTGAGAACGCTTCCCTCTGTCTTCATTTCTTGCTATCTTGTCACTACCCCTGCCAGCCCTTTTTTCATGCTACCTTTCTCATGTGACAAAGATGCTTCCATACTGATTTTAAACTATCGTAAGATACGATATTAAGGAACTCAGTTTGAAAAGAGTGCGCCAAGGAAGACTTCCAAAGAGTCTCTGGAAATAACAAAACAGTATGAAGTGACAGAAATGTTGTGAAATACGTCAGGGCATATTGTTTTGTAGCAGTGCACAACGGCAAATTTGTAAACAAAAATTTACCTTCCATCGCTACAAGAGATGGATACTTTGTCGAACAAACGAATGACAGGCGGTGCAACGAGCAGCTGTGTTGTGCGTCTGACCCACGTGGCGGCGCGCCGCACTGCGCGTCGCCTTCGAGGTGGAAGGACGTGCTTTGCGTCAAATGTGCCACCGAAAACGGCGATTGCGTGTGTTGGGAGGAGAGGCGAAGCCTTCTTCTGCCGTGCGGCTACTGTATAAGGACGCCAACGGCCATACCATGTTGAATACACCGGTTCTCGTCCGATCACCGACGTTAAGCAACATCGGGCCCGGTTAGTACTTGGATGGGTGACCGCCTGGGAACACCGGGTGCTGTTGGCTCCCTCTCTTCTTTTAAATTTTATGTCACTACACCTGCCAGCCCTCTTTTCATGAAAAACTCTCAGGTGCGACAAAGATGCTTCCACAAGCATTTTAAACTACTGTATTAAACGTAAGATGCGAAATTACAGTAATGAACTCAGTTTGAACAAGAATGCGCGGAGGAAGAGTGCTAGGATCTCGTTGAAAATAACGAAACACTGCGAATCGACAGATGTGCTCTTGAAACGCGTCAGAGAGTACTGTTTTGTAGGAGCGCTAAATTCCAAAAACTAACTACATTAAAGAAAGACCTGTTCCCGTCCGACCACCGAAGAAAAGCAACAACGTCAGTATTCGGATCGGCGACCGCCTGGGAACTCTGGCTGTCTTCATTTCTTGCTTTCTTGTCACTACTCCTGCCAGCCCTTTTTTCATGCTACCTTTCTCATGTGACAAAGATGCTTCCATACTGATTTTAAACTATCGTAAGATACGATATTAAGGAACTCAGTTTGAAAAGAGTGCGCCAAGTAAGACTTCCAAAGAGTCTCTGGAATAATAAAAACAGTATGAAGTGACAGAAATGTTGTGAAAAACGTCAGGGCATATTGTTTTGTAGCAGTGCACAAGGGCAAATTTGTAAACAAAAATTTACCTTTCGTCGCTACAAGAGATGTATACTTTGCCGAAAAGCCTGTGTCTTGTGTGCATGTTTTCGCACCTTTCCACGGCACAGCGCAGCACAGAGCGGCACTGGTAGCTCCGAACGCCCGCACACGGCGCCTCGGACTCGCCGGTTCGGGCCGCGCCCATCTCGCAGATGCTTCTCGTACTTGTGCTGTCATATGGACCGCGACCCGAGCGGCAGCGAGCGGCAGTCGAGCAAAGTCGGGACAAGTCGGGACGGAAGGGGACAGCCGAGAATGAACCGTGCAAATTACGCAAATATCTGGAAGCGCGACGAGTGTCAGGCAGGTGAGAACGCTTCCCTCTGTCTTCATTTCTTGCTATCTTGTCACTACCCCTGCCAGCCCTTTTTTCATGCTACCTTTCTCATGTGACAAAGATGCTTCCATACTGATTTTAAACTATCGTAAGATACGATATTAAGGAACTCAGTTTGAAAAGAGTGCGCCAAGGAAGACTTCCAAAGAGTCTCTGGAAATAACAAAACAGTATGAAGTGACAGAAATGTTGTGAAATACGTCAGGGCATATTGTTTTGTAGCAGTGCACAACGGCAAATTTGTAAACAAAAATTTACCTTCCATCGCTACAAGAGATGGATACTTTGTCGAACAAACGAATGACAGGCGGTGCAACGAGCAGCTGTGTTGTGCGTCTGACCCACGTGGCGGCGCGCCGCACTGCGCGTCGCCTTCGAGGTGGAAGGACGTGCTTTGCGTCAAATGTGCCACCGAAAACGGCGATTGCGTGTGTTGGGAGGAGAGGCGAAGCCTTCTTCTGCCGTGCGGCTACTGTATAAGGACGCCAACGGCCATACCATGTTGAATACACCGGTTCTCGTCCGATCACCGACGTTAAGCAACATCGGGCCCGGTTAGTACTTGGATGGGTGACCGCCTGGGAACACCGGGTGCTGTTGGCTCCCTCTCTTCTTTTAAATTTTATGTCACTACACCTGCCAGCCCTCTTTTCATGAAAAACTCTCAGGTGCGACAAAGATGCTTCCACAAGCATTTTAAACTACTGTATTAAACGTAAGATGCGAAATTACAGTAATGAACTCAGTTTGAACAAGAATGCGCGGAGGAAGAGTGCTAGGATCTCGTTGAAAATAACGAAACACTGCGAATCGACAGATGTGCTCTTGAAACGCGTCAGAGAGTACTGTTTTGTAGGAGCGCTAAATTCCAAAAACTAACTACATTAAAGAAAGACCTGTTCCCGTCCGACCACCGAAGAAAAGCAACAACGTCAGTATTCGGATCGGCGACCGCCTGGGAACTCTGGCTGTCTTCATTTCTTGCTTTCTTGTCACTACTCCTGCCAGCCCTTTTTTCATGCTACCTTTCTCATGTGACAAAGATGCTTCCATACTGATTTTAAACTATCGTAAGATACGATATTAAGGAACTCAGTTTGAAAAGAGTGCGCCAAGTAAGACTTCCAAAGAGTCTCTGGAATAATAAAAACAGTATGAAGTGACAGAAATGTTGTGAAAAACGTCAGGGCATATTGTTTTGTAGCAGTGCACAAGGGCAAATTTGTAAACAAAAATTTACCTTTCGTCGCTACAAGAGATGTATACTTTGCCGAAAAGCCTGTGTCTTGTGTGCATGTTTTCGCACCTTTCCACGGCACAGCGCAGCACAGAGCGGCACTGGTAGCTCCGAACGCCCGCACACGGCGCCTCGGACTCGCCGGTTCGGGCCGCGCCCATCTCGCAGATGCTTCTCGTACTTGTGCTGTCATATGGACCGCGACCCGAGCGGCAGCGAGCGGCAGTCGAGCAAAGTCGGGACAAGTCGGGACGGAAGGGGACAGCCGAGAATGAACCGTGCAAATTACGCAAATATCTGGAAGCGCGACGAGTGTCAGGCAGGTGAGAACGCTTCCCTCTGTCTTCATTTCTTGCTATCTTGTCACTACCCCTGCCAGCCCTTTTTTCATGCTACCTTTCTCATGTGACAAAGATGCTTCCATACTGATTTTAAACTATCGTAAGATACGATATTAAGGAACTCAGTTTGAAAAGAGTGCGCCAAGGAAGACTTCCAAAGAGTCTCTGGAAATAACAAAACAGTATGAAGTGACAGAAATGTTGTGAAATACGTCAGGGCATATTGTTTTGTAGCAGTGCACAACGGCAAATTTGTAAACAAAAATTTACCTTCCATCGCTACAAGAGATGGATACTTTGTCGAACAAACGAATGACAGGCGGTGCAACGAGCAGCTGTGTTGTGCGTCTGACCCACGTGGCGGCGCGCCGCACTGCGCGTCGCCTTCGAGGTGGAAGGACGTGCTTTGCGTCAAATGTGCCACCGAAAACGGCGATTGCGTGTGTTGGGAGGAGAGGCGAAGCCTTCTTCTGCCGTGCGGCTACTGTATAAGGACGCCAACGGCCATACCATGTTGAATACACCGGTTCTCGTCCGATCACCGACGTTAAGCAACATCGGGCCCGGTTAGTACTTGGATGGGTGACCGCCTGGGAACACCGGGTGCTGTTGGCTCCCTCTCTTCTTTTAAATTTTATGTCACTACACCTGCCAGCCCTCTTTTCATGAAAAACTCTCAGGTGCGACAAAGATGCTTCCACAAGCATTTTAAACTACTGTATTAAACGTAAGATGCGAAATTACAGTAATGAACTCAGTTTGAACAAGAATGCGCGGAGGAAGAGTGCTAGGATCTCGTTGAAAATAACGAAACACTGCGAATCGACAGATGTGCTCTTGAAACGCGTCAGAGAGTACTGTTTTGTAGGAGCGCTAAATTCCAAAAACTAACTACATTAAAGAAAGACCTGTTCCCGTCCGACCACCGAAGAAAAGCAACAACGTCAGTATTCGGATCGGCGACCGCCTGGGAACTCTGGCTGTCTTCATTTCTTGCTTTCTTGTCACTACTCCTGCCAGCCCTTTTTTCATGCTACCTTTCTCATGTGACAAAGATGCTTCCATACTGATTTTAAACTATCGTAAGATACGATATTAAGGAACTCAGTTTGAAAAGAGTGCGCCAAGTAAGACTTCCAAAGAGTCTCTGGAATAATAAAAACAGTATGAAGTGACAGAAATGTTGTGAAAAACGTCAGGGCATATTGTTTTGTAGCAGTGCACAAGGGCAAATTTGTAAACAAAAATTTACCTTTCGTCGCTACAAGAGATGTATACTTTGCCGAAAAGCCTGTGTCTTGTGTGCATGTTTTCGCACCTTTCCACGGCACAGCGCAGCACAGAGCGGCACTGGTAGCTCCGAACGCCCGCACACGGCGCCTCGGACTCGCCGGTTCGGGCCGCGCCCATCTCGCAGATGCTTCTCGTACTTGTGCTGTCATATGGACCGCGACCCGAGCGGCAGCGAGCGGCAGTCGAGCAAAGTCGGGACAAGTCGGGACGGAAGGGGACAGCCGAGAATGAACCGTGCAAATTACGCAAATATCTGGAAGCGCGACGAGTGTCAGGCAGGTGAGAACGCTTCCCTCTGTCTTCATTTCTTGCTATCTTGTCACTACCCCTGCCAGCCCTTTTTTTAACACGCGATCTAGTGTTGACAAAGATGCTTCCATACTGATTTTAAACTATCGTAAGATACGATATTAAGGAACTCAGTTTGAAAAGAGTGCGCCAAGGAAGACTTCCAAAGAGTCTCTGGAAATAACAAAACAGTATGAAGTGACAGAAATGTTGTGAAATACGTCAGGGCATATTGTTTTGTAGCAGTGCACAACGGCAAATTTGTAAACAAAAATTTACCTTCCATCGCTACAAGAGATGGATACTTTGTCGAACAAACGAATGACAGGCGGTGCAACGAGCAGCTGTGTTGTGCGTCTGACCCACGTGGCGGCGCGCCGCACTGCGCGTCGCCTTCGAGGTGGAAGGACGTGCTTTGCGTCAAATGTGCCACCGAAAACGGCGATTGCGTGTGTTGGGAGGAGAGGCGAAGCCTTCTTCTGCCGTGCGGCTACTGTATAAGGACGCCAACGGCCATACCATGTTGAATACACCGGTTCTCGTCCGATCACCGAAGTTAAGCAACATCGGGCCCGGTTAGTACTTGGATGGGTGACCGCCTGGGAACACCGGGTGCTGTTGGCTCCCTCTCTTCTTTTAAATTTTATGTCACTACACCTGCCAGCCCTCTTTTCATGAAAAACTCTCAGGTGCGACAAAGATGCTTCCACAAGCATTTTAAACTACTGTATTAAACGTAAGATGCGAAATTACAGTAATGAACTCAGTTTGAACAAGAATGCGCGGAGGAAGAGTGCTAGGATCTCGTTGAAAATAACGAAACACTGCGAATCGACAGATGTGCTCTTGAAACGCGTCAGAGAGTACTGTTTTGTAGGAGCGCTAAATTCCAAAAACTAACTACATTAAAGAAAGACCTGTTCCCGTCCGACCACCGAAGAAAAGCAACAACGTCAGTATTCGGATCGGCGACCGCCTGGGAACTCTGGCTGTCTTCATTTCTTGCTTTCTTGTCACTACTCCTGCCAGCCCTTTTTTCATGCTACCTTTCTCATGTGACAAAGATGCTTCCATACTGATTTTAAACTATCGTAAGATACGATATTAAGGAACTCAGTTTGAAAAGAGTGCGCCAAGTAAGACTTCCAAAGAGTCTCTGGAATAATAAAAACAGTATGAAGTGACAGAAATGTTGTGAAAAACGTCAGGGCATATTGTTTTGTAGCAGTGCACAAGGGCAAATTTGTAAACAAAAATTTACCTTTCGTCGCTACAAGAGATGTATACTTTGCCGAAAAGCCTGTGTCTTGTGTGCATGTTTTCGCACCTTTCCACGGCACAGCGCAGCACAGAGCGGCACTGGTAGCTCCGAACGCCCGCACACGGCGCCTCGGACTCGCCGGTTCGGGCCGCGCCCATCTCGCAGATGCTTCTCGTACTTGTGCTGTCATATGGACCGCGACCCGAGCGGCAGCGAGCGGCAGTCGAGCAAAGTCGGGACAAGTCGGGACGGAAGGGGACAGCCGAGAATGAACCGTGCAAATTACGCAAATATCTGGAAGCGCGACGAGTGTCAGGCAGGTGAGAACGCTTCCCTCTGTCTTCATTTCTTGCTATCTTGTCACTACCCCTGCCAGCCCTTTTTTCATGCTACCTTTCTCATGTGACAAAGATGCTTCCATACTGATTTTAAACTATCGTAAGATACGATATTAAGGAACTCAGTTTGAAAAGAGTGCGCCAAGGAAGACTTCCAAAGAGTCTCTGGAAACAACAAAACAGTATGAAGTGACAGAAATGTTGTGAAATACGTCAGGGCATATTGTTTTGTAGCAGTGCACAACGGCAAATTTGTAAACAAAAATTTACCTTCCATCGCTACAAGAGATGGATACTTTGTCGAACAAACGAATGACAGGCGGTGCAACGAGCAGCTGTGTTGTGCGTCTGACCCACGTGGCGGCGCGCCGCACTGCGCGTCGCCTTCGAGGTGGAAGGACGTGCTTTGCGTCAAATGTGCCACCGAAAACGGCGATTGCGTGTGTTGGGAGGAGAGGCGAAGCCTTCTTCTGCCGTGCGGCTACTGTATAAGGACGCCAACGGCCATACCATGTTGAATACACCGGTTCTCGTCCGATCACCGAAGTTAAGCAACATCGGGCCCGGTTAGTACTTGGATGGGTGACCGCCTGGGAACACCGGGTGCTGTTGGCTCCCTCTCTTCTTTTAAATTTTATGTCACTACACCTGCCAGCCCTCTTTTCATGAAAAACTCTCAGGTGCGACAAAGATGCTTCCACAAGCATTTTAAACTACTGTATTAAACGTAAGATGCGAAATTACAGTAATGAACTCAGTTTGAACAAGAATGCGCGGAGGAAGAGTGCTAGGATCTCGTTGAAAATAACGAAACACTGCGAATCGACAGATGTGCTCTTGAAACGCGTCAGAGAGTACTGTTTTGTAGGAGCGCTAAATTCCAAAAACTAACTACATTAAAGAAAGACCTGTTCCCGTCCGACCACCGAAGAAAAGCAACAACGTCAGTATTCGGATCGGCGACCGCCTGGGAACTCTGGCTGTCTTCATTTCTTGCTTTCTTGTCACTACTCCTGCCAGCCCTTTTTTCATGCTACCTTTCTCATGTGACAAAGATGCTTCCATACTGATTTTAAACTATCGTAAGATACGATATTAAGGAACTCAGTTTGAAAAGAGTGCGCCAAGTAAGACTTCCAAAGAGTCTCTGGAATAATAAAAACAGTATGAAGTGACAGAAATGTTGTGAAAAACGTCAGGGCATATTGTTTTGTAGCAGTGCACAAGGGCAAATTTGTAAACAAAAATTTACCTTTCGTCGCTACAAGAGATGTATACTTTGCCGAAAAGCCTGTGTCTTGTGTGCATGTTTTCGCACCTTTCCACGGCACAGCGCAGCACAGAGCGGCACTGGTAGCTCCGAACGCCCGCACACGGCGCCTCGGACTCGCCGGTTCGGGCCGCGCCCATCTCGCAGATGCTTCTCGTACTTGTGCTGTCATATGGACCGCGACCCGAGCGGCAGCGAGCGGCAGTCGAGCAAAGTCGGGACAAGTCGGGACGGAAGGGGACAGCCGAGAATGAACCGTGCAAATTACGCAAATATCTGGAAGCGCGTCGAGTGTCAGGCAGGTGAGAACGCTTCCCTCTGTCTTCATTTCTTGCTATCTTGTCACTACCCCTGCCAGCCCTTTTTTCATGCTACCTTTCTCATGTGACAAAGATGCTTCCATACTGATTTTAAACTATCGTAAGATACGATATTAAGGAACTCAGTTTGAAAAGAGTGCGCCAAGGAAGACTTCCAAAGAGTCTCTGGAAATAACAAAACAGTATGAAGTGACAGAAATGTTGTGAAATACGTCAGGGCATATTGTTTTGTAGCAGTGCACAACGGCAAATTTGTAAACAAAAATTTACCTTCCATCGCTACAAGAGATGGATACTTTGTCGAACAAACGAATGACAGGCGGTGCAACGAGCAGCTGTGTTGTGCGTCTGACCCACGTGGCGGCGCGCCGCACTGCGCGTCGCCTTCGAGGTGGAAGGACGTGCTTTGCGTCAAATGTGCCACCGAAAACGGCGATTGCGTGTGTTGGGAGGAGAGGCGAAGCCTTCTTCTGCCGTGCGGCTACTGTATAAGGACGCCAACGGCCATACCATGTTGAATACACCGGTTCTCGTCCGATCACCGAAGTTAAGCAACATCGGGCCCGGTTAGTACTTGGATGGGTGACCGCCTGGGAACACCGGGTGCTGTTGGCTCCCTCTCTTCTTTTAAATTTTATGTCACTACACCTGCCAGCCCTCTTTTCATGAAAAACTCTCAGGTGCGACAAAGATGCTTCCACAAGCATTTTAAACTACTGTATTAAACGTAAGATGCGAAATTACAGTAATGAACTCAGTTTGAACAAGAATGCGCGGAGGAAGAGTGCTAGGATCTCGTTGAAAATAACGAAACACTGCGAATCGACAGATGTGCTCTTGAAACGCGTCAGAGAGTACTGTTTTGTAGGAGCGCTAAATTCCAAAAACTAACTACATTAAAGAAAGACCTGTTCCCGTCCGACCACCGAAGAAAAGCAACAACGTCAGTATTCGGATCGGCGACCGCCTGGGAACTCTGGCTGTCTTCATTTCTTGCTTTCTTGTCACTACTCCTGCCAGCCCTTTTTTCATGCTACCTTTCTCATGTGACAAAGATGCTTCCATACTGATTTTAAACTATCGTAAGATACGATATTAAGGAACTCAGTTTGAAAAGAGTGCGCCAAGTAAGACTTCCAAAGAGTCTCTGGAATAATAAAAACAGTATGAAGTGACAGAAATGTTGTGAAAAACGTCAGGGCATATTGTTTTGTAGCAGTGCACAAGGGCAAATTTGTAAACAAAAATTTACCTTTCGTCGCTACAAGAGATGTATACTTTGCCGAAAAGCCTGTGTCTTGTGTGCATGTTTTCGCACCTTTCCACGGCACAGCGCAGCACAGAGCGGCACTGGTAGCTCCGAACGCCCGCACACGGCGCCTCGGACTCGCCGGTTCGGGCCGCGCCCATCTCGCAGATGCTTCTCGTACTTGTGCTGTCATATGGACCGCGACCCGAGCGGCAGCGAGCAAAGTCGGGACAAGTCGGGACGGAAGGGGACAGCCGAGAATGAACCGTGCAAATTACGCAAATATCTGGAAGCGCGACGAGTGTCAGGCAGGTGAGAACGCTTCCCTCTGTCTTCATTTCTTGCTATCTTGTCACTACCCCTGCCAGCCCTTTTTTCATGCTACCTTTCTCATGTGACAAAGATGCTTCCATACTGATTTTAAACTATCGTAAGATACGATATTAAGGAACTCAGTTTGAAAAGAGTGCGCCAAGGAAGACTTCCAAAGAGTCTCTGGAAATAACAAAACAGTATGAAGTGACAGAAATGTTGTGAAATACGTCAGGGCATATTGTTTTGTAGCAGTGCACAACGGCAAATTTGTAAACAAAAATTTACCTTCCATCGCTACAAGAGATGGATACTTTGTCGAACAAACGAATGACAGGCGGTGCAACGAGCAGCTGTGTTGTGCGTCTGACCCACGTGGCGGCGCGCCGCACTGCGCGTCGCCTTCGAGGTGGAAGGACGTGCTTTGCGTCAAATGTGCCACCGAAAACGGCGATTGCGTGTGTTGGGAGGAGAGGCGAAGCCTTCTTCTGCCGTGCGGCTACTGTATAAGGACGCCAACGGCCATACCATGTTGAATACACCGGTTCTCGTCCGATCACCGAAGTTAAGCAACATCGGGCCCGGTTAGTACTTGGATGGGTGACCGCCTGGGAACACCGGGTGCTGTTGGCTCCCTCTCTTCTTTTAAATTTTATGTCACTACACCTGCCAGCCCTCTTTTCATGAAAAACTCTCAGGTGCGACAAAGATGCTTCCACAAGCATTTTAAACTACTGTATTAAACGTAAGATGCGAAATTACAGTAATGAACTCAGTTTGAACAAGAATGCGCGGAGGAAGAGTGCTAGGATCTCGTTGAAAATAACGAAACACTGCGAATCGACAGATGTGCTCTTGAAACGCGTCAGAGAGTACTGTTTTGTAGGAGCGCTAAATTCCAAAAACTAACTACATTAAAGAAAGACCTGTTCCCGTCCGACCACCGAAGAAAAGCAACAACGTCAGTATTCGGATCGGCGACCGCCTGGGAACTCTGGCTGTCTTCATTTCTTGCTTTCTTGTCACTACTCCTGCCAGCCCTTTTTTCATGCTACCTTTCTCATGTGACAAAGATGCTTCCATACTGATTTTAAACTATCGTAAGATACGATATTAAGGAACTCAGTTTGAAAAGAGTGCGCCAAGTAAGACTTCCAAAGAGTCTCTGGAATAATAAAAACAGTATGAAGTGACAGAAATGTTGTGAAAAACGTCAGGGCATATTGTTTTGTAGCAGTGCACAAGGGCAAATTTGTAAACAAAAATTTACCTTTCGTCGCTACAAGAGATGTATACTTTGCCGAAAAGCCTGTGTCTTGTGTGCATGTTTTCGCACCTTTCCACGGCACAGCGCAGCACAGAGCGGCACTGGTAGCTCCGAACGCCCGCACACGGCGCCTCGGACTCGCCGGTTCGGGCCGCGCCCATCTCGCAGATGCTTCTCGTACTTGTGCTGTCATATGGACCGCGACCCGAGCGGCAGCGAGCAAAGTCGGGACAAGTCGGGACGGAAGGGGACAGCCGAGAATGAACCGTGCAAATTACGCAAATATCTGGAAGCGCGACGAGTGTCAGGCAGGTGAGAACGCTTCCCTCTGTCTTCATTTCTTGCTATCTTGTCACTACCCCTGCCAGCCCTTTTTTCATGCTACCTTTCTCATGTGACAAAGATGCTTCCATACTGATTTTAAACTATCGTAAGATACGATATTAAGGAACTCAGTTTGAAAAGAGTGCGCCAAGGAAGACTTCCAAAGAGTCTCTGGAAATAACAAAACAGTATGAAGTGACAGAAATGTTGTGAAATACGTCAGGGCATATTGTTTTGTAGCAGTGCACAACGGCAAATTTGTAAACAAAAATTTACCTTCCATCGCTACAAGAGATGGATACTTTGTCGAACAAACGAATGACAGGCGGTGCAACGAGCAGCTGTGTTGTGCGTCTGACCCACGTGGCGGCGCGCCGCACTGCGCGTCGCCTTCGAGGTGGAAGGACGTGCTTTGCGTCAAATGTGCCACCGAAAACGGCGATTGCGTGTGTTGGGAGGAGAGGCGAAGCCTTCTTCTGCCGTGCGGCTACTGTATAAGGACGCCAACGGCCATACCGTGTTGAATACACCGGTTCTCGTCCGATCACCGAAGTTAAGCAACATCGGGGCCGGTTAGTACTTGGATGGGTGACCGCCTGGGAACACCGGGTGCTGTTGGCTCCCTCTCTTCTTTTAAATTTTATGTCACTACACCTGCCAGCCCTCTTTTCATGAAAAACTCTCAGGTGCGACAAAGATGCTTCCACAAGCATTTTAAACTACTGTATTAAACGTAAGATGCGAAATTACAGTAATGAACTCAGTTTGAACAAGAATGCGCGGAGGAAGAGTGCTAGGATCTCGTTGAAAATAACGAAACACTGCGAATCGACAGATGTGCTCTTGAAACGCGTCAGAGAGTACTGTTTTGTAGGAGCGCTAAATTCCAAAAACTAACTACATTAAAGAAAGACCTGTTCCCGTCCGACCACCGAAGAAAAGCAACAACGTCAGTATTCGGATCGGCGACCGCCTGGGAACTCTGGCTGTCTTCATTTCTTGCTTTCTTGTCACTACTCCTGCCAGCCCTTTTTTCATGCTACCTTTCTCATGTGACAAAGATGCTTCCATACTGATTTTAAACTATCGTAAGATACGATATTAAGGAACTCAGTTTGAAAAGAGTGCGCCAAGTAAGACTTCCAAAGAGTCTCTGGAATAATAAAAACAGTATGAAGTGACAGAAATGTTGTGAAAAACGTCAGGGCATATTGTTTTGTAGCAGTGCACAAGGGCAAATTTGTAAACAAAAATTTACCTTTCGTCGCTACAAGAGATGTATACTTTGCCGAAAAGCCTGTGTCTTGTGTGCATGTTTTCGCACCTTTCCACGGCACAGCGCAGCACAGAGCGGCACTGGTAGCTCCGAACGCCCGCACACGGCGCCTCGGACTCGCCGGTTCGGGCCGCGCCCATCTCGCAGATGCTTCTCGTACTTGTGCTGTCATATGGACCGCGACCCGAGCGGCAGCGAGCGGCAGTCGAGCAAAGTCGGGACAAGTCGGGACGGAAGGGGACAGCCGAGAATGAACCGTGCAAATTACGCAAATATCTGGAAGCGCGACGAGTGTCAGGCAGGTGAGAACGCTTCCCTCTGTCTTCATTTCTTGCTATCTTGTCACTACCCCTGCCAGCCCTTTTTTCATGCTACCTTTCTCATGTGACAAAGATGCTTCCATACTGATTTTAAACTATCGTAAGATACGATATTAAGGAACTCAGTTTGAAAAGAGTGCGCCAAGGAAGACTTCCAAAGAGTCTCTGGAAACAACAAAACAGTATGAAGTGACAGAAATGTTGTGAAATACGTCAGGGCATATTGTTTTGTAGCAGTGCACAACGGCAAATTTGTAAACAAAAATTTACCTTCCATCGCTACAAGAGATGGATACTTTGTCGAACAAACGAATGACAGGCGGTGCAACGAGCAGCTGTGTTGTGCGTCTGACCCACGTGGCGGCGCGCCGCACTGCGCGTCGCCTTCGAGGTGGAAGGACGTGCTTTGCGTCAAATGTGCCACCGAAAACGGCGATTGCGTGTGTTGGGAGGAGAGGCGAAGCCTTCTTCTGCCGTGCGGCTACTGTATAAGGACGCCAACGGCCATACCATGTTGAATACACCGGTTCTCGTCCGATCACCGAAGTTAAGCAACATCGGGGCCGGTTAGTACTTGGATGGGTGACCGCCTGGGAACACCGGGTGCTGTTGGCTCCCTCTCTTCTTTTAAATTTTATGTCACTACACCTGCCAGCCCTCTTTTCATGAAAAACTCTCAGGTGCGACAAAGATGCTTCCACAAGCATTTTAAACTACTGTATTAAACGTAAGATGCGAAATTACAGTAATGAACTCAGTTTGAACAAGAATGCGCGGAGGAAGAGTGCTAGGATCTCGTTGAAAATAACGAAACACTGCGAATCGACAGATGTGCTCTTGAAACGCGTCAGAGAGTACTGTTTTGTAGGAGCGCTAAATTCCAAAAACTAACTACATTAAAGAAAGACCTGTTCCCGTCCGACCACCGAAGAAAAGCAACAACGTCAGTATTCGGATCGGCGACCGCCTGGGAACTCTGGCTGTCTTCATTTCTTGCTTTCTTGTCACTACTCCTGCCAGCCCTTTTTTCATGCTACCTTTCTCATGTGACAAAGATGCTTCCATACTGATTTTAAACTATCGTAAGATACGATATTAAGGAACTCAGTTTGAAAAGAGTGCGCCAAGTAAGACTTCCAAAGAGTCTCTGGAATAATAAAAACAGTATGAAGTGACAGAAATGTTGTGAAAAACGTCAGGGCATATTGTTTTGTAGCAGTGCACAAGGGCAAATTTGTAAACAAAAATTTACCTTTCGTCGCTACAAGAGATGTATACTTTGCCGAAAAGCCTGTGTCTTGTGTGCATGTTTTCGCACCTTTCCACGGCACAGCGCAGCACAGAGCGGCACTGGTAGCTCCGAACGCCCGCACACGGCGCCTCGGACTCGCCGGTTCGGGCCGCGCCCATCTCGCAGATGCTTCTCGTACTTGTGCTGTCATATGGACCGCGACCCGAGCGGCAGCGAGCGGCAGTCGAGCAAAGTCGGGACAAGTCGGGACGGAAGGGGACAGCCGAGAATGAACCGTGCAAATTACGCAAATATCTGGAAGCGCGACGAGTGTCAGGCAGGTGAGAACGCTTCCCTCTGTCTTCATTTCTTGCTATCTTGTCACTACCCCTGCCAGCCCTTTTTTCATGCTACCTTTCTCATGTGACAAAGATGCTTCCATACTGATTTTAAACTATCGTAAGATACGATATTAAGGAACTCAGTTTGAAAAGAGTGCGCCAAGGAAGACTTCCAAAGAGTCTCTGGAAATAACAAAACAGTATGAAGTGACAGAAATGTTGTGAAATACGTCAGGGCATATTGTTTTGTAGCAGTGCACAACGGCAAATTTGTAAACAAAAATTTACCTTCCATCGCTACAAGAGATGGATACTTTGTCGAACAAACGAATGACAGGCGGTGCAACGAGCAGCTGTGTTGTGCGTCTGACCCACGTGGCGGCGCGCCGCACTGCGCGTCGCCTTCGAGGTGGAAGGACGTGCTTTGCGTCAAATGTGCCACCGAAAACGGCGATTGCGTGTGTTGGGAGGAGAGGCGAAGCCTTCTTCTGCCGTGCGGCTACTGTATAAGGACGCCAACGGCCATACCGTGTTGAATACACCGGTTCTCGTCCGATCACCGAAGTTAAGCAACATCGGGGCCGGTTAGTACTTGGATGGGTGACCGCCTGGGAACACCGGGTGCTGTTGGCTCCCTCTCTTCTTTTAAATTTTATGTCACTACACCTGCCAGCCCTCTTTTCATGAAAAACTCTCAGGTGCGACAAAGATGCTTCCACAAGCATTTTAAACTACTGTATTAAACGTAAGATGCGAAATTACAGTAATGAACTCAGTTTGAACAAGAATGCGCGGAGGAAGAGTGCTAGGATCTCGTTGAAAATAACGAAACACTGCGAATCGACAGATGTGCTCTTGAAACGCGTCAGAGAGTACTGTTTTGTAGGAGCGCTAAATTCCAAAAACTAACTACATTAAAGAAAGACCTGTTCCCGTCCGACCACCGAAGAAAAGCAACAACGTCAGTATTCGGATCGGCGACCGCCTGGGAACTCTGGCTGTCTTCATTTCTTGCTTTCTTGTCACTACTCCTGCCAGCCCTTTTTTCATGCTACCTTTCTCATGTGACAAAGATGCTTCCATACTGATTTTAAACTATCGTAAGATACGATATTAAGGAACTCAGTTTGAAAAGAGTGCGCCAAGTAAGACTTCCAAAGAGTCTCTGGAATAATAAAAACAGTATGAAGTGACAGAAATGTTGTGAAAAACGTCAGGGCATATTGTTTTGTAGCAGTGCACAAGGGCAAATTTGTAAACAAAAATTTACCTTTCGTCGCTACAAGAGATGTATACTTTGCCGAAAAGCCTGTGTCTTGTGTGCATGTTTTCGCACCTTTCCACGGCACAGCGCAGCACAGAGCGGCACTGGTAGCTCCGAACGCCCGCACACGGCGCCTCGGACTCGCCGGTTCGGGCCGCGCCCATCTCGCAGATGCTTCTCGTACTTGTGCTGTCATATGGACCGCGACCCGAGCGGCAGCGAGCGGCAGTCGAGCAAAGTCGGGACAAGTCGGGACGGAAGGGGACAGCCGAGAATGAACCGTGCAAATTACGCAAATATCTGGAAGCGCGACGAGTGTCAGGCAGGTGAGAACGCTTCCCTCTGTCTTCATTTCTTGCTATCTTGTCACTACCCCTGCCAGCCCTTTTTTCATGCTACCTTTCTCATGTGACAAAGATGCTTCCATACTGATTTTAAACTATCGTAAGATACGATATTAAGGAACTCAGTTTGAAAAGAGTGCGCCAAGGAAGACTTCCAAAGAGTCTCTGGAAACAACAAAACAGTATGAAGTGACAGAAATGTTGTGAAATACGTCAGGGCATATTGTTTTGTAGCAGTGCACAACGGCAAATTTGTAAACAAAAATTTACCTTCCATCGCTACAAGAGATGGATACTTTGTCGAACAAACGAATGACAGGCGGTGCAACGAGCAGCTGTGTTGTGCGTCTGACCCACGTGGCGGCGCGCCGCACTGCGCGTCGCCTTCGAGGTGGAAGGACGTGCTTTGCGTCAAATGTGCCACCGAAAACGGCGATTGCGTGTGTTGGGAGGAGAGGCGAAGCCTTCTTCTGCCGTGCGGCTACTGTATAAGGACGCCAACGGCCATACCATGTTGAATACACCGGTTCTCGTCCGATCACCGAAGTTAAGCAACATCGGGCCCGGTTAGTACTTGGATGGGTGACCGCCTGGGAACACCGGGTGCTGTTGGCTCCCTCTCTTCTTTTAAATTTTATGTCACTACACCTGCCAGCCCTCTTTTCATGAAAAACTCTCAGGTGCGACAAAGATGCTTCCACAAGCATTTTAAACTACTGTATTAAACGTAAGATGCGAAATTACAGTAATGAACTCAGTTTGAACAAGAATGCGCGGAGGAAGAGTGCTAGGATCTCGTTGAAAATAACGAAACACTGCGAATCGACAGATGTGCTCTTGAAACGCGTCAGAGAGTACTGTTTTGTAGGAGCGCTAAATTCCAAAAACTAACTACATTAAAGAAAGACCTGTTCCCGTCCGACCACCGAAGAAAAGCAACAACGTCAGTATTCGGATCGGCGACCGCCTGGGAACTCTGGCTGTCTTCATTTCTTGCTTTCTTGTCACTACTCCTGCCAGCCCTTTTTTCATGCTACCTTTCTCATGTGACAAAGATGCTTCCATACTGATTTTAAACTATCGTAAGATACGATATTAAGGAACTCAGTTTGAAAAGAGTGCGCCAAGTAAGACTTCCAAAGAGTCTCTGGAATAATAAAAACAGTATGAAGTGACAGAAATGTTGTGAAAAACGTCAGGGCATATTGTTTTGTAGCAGTGCACAAGGGCAAATTTGTAAACAAAAATTTACCTTTCGTCGCTACAAGAGATGTATACTTTGCCGAAAAGCCTGTGTCTTGTGTGCATGTTTTCGCACCTTTCCACGGCACAGCGCAGCACAGAGCGGCACTGGTAGCTCCGAACGCCCGCACACGGCGCCTCGGACTCGCCGGTTCGGGCCGCGCCCATCTCGCAGATGCTTCTCGTACTTGTGCTGTCATATGGACCGCGACCCGAGCGGCAGCGAGCAAAGTCGGGACAAGTCGGGACGGAAGGGGACAGCCGAGAATGAACCGTGCAAATTACGCAAATATCTGGAAGCGCGACGAGTGTCAGGCAGGTGAGAACGCTTCCCTCTGTCTTCATTTCTTGCTATCTTGTCACTACCCCTGCCAGCCCTTTTTTCATGCTACCTTTCTCATGTGACAAAGATGCTTCCATACTGATTTTAAACTATCGTAAGATACGATATTAAGGAACTCAGTTTGAAAAGAGTGCGCCAAGGAAGACTTCCAAAGAGTCTCTGGAAATAACAAAACAGTATGAAGTGACAGAAATGTTGTGAAATACGTCAGGGCATATTGTTTTGTAGCAGTGCACAACGGCAAATTTGTAAACAAAAATTTACCTTCCATCGCTACAAGAGATGGATACTTTGTCGAACAAACGAATGACAGGCGGTGCAACGAGCAGCTGTGTTGTGCGTCTGACCCACGTGGCGGCGCGCCGCACTGCGCGTCGCCTTCGAGGTGGAAGGACGTGCTTTGCGTCAAATGTGCCACCGAAAACGGCGATTGCGTGTGTTGGGAGGAGAGGCGAAGCCTTCTTCTGCCGTGCGGCTACTGTATAAGGACGCCAACGGCCATACCGTGTTGAATACACCGGTTCTCGTCCGATCACCGAAGTTAAGCAACATCGGGGCCGGTTAGTACTTGGATGGGTGACCGCCTGGGAACACCGGGTGCTGTTGGCTCCCTCTCTTCTTTTAAATTTTATGTCACTACACCTGCCAGCCCTCTTTTCATGAAAAACTCTCAGGTGCGACAAAGATGCTTCCACAAGCATTTTAAACTACTGTATTAAACGTAAGATGCGAAATTACAGTAATGAACTCAGTTTGAACAAGAATGCGCGGAGGAAGAGTGCTAGGATCTCGTTGAAAATAACGAAACACTGCGAATCGACAGATGTGCTCTTGAAACGCGTCAGAGAGTACTGTTTTGTAGGAGCGCTAAATTCCAAAAACTAACTACATTAAAGAAAGACCTGTTCCCGTCCGACCACCGAAGAAAAGCAACAACGTCAGTATTCGGATCGGCGACCGCCTGGGAACTCTGGCTGTCTTCATTTCTTGCTTTCTTGTCACTACTCCTGCCAGCCCTTTTTTCATGCTACCTTTCTCATGTGACAAAGATGCTTCCATACTGATTTTAAACTATCGTAAGATACGATATTAAGGAACTCAGTTTGAAAAGAGTGCGCCAAGTAAGACTTCCAAAGAGTCTCTGGAATAATAAAAACAGTATGAAGTGACAGAAATGTTGTGAAAAACGTCAGGGCATATTGTTTTGTAGCAGTGCACAAGGGCAAATTTGTAAACAAAAATTTACCTTTCGTCGCTACAAGAGATGTATACTTTGCCGAAAAGCCTGTGTCTTGTGTGCATGTTTTCGCACCTTTCCACGGCACAGCGCAGCACAGAGCGGCACTGGTAGCTCCGAACGCCCGCACACGGCGCCTCGGACTCGCCGGTTCGGGCCGCGCCCATCTCGCAGATGCTTCTCGTACTTGTGCTGTCATATGGACCGCGACCCGAGCGGCAGCGAGCGGCAGTCGAGCAAAGTCGGGACAAGTCGGGACGGAAGGGGACAGCCGAGAATGAACCGTGCAAATTACGCAAATATCTGGAAGCGCGACGAGTGTCAGGCAGGTGAGAACGCTTCCCTCTGTCTTCATTTCTTGCTATCTTGTCACTACCCCTGCCAGCCCTTTTTTCATGCTACCTTTCTCATGTGACAAAGATGCTTCCATACTGATTTTAAACTATCGTAAGATACGATATTAAGGAACTCAGTTTGAAAAGAGTGCGCCAAGGAAGACTTCCAAAGAGTCTCTGGAAATAACAAAACAGTATGAAGTGACAGAAATGTTGTGAAATACGTCAGGGCATATTGTTTTGTAGCAGTGCACAACGGCAAATTTGTAAACAAAAATTTACCTTCCATCGCTACAAGAGATGGATACTTTGTCGAACAAACGAATGACAGGCGGTGCAACGAGCAGCTGTGTTGTGCGTCTGACCCACGTGGCGGCGCGCCGCACTGCGCGTCGCCTTCGAGGTGGAAGGACGTGCTTTGCGTCAAATGTGCCACCGAAAACGGCGATTGCGTGTGTTGGGAGGAGAGGCGAAGCCTTCTTCTGCCGTGCGGCTACTGTATAAGGACGCCAACGGCCATACCATGTTGAATACACCGGTTCTCGTCCGATCACCGAAGTTAAGCAACATCGGGCCCGGTTAGTACTTGGATGGGTGACCGCCTGGGAACACCGGGTGCTGTTGGCTCCCTCTCTTCTTTTAAATTTTATGTCACTACACCTGCCAGCCCTCTTTTCATGAAAAACTCTCAGGTGCGACAAAGATGCTTCCACAAGCATTTTAAACTACTGTATTAAACGTAAGATGCGAAATTACAGTAATGAACTCAGTTTGAACAAGAATGCGCGGAGGAAGAGTGCTAGGATCTCGTTGAAAATAACGAAACACTGCGAATCGACAGATGTGCTCTTGAAACGCGTCAGAGAGTACTGTTTTGTAGGAGCGCTAAATTCCAAAAACTAACTACATTAAAGAAAGACCTGTTCCCGTCCGACCACCGAAGAAAAGCAACAACGTCAGTATTCGGATCGGCGACCGCCTGGGAACTCTGGCTGTCTTCATTTCTTGCTTTCTTGTCACTACTCCTGCCAGCCCTTTTTTCATGCTACCTTTCTCATGTGACAAAGATGCTTCCATACTGATTTTAAACTATCGTAAGATACGATATTAAGGAACTCAGTTTGAAAAGAGTGCGCCAAGTAAGACTTCCAAAGAGTCTCTGGAATAATAAAAACAGTATGAAGTGACAGAAATGTTGTGAAAAACGTCAGGGCATATTGTTTTGTAGCAGTGCACAAGGGCAAATTTGTAAACAAAAATTTACCTTTCGTCGCTACAAGAGATGTATACTTTGCCGAAAAGCCTGTGTCTTGTGTGCATGTTTTCGCACCTTTCCACGGCACAGCGCAGCACAGAGCGGCACTGGTAGCTCCGAACGCCCGCACACGGCGCCTCGGACTCGCCGGTTCGGGCCGCGCCCATCTCGCAGATGCTTCTCGTACTTGTGCTGTCATATGGACCGCGACCCGAGCGGCAGCGAGCAAAGTCGGGACAAGTCGGGACGGAAGGGGACAGCCGAGAATGAACCGTGCAAATTACGCAAATATCTGGAAGCGCGACGAGTGTCAGGCAGGTGAGAACGCTTCCCTCTGTCTTCATTTCTTGCTATCTTGTCACTACCCCTGCCAGCCCTTTTTTCATGCTACCTTTCTCATGTGACAAAGATGCTTCCATACTGATTTTAAACTATCGTAAGATACGATATTAAGGAACTCAGTTTGAAAAGAGTGCGCCAAGGAAGACTTCCAAAGAGTCTCTGGAAATAACAAAACAGTATGAAGTGACAGAAATGTTGTGAAATACGTCAGGGCATATTGTTTTGTAGCAGTGCACAACGGCAAATTTGTAAACAAAAATTTACCTTCCATCGCTACAAGAGATGGATACTTTGTCGAACAAACGAATGACAGGCGGTGCAACGAGCAGCTGTGTTGTGCGTCTGACCCACGTGGCGGCGCGCCGCACTGCGCGTCGCCTTCGAGGTGGAAGGACGTGCTTTGCGTCAAATGTGCCACCGAAAACGGCGATTGCGTGTGTTGGGAGGAGAGGCGAAGCCTTCTTCTGCCGTGCGGCTACTGTATAAGGACGCCAACGGCCATACCGTGTTGAATACACCGGTTCTCGTCCGATCACCGAAGTTAAGCAACATCGGGGCCGGTTAGTACTTGGATGGGTGACCGCCTGGGAACACCGGGTGCTGTTGGCTCCCTCTCTTCTTTTAAATTTTATGTCACTACACCTGCCAGCCCTCTTTTCATGAAAAACTCTCAGGTGCGACAAAGATGCTTCCACAAGCATTTTAAACTACTGTATTAAACGTAAGATGCGAAATTACAGTAATGAACTCAGTTTGAACAAGAATGCGCGGAGGAAGAGTGCTAGGATCTCGTTGAAAATAACGAAACACTGCGAATCGACAGATGTGCTCTTGAAACGCGTCAGAGAGTACTGTTTTGTAGGAGCGCTAAATTCCAAAAACTAACTACATTAAAGAAAGACCTGTTCCCGTCCGACCACCGAAGAAAAGCAACAACATCAGTATTCGGATCGGCGACCGCCTGGGAACTCTGGCTGTCTTCATTTCTTGCTTTCTTGTCACTACTCCTGCCAGCCCTTTTTTCATGCTACCTTTCTCATGTGACAAAGATGCTTCCATACTGATTTTAAACTATCGTAAGATACGATATTAAGGAACTCAGTTTGAAAAGAGTGCGCCAAGTAAGACTTCCAAAGAGTCTCTGGAATAATAAAAACAGTATGAAGTGACAGAAATGTTGTGAAAAACGTCAGGGCATATTGTTTTGTAGCAGTGCACAAGGGCAAATTTGTAAACAAAAATTTACCTTTCGTCGCTACAAGAGATGTATACTTTGCCGAAAAGCCTGTGTCTTGTGTGCATGTTTTCGCACCTTTCCACGGCACAGCGCAGCACAGAGCGGCACTGGTAGCTCCGAACGCCCGCACACGGCGCCTCGGACTCGCCGGTTCGGGCCGCCCCCATCTCGCAGATGCTTCTCGTACTTGTGCTGTCATATGGACCGCGACCCGAGCGGCAGCGAGCGGCAGTCGAGCAAAGTCGGGACAAGTCGGGACGGAAGGTGACAGCCGAGAATGAACCGTGCAAATTACGCAAATATCTGGAAGCGCGACGAGTGTCAGGCAGGTGAGAACGCTTCCCTCTGTCTTCATTTCTTGCTATCTTGTCACTACCCCTGCCAGCCCTTTTTTCATGCTACCTTTCTCATGTGACAAAGATGCTTCCATACTGATTTTAAACTATCGTAAGATACGATATTAAGGAACTCAGTTTGAAAAGAGTGCGCCAAGGAAGACTTCCAAAGAGTCTCTGGAAATAACAAAACAGTATGAAGTGACAGAAATGTTGTGAAATACGTCAGGGCATATTGTTTTGTAGCAGTGCACAACGGCAAATTTGTAAACAAAAATTTACCTTCCATCGCTACAAGAGATGGATACTTTGTCGAACAAACGAATGACAGGCGGTGCAACGAGCAGCTGTGTTGTGCGTCTGACCCACGTGGCGGCGCGCCGCACTGCGCGTCGCCTTCGAGGTGGAAGGACGTGCTTTGCGTCAAATGTGCCACCGAAAACGGCGATTGCGTGTGTTGGGAGGAGAGGCGAAGCCTTCTTCTGCCGTGCGGCTACTGTATAAGGACGCCAACGGCCATACCGTGTTGAATACACCGGTTCTCGTCCGATCACCGAAGTTAAGCAACATCGGGGCCGGTTAGTACTTGGATGGGTGACCGCCTGGGAACACCGGGTGCTGTTGGCTCCCTCTCTTCTTTTAAATTTTATGTCACTACACCTGCCAGCCCTCTTTTCATGAAAAACTCTCAGGTGCGACAAAGATGCTTCCACAAGCATTTTAAACTACTGTATTAAACGTAAGATGCGAAATTACAGTAATGAACTCAGTTTGAACAAGAATGCGCGGAGGAAGAGTGCTAGGATCTCGTTGAAAATAACGAAACACTGCGAATCGACAGATGTGCTCTTGAAACGCGTCAGAGAGTACTGTTTTGTAGGAGCGCTAAATTCCAAAAACTAACTACATTAAAGAAAGACCTGTTCCCGTCCGACCACCGAAGAAAAGCAACAACGTCAGTATTCGGATCGGCGACCGCCTGGGAACTCTGGCTGTCTTCATTTCTTGCTTTCTTGTCACTACTCCTGCCAGCCCTTTTTTCATGCTACCTTTCTCATGTGACAAAGATGCTTCCATACTGATTTTAAACTATCGTAAGATACGATATTAAGGAACTCAGTTTGAAAAGAGTGCGCCAAGTAAGACTTCCAAAGAGTCTCTGGAATAATAAAAACAGTATGAAGTGACAGAAATGTTGTGAAAAACGTCAGGGCATATTGTTTTGTAGCAGTGCACAAGGGCAAATTTGTAAACAAAAATTTACCTTTCGTCGCTACAAGAGATGTATACTTTGCCGAAAAGCCTGTGTCTTGTGTGCATGTTTTCGCACCTTTCCACGGCACAGCGCAGCACAGAGCGGCACTGGTAGCTCCGAACGCCCGCACACGGCGCCTCGGACTCGCCGGTTCGGGCCGCCCCCATCTCGCAGATGCTTCTCGTACTTGTGCTGTCATATGGACCGCGACCCGAGGGGCAGCGAGCGGCAGTCGAGCAAAGTCGGGACAAGTCGGGACGGAAGGTGACAGCCGAGAATGAACCGTGCAAATTACGCAAATATCTGGAAGCGCGACGAGTGTCAGGCAGGTGAGAACGCTTCCCTCTGTCTTCATTTCTTGCTATCTTGTCACTACCCCTGCCAGCCCTTTTTTCATGCTACCTTTCTCATGTGACAAAGATGCTTCCATACTGATTTTAAACTATCGTAAGATACGATATTAAGGAACTCAGTTTGAAAAGAGTGCGCCAAGGAAGACTTCCAAAGAGTCTCTGGAAATAACAAAACAGTATGAAGTGACAGAAATGTTGTGAAATACGTCAGGGCATATTGTTTTGTAGCAGTGCACAACGGCAAATTTGTAAACAAAAATTTACCTTCCATCGCTACAAGAGATGGATACTTTGTCGAACAAACGAATGACAGGCGGTGCAACGAGCAGCTGTGTTGTGCGTCTGACCCACGTGGCGGCGCGCCGCACTGCGCGTCGCCTTCGAGGTGGAAGGACGTGCTTTGCGTCAAATGTGCCACCGAAAACGGCGATTGCGTGTGTTGGGAGGAGAGGCGAAGCCTTCTTCTGCCGTGCGGCTACTGTATAAGGACGCCAACGGCCATACCATGTTGAATACACCGGTTCTCGTCCGATCACCGAAGTTAAGCAACATCGGGGCCGGTTAGTACTTGGATGGGTGACCGCCTGGGAACACCGGGTGCTGTTGGCTCCCTCTCTTCTTTTAAATTTTATGTCACTACACCTGCCAGCCCTCTTTTCATGAAAAACTCTCAGGTGCGACAAAGATGCTTCCACAAGCATTTTAAACTACTGTATTAAACGTAAGATGCGAAATTACAGTAATGAACTCAGTTTGAACAAGAATGCGCGGAGGAAGAGTGCTAGGATCTCGTTGAAAATAACGAAACACTGCGAATCGACAGATGCGCTCTTGAAACGCGTCAGAGAGTACTGTTTTGTAGGAGCGCTAAATTCCAAAAACTAACTACATTAAAGAAAGACCTGTTCCCGTCCGACCACCGAAGAAAAGCAACAACGTCAGTATTCGGATCGGCGACCGCCTGGGAACTCTGGCTGTCTTCATTTCTTGCTTTCTTGTCACTACTCCTGCCAGCCCTTTTTTCATGCTACCTTTCTCATGTGACAAAGATGCTTCCATACTGATTTTAAACTATCGTAAGATACGATATTAAGGAACTCAGTTTGAAAAGAGTGCGCCAAGTAAGACTTCCAAAGAGTCTCTGGAATAATAAAAACAGTATGAAGTGACAGAAATGTTGTGAAAAACGTCAGGGCATATTGTTTTGTAGCAGTGCACAAGGGCAAATTTGTAAACAAAAATTTACCTTTCGTCGCTACAAGAGATGTATACTTTGCCGAAAAGCCTGTGTCTTGTGTGCATGTTTTCGCACCTTTCCACGGCACAGCGCAGCACAGAGCGGCACTGGTAGCTCCGAACGCCCGCACACGGCGCCTCGGACTCGCCGGTTCGGGCCGCCCCCATCTCGCAGATGCTTCTCGTACTTGTGCTGTCATATGGACCGCGACCCGAGGGGCAGCGAGCGGCAGTCGAGCAAAGTCGGGACAAGTCGGGACGGAAGGTGACAGCCGAGAATGAACCGTGCAAATTACGCAAATATCTGGAAGCGCGACGAGTGTCAGGCAGGTGAGAACGCTTCCCTCTGTCTTCATTTCTTGCTATCTTGTCACTACCCCTGCCAGCCCTTTTTTCATGCTACCTTTCTCATGTGACAAAGATGCTTCCATACTGATTTTAAACTATCGTAAGATACGATATTAAGGAACTCAGTTTGAAAAGAGTGCGCCAAGGAAGACTTCCAAAGAGTCTCTGGAAATAACAAAACAGTATGAAGTGACAGAAATGTTGTGAAATACGTCAGGGCATATTGTTTTGTAGCAGTGCACAACGGCAAATTTGTAAACAAAAATTTACCTTCCATCGCTACAAGAGATGGATACTTTGTCGAACAAACGAATGACAGGCGGTGCAACGAGCAGCTGTGTTGTGCGTCTGACCCACGTGGCGGCGCGCCGCACTGCGCGTCGCCTTCGAGGTGGAAGGACGTGCTTTCGTCAAATGTGCCACCGAAAACGGCGATTGCGTGTGTTGGGAGGAGAGGCGAAGCCTTCTTCTGCCGTGCGGCTACTGTATAAGGACGCCAACGGCCATACCATGTTGAATACACCGGTTCTCGTCCGATCACCGAAGTTAAGCAACATCGGGGCCGGTTAGTACTTGGATGGGTGACCGCCTGGGAACACCTCGGTGCCGAGCGAGCAGTACTTCCTTGTGCGACTTGGCCGGCGGCGCCTCGCGTGTCGTCTGTCTCCTGCCTCGCGGCTACATTTCATCAAGTCCGTAAGTTATGGCTATGTTGTATGATAATAGTGAAGAACGACAAAATAATGTGCAATGCGAATTCGATAGTTCCGTCGGAAAACCGTCAGCTTTCGAAATTCACCGTTGGATACTTGAGGAATTGTGTTTGTCGACCGATGACGTTCTCGGAGTTCAATTTGATACTTTTATCAACTCCGTGTTTTTGAAGTTGAAAACTCCCGAATTGTGTGATACCGTGGTAAATGTTAATGATGGTATCCGTAAATTTCGACATCTAGACGGTCGCATTAGTAACGTGACTATTTCTCATGGTGGGTTTGGCCTTCGAAATGTTCGTGTGTTCAACTTGCCTTTTGAAATCCGGAATGACACAATATCTCGTCATTTGCGGCCGTACGGGACCGTGCTATCTGTTTTTAAAGAGAAGTGGTCTTCCGCCTATGTTTTTCAGGTCGAAAACGGCGTGAGGAGTGTAAAGATGATAGTACGACAACATATTCCGTCCTTCTTGTTAGTTAACGGTCATCGTGCTTTTATAACCTATAGTGGTCAACCTCAGACGTGTTCCTTTTGCGGTGCTGTTGGTCATTACCGACAAAACTGTCCTAAACGCAGGCAGCCTGTTCAGTTGCCACGTGAGGACGTTTTAAGTGGGCCTAGCTTTGCTTCTGTTGCTGCAACGAGTTTAGGTTCCGCCCCCCCCGCACGTGTGCAACTCGCGGCCGCCCCCCCTGTATCGGCCGCCGCTGACGTTATGGACACGTCTGTTCCTGATAGTGACTCTGTTTCTGTTTCTGAACCTCCTGTTGAGCCTTCTTTGCTCGCGGCTGCGACAACTGAATCTGTTTTTGAAAAACCGGTAGTGGACGAAGTCTCACCGCAATCCGTGCCGATGTCGGCAGAAATTGTTCCGCATACTGTCCCGGTTACGGAACCCGACATATCGGCGGTTGCTCCTACTACCGTCCCCGACAGTCTTTCTGCTGCCAGTGCTGTTGTAGAACGTGAAGCTTTTACTGCACCGAAACCGCGTAGGGACCGGAATGTCGCTCGAGCTTCTGGCACCCCACGTTTACGTAGTGCCAGTAGCTCTGCTTCGTTTAATACGCGTGGTTTTTCGGACAAAAATCGGAGTCCGTCTCCGGTGGCGCGTTCTCCTGCCCCCCCTCAGGTTCGGTCGGTCGGGCAACCGACCTCCCGACAACCGGCCACGCGCGACGGCGTAGACCTCGGCCACCGCCCGTCTCAGGGGGGAGGCAGCAGGCGCCACGCGAAAAAGCAGACCTCTTCCCGCACTCAGCCGGAGGGTGATGTTGTTGCTGCAACGCAGAAACGTGACATCGCGGTGCAACATTTGAAAACCTTCCTGAGCCAACCGACTTCTGATGCCGATTCCGGCATGGCGGTGGATCCGCCTTTGTCTGTGACACCTTCCCCCTTTCCAACCAAAAGAAAGGCCGAAGATTCGCACCTTCGTCGTGCCCCCCCTTCCACCCACGATTTGGTGCCGCCTTTCTCTTCGGATGTCGAGATGCCCGCCGTGGAGCAATCCGTCACAGAAGGTGCCGTCACAGTTTCTGGGACTCCACCGCTCCCGCCCCCCCTTCCTAGTCAGTCACAGGATTGGTCGGCGGATGTGGAGGCCGGTGGTAACCATTAGTGTGACTCATTGTATGTCCTCCCCCTCCTAGCAAGTTTGTATGTTTTATCTTGTTTTAAGCAAATTTCATGTTTTTCTTTTATTTTCTTGTTTTTTAACTGTGTTATCACGTGTATATGGTTAACGACTGTAGCCAGTGGAACATCTTAACAGTTAATCTTAATAAGTTGCGAAATCCGCAGAAGGCTATGATTTTAAAAAATTTCTTGTATGATAATAACTGTCACGTCGCTTTTTTACAGGAGGTGACTTGTGAAGCGCTTTTGTTTTTGCATGATTTTACTGATTTTACTGTGATTGATAATATTGCCCCTGATAACGATACGGGCACTGCAATTTTAGTGCGTTCTGGCTTACCAATATCTAACGTTGACATTTTACCGAACGGTCGCGCTGTTGCTTGTACCATTTTTGGAATTGTGTTTGTAAATGTGTACGCTCCGTCAGGAAATGTTAAACCGGCCAGGGCTGAATTTTATGGTAGAGATTTGTGTCAGCTTCTATCCAAGAATGTCGATACTTTAATCGTTGGGGGTGATTTTAATTGTGTTTTAGACGACAGCGATCAAGAGCCGCGTCCAAACAAATGTCACGAGCTGGGTACTTTAGTCACTAGTTTTCAGCTGCTCGACACGTGGCGTGTTTTACACCCGGATTTCACCTACTTCACCTATTTTTACGGTACCGGGCGTAGCCGCCTCGATCGGATTTATGTGTCTAGGCAGCTGTCTGCCCGTATTTGTAGTGTTGACGTGACTCCTGTCGTATTTTCTGACCACTCCAGTTACTCCTGTCGTCTTTTATTGCCTCGTTTGTGTGTTCCTCGCCGTACCAATTTGTGGAAGTTCAATTGCAGTTTACTCAATGACGACCATTTTGTGACTTGTTTTAACCGTATATGGCAACGGTTGTTGCGGACTCGAGGCGGTCATAGTAGCACCATTGAGTGGTGGGTTGCGATAGTTAAACCGGCGATTAGGAAATTTTTAATTGATTACAGCCGTGAGGCGGCACGCTGGCGTCGGGCAACGGCTCGCTTCCGCCAGGCTTGTTTACGGGACTTAGCGTTGCGGGTGACGTCACAGCCCGAGTTGTTGCCTACTCTGAAGCAATTTCAAGCAAAGCTTTTACTTGACATGCGTGCCGTTAGTGATGGGGTGACCGTCCGAAGTCAGCCTGCGGGACTTGTTACTGGGGAACCTCTGTCCATTTACCATTTACACAGGGAACGCAAACGCCGTGAACGTTTGAAGATTAATGTTTGGCGGCTGCGAAACGGCGATCGCACTTCTGTACAGTCGGAAATTGAAACAGATATTTTTGAACATTTCGCTTCACTTTTCCGTGCTGTTGATGTGGATTCCGACGCGTTGCGAGATTTTTTGCAGACTGTACCCCATGTTTTAACTCGCCCGGACAGGAATCATTTAACTGACGCCTTTACGTCTGATGAAGTTCTCGATGCCGTTCGGCGGAGTCCCAACGGGAAGTCTCCAGGTCCAGATGGGATTCCTGCGGAATTTTATTTGAAATTTTTTCATCTTTTTAGTGAGATTTTAGTAGATTTGGTAAATGATATTCGAAATGGTGTGACTGTACCAGCTGCCTTTGTGGAGGGGGTTGTGACGCTCGTTCCCAAATCCAATGCTGTGCCAAATATCGACGCTGTCCGTCCGATTACTTTATTAAATGTTGACTACAAGATCGTCACGCGCTGCGTCGCTCAGCGACTTAAAAACATTTTGCCGGCGGTACTTAGTCCTCAGCAAACGTGTGCGGTGCGCGATCGGAATATTTTTGACGCTATTCTTGCTTACAGGGACTGCATTGGTTATGTAAAAAGTGCTCGGCTTCGGACTGCGGCGATTTTATTAGTTGATTTTAAGAATGCCTTTGACCGTATTAGTCATTTTTATTTGCGTCAGGTATTGGTACGCATGGGGTTTGGTTATAAATTTACCAACTTAGTGACGCATCTGTTGCAAAATGCTACGTCACGCATCTGTGTTAATGGTCGTCTTACTCCTGCTTTTCGTGTAGGTCGCTCCGTGCGGCAAGGGTGTCCGCTTTCCATGGCGCTTTTTGCCATTGCGCTGGATCCCCTCCTCCGCTATATCGGTCAGGAATGTCGCGGCATTCAGATGGGGACAACCAGATTGGTTTGTAAAGCATACGCTGATGACCTTGGCGTATTTATTGAGCATTTAGACGATGTTGACAGGTTGCAAGTCGTTCTGCACAACTTTGAACAAGCTACGGGGGCGATTGTCAATACACAGAAAACTGTTCTTTTACCGCTCACCGCCCGCGCACGTACCCTTCGTAGGGACTGGTTCTGTGTACAGCAGCAGCATAAAGTTCTTGGAGTCCTTTTATCCTCGAATCCACAGCAGATGGAAGCATTAAATTGGCGGCCTACGCTGCATCGGATTCGTGCTGTTGTCAAGATCCATGCGGTCCGAAATTTGGCCCTTCGGGAAAAGGTGCATTTAATAAATAATAACTTCTTGGCAAGGGCGTGGTACCTTGCGCAGGTTCTCCCGGTACCCAAGCAATTGGGGCGCGCCATCACACAGGCGATTTACTGGTTTTTATGGAGGGGGGAGATTTTTAAGGTGTCACATGCTGTCTGTACCTTGGACCTGTCCGACGGCGGTTTGGGACTTGTCGATTTTTCAGCCAAATGTGCGGCTCTCCTTTGGAAGAGAATTACCGCTGTTATGCAGAAGGCACCTTGCAGTCCCACCGCGGTTGTTTTTAATCGTTATCGTCCTCATTCTGAAGTGGCACCTGTTTCTGTGTCGCACATCCCGTTTTATCTTTCTTATGTGCGCCGCTACTATTTCGATAATAGTTACCTGACACTTCGTGACATCTCCGCCCACACGGTTAGCGCTGTCTGCGATGCTATACGCGGACCTCCTATTCGTTGCAAGTGGGAGTATCGATTGCCACGCTGCAACTGGGTGGCAGTGTGGCAAAACCTCGCCAACAAAGTCCTCCCGGCTTCCGTACACGCTGCATGGTACAAGGTGGTGCATCGCACCATCCCCACCAACTCCAAACTTCATTCCATCAACCTTATCCCATCTGGAGTGTGTGACGTGTGTACTGTCGACGATACTCTTGAACACCGCTTTGCGTGTGACCGCTTCCGCCGTGTCTGGGACGTAGCCAGGGATATGATTCGTCTGATTCAGCGGGTGGACGCTCGAACCGTTACTGTGGATGATATATTAATTCCGCAGTGTGTCGTCTACCCCACCACCAAGCGAAATGCCACGGTGTGGATCTTTGGCCATACAGTTTTTGCTATTTTCTCTTTAAAGTTGTGTACCGATTTGGACTTCCTTACCTTTTTATGGACCCAACATTCTCAGATTCAGACATCGCCACATTATCGGCAAAATTTTGCAAATTTTTTGCAGGTCGCACTGGCGCATGCTTTTGCGCGTATGTCGGTACCTGCGTAACATGGATGTTATTGTCTCGTATTTTCAAATTGCCCTTGAGCGACACAATATGAATAAATGCGACTTTCTCTATGTTTTCTGGTACGAAAATTGCCGAAACTTGACTATCGAACGACATCAGAAGTCTTTTCAGTTTTTTCTGAACGTTATTGCCAAACTTCTTGTTTGGCATGAGTGTCGGTATTATTAGTTTCTTTTTTCTTTTTTTTTTCCCCGTATGTGGCGTGACGAGATTCTTTACTGATGTTTCAGTTCTAGTTTCTAGTGGTGACTGTTTGCGTTATTTTTTCTTTTTTTTCTTTTTTTCTTTTTTCATTTCTTTTACTGTCGAGCGCTCCCACTTCTCGTCACGTGTCTGCGCTCGGCACTTTTGGAACCTTTCGTCGGTGTGGGATTTCACACCGGGATTACCGGCGCTTTAAAATAGCGTTTTGTTTCATGTTGTTTTTACTATACCTAGGCTGTTGCGATTTCTCCTTTTTTCACACATGAAATATTGTTTTGTTTTACGGTCGATATGAGTGATGACGGGTGTGGGGGCGACACTGTGGCCAGGCCTCAGACTAATTGACCCCTGCCCTCATTGCCGCCGCCTGCCAGCCACGCTCGATGCCCGACCGACAATGACTTTCCTTTACCGGTGGATGCGTCGTCCTGGTTGCGTACAAATGTTTTGTGTTCCCTTTGGACAGTCGTCATCATCGATTGTTACGGTGTGAATCCGCCTTATCTTTCCGTTTCCTCTTTCAGTTTTTGGCGTATAAATGGGAGGCATTTATCACATTTCGTTTTCACGTGTTGCAGGCCTATTTAATTTATGAAAAAAAAAGTGCTGTTGGCTCCCACTCTTCTTTTAAATTTTATGTCACTACACCTGCCAGCTCTCTTTTCATGCAAACTCTCAGGTGCGACAAAGATGCTTCCAAAAAAAAAAAAAAAAAAAAAAAAAAAAAAAAAAAAAAAAAAATAAAAAAAAAAGGTGCTGTTGGCAAAAAAAAAAAAAAAAAAAAAAAAGGTGCTGTTGGCTCCCTCTCTTCTTTTAAATTTTATGTCACTAAAAAAAAAAAAAAAAAAAAAAAAAAAAAAAGGTGCTGTTGGCTCCCTCTCTTCTTTTAAATTTTATGTCACTACACCTGCCAGCCCTCTTTTCATGAAAAACTCTCAGGTGCGACAAAGATGCTTCCACAAGCATTTTAAACTACTGTATTAAACGTAAGATGCGAAATTACAGTAATGAACTCAGTTTGAACAAGAATGCGCGGAGGAAGAGTGCTAGGATCTCGTTGAAAATAAAAAAAAAAAAAAAAAAAAAAAAAAAAAAAAAAAAAAAAAAAAAAAAAAAAAAAAAAAAAAAAAAAGGTGCTGTTGGCTCCCTCTCTTCTTTTAAATTTTATGTCACTACACCTGCCAGCCCTCTTTTCATGAAAAACTCTCAGGTGCGACAAAGATGCTTCCACAAGCATTTTAAACTACTGTATTAAACGTAAGATGCGAAATTACAGTAATGAACTCAGTTTGAACAAGAATGCGCGGAGGAAGAGTGCTAGGATCTCGTTGAAAATAACGAAACACTGCGAATCGACAGATGTGCTCTTGAAACGCGTCAGAGAGTACTGTTTTGTAGGAGCGCTAAATTCCAAAAACTAACTACATTAAAGAAAGACCTGTTCCCGTCCGACCACCGAAGAAAAGCAACAACATCAGTATTCGGATCGGCGACCGCCTGGGAACTCTGGCTGTCTTCATTTCTTGCTTTCTTGTCACTACTCCTGCCAGCCCTTTTTTCATGCTACCTTTCTCATGTGACAAAGATGCTTCCATACTGATTTTAAACTATCGTAAGATACGATATTAAGGAACTCAGTTTGAAAAGAGTGCGCCAAGTAAGACTTCCAAAGAGTCTCTGGAATAATAAAAACAGTATGAAGTGACAGAAATGTTGTGAAAAACGTCAGGGCATATTGTTTTGTAGCAGTGCACAAGGGCAAATTTGTAAACAAAAATTTACCTTTCGTCGCTACAAGAGATGTATACTTTGCCGAAAAGCCTGTGTCTTGTGTGCATGTTTTCGCACCTTTCCACGGCAGAGCGCAGCACAGAGCGGCACTGGTAGCTCCGAACGCCCGCACACGGCGCCTCGGACTCGCCGGTTCGGGCCGCCCCCATCTCGCAGATGCTTCTCGTACTTGTGCTGTCATATGGACCGCGACCCGAGCGGCAGCGAGCGGCAGTCGAGCAAAGTCGGGACAAGCCGGGACGGAAGGTGACAGCCGAGAATGAACCGTGCAAATTACGCAAATATCTGGAAGCGCGACGAGTGTCAGGCAGGTGAGAACGCTTCCCTCTGTCTTCATTTCTTGCTATCTTGTCACTACCCCTGCCAGCCCTTTTTTCATGCTACCTTTCTCATGTGACAAAGATGCTTCCATACTGATTTTAAACTATCGTAAGATACGATATTAAGGAACTCAGTTTGAAAAGAGTGCGCCAAGGAAGACTTCCAAAGAGTCTCTGGAAATAACAAAACAGTATGAAGTGACAGAAATGTTGTGAAATACGTCAGGGCATATTGTTTTGTAGCAGTGCACAACGGCAAATTTGTAAACAAAAATTTACCTTCCATCGCTACAAGAGATGGATACTTTGTCGAACAAACGAATGACAGGCGGTGCAACGAGCAGCTGTGTTGTGCGTCTGACCCACGTGGCGGCGCGCCGCACTGCGCGTCGCCTTCGAGGTGGAAGGACGTGCTTTGCGTCAAATGTGCCACCGAAAACGGCGATTGCGTGTGTTGGGAGGAGAGGCGAAGCCTTCTTCTGCCGTGCGGCTACTGTATAAGGACGCCAACGGCCATACCATGTTGAATACACCGGTTCTCGTCCGATCACCGAAGTTAAGCAACATCGGGCCCGGTTAGTACTTGGATGGGTGACCGCCTGGGAACACCGGGTGCTGTTGGCTCCCTCTCTTCTTTTAAATTTTATGTCACTACACCTGCCAGCCCTCTTTTCATGAAAAACTCTCAGGTGCGACAAAGATGCTTCCACAAGCATTTTAAACTACTGTATTAAACGTAAGATGCGAAATTACAGTAATGAACTCAGTTTGAACAAGAATGCGCGGAGGAAGAGTGCTAGGATCTCGTTGAAAATAACGAAACACTGCGAATCGACAGATGTGCTCTTGAAACGCGTCAGAGAGTACTGTTTTGTAGGAGCGCTAAATTCCAAAAACTAACTACATTAAAGAAAGACCTGTTCCCGTCCGACCACCGAAGAAAAGCAACAACGTCAGTATTCGGATCGGCGACCGCCTGGGAACTCTGGCTGTCTTCATTTCTTGCTTTCTTGTCACTACTCCTGCCAGCCCTTTTTTCATGCGACCTTTCTCATGTGACAAAGATGCTTCCATACTGATTTTAAACTATCGTAAGATACGATATTAAGGAACTCAGTTTGAAAAGAGTGCGCCAAGTAAGACTTCCAAAGAGTCTCTGGAATAATAAAAACAGTATGAAGTGACAGAAATGTTGTGAAAAACGTCAGGGCATATTGTTTTGTAGCAGTGCACAAGGGCAAATTTGTAAACAAAAATTTACCTTTCGTCGCTACAAGAGATGTATACTTTGCCGAAAAGCCTGTGTCTTGTGTGCATGTTTTCGCACCTTTCCACGGCACAGCGCAGCACAGAGCGGCACTGGTAGCTCCGAACGCCCGCACACGGCGCCTCGGACTCGCCGGTTCGGGCCGCCCCCATCTCGCAGATGCTTCTCGTACTTGTGCTGTCATATGGACCGCGACCCGAGCGGCAGCGAGCGGCAGTCGAGCAAAGTCGGGACAAGTCGGGACGGAAGGTGACAGCCGAGAATGAACCGTGCAAATTACGCAAATATCTGGAAGCGCGACGAGTGTCAGGCAGGTGAGAACGCTTCCCTCTGTCTTCATTTCTTGCTATCTTGTCACTACCCCTGCCAGCCCTTTTTTCATGCTACCTTTCTCATGTGACAAAGATGCTTCCATACTGATTTTAAACTATCGTAAGATACGATATTAAGGAACTCAGTTTGAAAAGAGTGCGCCAAGGAAGACTTCCAAAGAGTCTCTGGAAATAACAAAACAGTATGAAGTGACAGAAATGTTGTGAAATACGTCAGGGCATATTGTTTTGTAGCAGTGCACAACGGCAAATTTGTAAACAAAAATTTACCTTCCATCGCTACAAGAGATGGATACTTTGTCGAACAAACGAATGACAGGCGGTGCAACGAGCAGCTGTGTTGTGCGTCTGACCCACGTGGCGGCGCGCCGCACTGCGCGTCGCCTTCGAGGTGGAAGGACGTGCTTTCGTCAAATGTGCCACCGAAAACGGCGATTGCGTGTGTTGGGAGGAGAGGCGAAGCCTTCTTCTGCCGTGCGGCTACTGTATAAGGACGCCAACGGCCATACCATGTTGAATACACCGGTTCTCGTCCGATCACCGAAGTTAAGCAACATCGGGCCCGGTTACTACTTGGATGGGTGACCGCCTGGGAACACCGGGTGCTGTTGGCTCCCTCTCTTCTTTTAAATTTTATGTCACTACACCTGCCAGCCCTCTTTTCATGAAAAACTCTCAGGTGCGACAAAGATGCTTCCACAAGCATTTTAAACTACTGTATTAAACGTAAGATGCGAAATTACAGTAATGAACTCAGTTTGAACAAGAATGCGCGGAGGAAGAGTGCTAGGATCTCGTTGAAAATAACGAAACACTGCGAATCGACAGATGTGCTCTTGAAACGCGTCAGAGAGTACTGTTTTGTAGGAGCGCTAAATTCCAAAAACTAACTACATTAAAGAAAGACCTGTTCCCGTCCGACCACCGAAGAAAAGCAACAACATCAGTATTCGGATCGGCGACCGCCTGGGAACTCTGGCTGTCTTCATTTCTTGCTTTCTTGTCACTACTCCTGCCAGCCCTTTTTTCATGCTACCTTTCTCATGTGACAAAGATGCTTCCATACTGATTTTAAACTATCGTAAGATACGATATTAAGGAACTCAGTTTGAAAAGAGTGCGCCAAGTAAGACTTCCAAAGAGTCTCTGGAATAATAAAAACAGTATGAAGTGACAGAAATGTTGTGAAAAACGTCAGGGCATATTGTTTTGTAGCAGTGCACAAGGGCAAATTTGTAAACAAAAATTTACCTTTCGTCGCTACAAGAGATGTATACTTTGCCGAAAAGCCTGTGTCTTGTGTGCATGTTTTCGCACCTTTCCACGGCAGAGCGCAGCACAGAGCGGCACTGGTAGCTCCGAACGCCCGCACACGGCGCCTCGGACTCGCCGGTTCGGGCCGCCCCCATCTCGCAGATGCTTCTCGTACTTGTGCTGTCATATGGACCGCGACCCGAGCGGCAGCGAGCGGCAGTCGAGCAAAGTCGGGACAAGTCGGGACGGAAGGTGACAGCCGAGAATGAACCGTGCAAATTACGCAAATATCTGGAAGCGCGACGAGTGTCAGGCAGGTGAGAACGCTTCCCTCTGTCTTCATTTCTTGCTATCTTGTCACTACCCCTGCCAGCCCTTTTTTCATGCTACCTTTCTCATGTGACAAAGATGCTTCCAATACTGATTTTAAACTATCGTAAGATACGATATTAAGGAACTCAGTTTGAAAAGAGTGCGCCAAGGAAGACTTCCAAAGAGTCTCTGGAAATAACAAAACAGTATGAAGTGACAGAAATGTTGTGAAATACGTCAGGGCATATTGTTTTGTAGCAGTGCACAACGGCAAATTTGTAAACAAAAATTTACCTTCCATCGCTACAAGAGATGGATACTTTGTCGAACAAACGAATGACAGGCGGTGCAACGAGCAGCTGTGTTGTGCGTCTGACCCACGTGGCGGCGCGCCGCACTGCGCGTCGCCTTCGAGGTGGAAGGACGTGCTTTGCGTCAAATGTGCCACCGAAAACGGCGATTGCGTGTGTTGGGAGGAGAGGCGAAGCCTTCTTCTGCCGTGCGGCTACTGTATAAGGACGCCAACGGCCATACCATGTTGAATACACCGGTTCTCGTCCGATCACCGAAGTTAAGCAACATCGGGCCCGGTTAGTACTTGGCTGTCTGCCCGCCTGGCAACACCTCGGTGCCGAGCGAGCAGTACTTCCTTGTGCGACTTGGCCGGCGGCGCCTCGCGTGTCGTCTGTCTCCTGCCTCGCGGCTACATTTCATCAAGTCCGTAAGTTATGGCTATGTTGTATGATAATAGTGAAGAACGACAAAATAATGTGCAATGCGAATTCGATAGTTCCGTCGGAAAACCGTCAGCTTTCGAAATTCACCGTTGGATACTTGAGGAATTGTGTTTGTCGACCGATGACGTTCTCGGAGTTCAATTTGATACTTTTATCAATTCCGTGTTTTTGAAGTTGAAAACTCCCGAATTGTGTGATACCGTGGTAAATGTTAATGATGGTATCCGTAAATTTCGACATCTAGACGGTCGCATTAGTAACGTGACTATTTCTCATGGTGGGTTTGGCCTTCGAAATGTTCGTGTGTTCAACTTGCCTTTTGAAATCCGGAATGACACAATATCTCGTCATTTGCGGCCGTACGGGACCGTGCTATCTGTTTTTAAAGAGAAGTGGTCTTCCGCCTATGTTTTTCAGGTCGAAAACGGCGTGAGGAGTGTAAAGATGATAGTACGACAACATATTCCGTCCTTCTTGTTAGTTAACGGTCATCGTGCTTTTATAACCTATAGTGGTCAACCTCAGACGTGTTCCTTTTGCGGTGCTGTTGGTCATTACCGACAAAACTGTCCTAAACGCAGGCAGCCTGTTCAGTTGCCACGTGAGGACGTTTTAAGTGGGCCTAGCTTTGCTTCTGTTGCTGCAACGAGTTTAGGTTCCGCCCCCCCCGCACGTGTGCAACTCGCGGCCGCCCCCCCTGTATCGGCCGCCGCTGACGTTATGGACACGTCTGTTCCTGATAGTGACTCTGTTTCTGTTTCTGAACCTCCTGTTGAGCCTTCTTTGCTCGCGGCTGCGACAACTGAATCTGTTTTTGAAAAACCGGTAGTGGACGAAGTCTCACCGCAATCCGTGCCGATGTCGGCAGAAATTGTTCCGCATACTGTCCCGGTTACGGAACCCGACATATCGGCGGTTGCTCCTACTACCGTCCCCGACAGTCTTTCTGCTGCCAGTGCTGTTGTAGAACGTGAAGCTTTTACTGCACCGAAACCGCGTAGGGACCGGAATGTCGCTCGAGCTTCTGGCACCCCACGTTTACGTAGTGCCAGTAGCTCTGCTTCGTTTAATACGCGTGGTTTTTCGGACAAAAATCGGAGTCCGTCTCCGGTGGCGCGTTCTCCTGCCCCCCCTCAGGTTCGGTCGGTCGGGCAACCGACCTCCCGACAACCGGCCACGCGCGACGGCGTAGACCTCGGCCACCGCCCGTCTCAGGGGGGAGGCAGCAGGCGCCACGCGAAAAAGCAGACCTCTTCCCGCACTCAGCCGGAGGGTGATGTTGTTGCTGCAACGCAGAAACGTGACATCGCGGTGCAACATTTGAAAACCTTCCTGAGCCAACCGACTTCTGATGCCGATTCCGGCATGGCGGTGGATCCGCCTTTGTCTGTGACACCTTCCCCCTTTCCAACCAAAAGAAAGGCCGAAGATTCGCACCTTCGTCGTGCCCCCCCTTCCACCCACGATTTGGTGCCGCCTTTCTCTTCGGATGTCGAGATGCCCGCCGTGGAGCAATCCGTCACAGAAGGTGCCGTCACAGTTTCTGGGACTCCACCGCTCCCGCCCCCCCTTCCTAGTCAGTCACAGGATTGGTCGGCGGATGTGGAGGCCGGTGGTAACCATTAGTGTGACTCATTGTATGTCCTCCCCCTCCTAGCAAGTTTGTATGTTTTATCTTGTTTTAAGCAAATTTCATGTTTTTCTTTTATTTTCTTGTTTTTTAACTGTGTTATTACGTGTATATGGTTAACGACTGTAGCCAGTGGAACATCTTAACAGTTAATCTTAATAAGTTGCGAAATCCGCAGAAGGCTATGATTTTAAAAAATTTCTTGTATGATAATAACTGTCACGTCGCTTTTTTACAGGAGGTGACTTGTGAAGCGCTTTTGTTTTTGCATGATTTTACTGATTTTACTGTGATTGATAATATTGCCCCTGATAACGATACGGGCACTGCAATTTTAGTGCGTTCTGGCTTACCAATATCTAACGTTGACATTTTACCGAACGGTCGCGCTGTTGCTTGTACCATTTTTGGAATTGTGTTTGTAAATGTGTACGCTCCGTCAGGAAATGTTAAACCGGCCAGGGCTGAATTTTATGGTAGAGATTTGTGTCAGCTTCTATCCAAGAATGTCGATACTTTAATCGTTGGGGGTGATTTTAATTGTGTTTTAGACGACAGCGATCAAGAGCCGCGTCCAAACAAATGTCACGAGCTGGGTACTTTAGTCACTAGTTTTCAGCTGCTCGACACGTGGCGTGTTTTACACCCGGATTTCACCTACTTCACCTATTTTTACGGTACCGGGCGTAGCCGCCTCGATCGGATTTATGTGTCTAGGCAGCTGTCTGCCCGTATTTGTAGTGTTGACGTGACTCCTGTCGTATTTTCTGACCACTCCAGTTACTCCTGTCGTCTTTTATTGCCTCGTTTGTGTGTTCCTCGCCGTACCAATTTGTGGAAGTTCAATTGCAGTTTACTCAATGACGACCATTTTGTGACTTGTTTTAACCGTATATGGCAACGGTTGTTGCGGACTCGAGGCGGTCATAGTAGCACCATTGAGTGGTGGGTTGCGATAGTTAAACCGGCGATTAGGAAATTTTTAATTGATTACAGCCGTGAGGCGGCACGCTGGCGTCGGGCAACGGCTCGCTTCCGCCAGGCTTGTTTACGGGACTTAGCGTTGCGGGTGACGTCACAGCCCGAGTTGTTGCCTACTCTGAAGCAATTTCAAGCAAAGCTTTTACTTGACATGCGTGCCGTTAGTGATGGGGTGACCGTCCGAAGTCAGCCTGCGGGACTTGTTACTGGGGAACCTCTGTCCATTTACCATTTACACAGGGAACGCAAACGCCGTGAACGTTTGAAGATTAATGTTTGGCGGCTGCGAAACGGCGATCGCACTTCTGTACAGTCGGAAATTGAAACAGATATTTTTGAACATTTCGCTTCACTTTTCCGTGCTGTTGATGTGGATTCCGACGCGTTGCGAGATTTTTTGCAGACTGTACCCCATGTTTTAACTCGCCCGGACAGGAATCATTTAACTGACGCCTTTACGTCTGATGAAGTTCTCGATGCCGTTCGGCGGAGTCCCAACGGGAAGTCTCCAGGTCCAGATGGGATTCCTGCGGAATTTTATTTGAAATTTTTTCATCTTTTTAGTGAGATTTTAGTAGATTTGGTAAATGATATTCGAAATGGTGTGACTGTACCAGCTGCCTTTGTGGAGGGGGTTGTGACGCTCGTTCCCAAATCCAATGCTGTGCCAAATATCGACGCTGTCCGTCCGATTACTTTATTAAATGTTGACTACAAGATCGTCACGCGCTGCGTCGCTCAGCGACTTAAAAACATTTTGCCGGCGGTACTTAGTCCTCAGCAAACGTGTGCGGTGCGCGATCGGAATATTTTTGACGCTATTCTTGCTTACAGGGACTGCATTGGTTATGTAAAAAGTGCTCGGCTTCGGACTGCGGCGATTTTATTAGTTGATTTTAAGAATGCCTTTGACCGTATTAGTCATTTTTATTTGCGTCAGGTATTGGTACGCATGGGGTTTGGTTATAAATTTACCAACTTAGTGACGCATCTGTTGCAAAATGCTACGTCACGCATCTGTGTTAATGGTCGTCTTACTCCTGCTTTTCGTGTAGGTCGCTCCGTGCGGCAAGGGTGTCCGCTTTCCATGGCGCTTTTTGCCATTGCGCTGGATCCCCTCCTCCGCTATATCGGTCAGGAATGTCGCGGCATTCAGATGGGGACAACCAGATTGGTTTGTAAAGCATACGCTGATGACCTTGGCGTATTTATTGAGCATTTAGACGATGTTGACAGGTTGCAAGTCGTTCTGCACAACTTTGAACAAGCTACGGGGGCGATTGTCAATACACAGAAAACTGTTCTTTTACCGCTCACCGCCCGCGCACGTACCCTTCGTAGGGACTGGTTCTGTGTACAGCAGCAGCATAAAGTTCTTGGAGTCCTTTTATCCTCGAATCCACAGCAGATGGAAGCATTAAATTGGCGGCCTACGCTGCATCGGATTCGTGCTGTTGTCAAGATCCATGCGGTCCGAAATTTGGCCCTTCGGGAAAAGGTGCATTTAATAAATAATAACTTCTTGGCAAGGGCGTGGTACCTTGCGCAGGTTCTCCCGGTACCCAAGCAATTGGGGCGCGCCATCACACAGGCGATTTACTGGTTTTTATGGAGGGGGGAGATTTTTAAGGTGTCACATGCTGTCTGTACCTTGGACCTGTCCGACGGCGGTTTGGGACTTGTCGATTTTTCAGCCAAATGTGCGGCTCTCCTTTGGAAGAGAATTACCGCTGTTATGCAGAAGGCACCTTGCAGTCCCACCGCGGTTGTTTTTAATCGTTATCGTCCTCATTCTGAAGTGGCACCTGTTTCTGTGTCGCACATCCCGTTTTATCTTTCTTATGTGCGCCGCTACTATTTCGATAATAGTTACCTGACACTTCGTGACATCTCCGCCCACACGGTTAGCGCTGTCTGCGATGCTATACGCGGACCTCCTATTCGTTGCAAGTGGGAGTATCGATTGCCACGCTGCAACTGGGTGGCAGTGTGGCAAAACCTCGCCAACAAAGTCCTCCCGGCTTCCGTACACGCTGCATGGTACAAGGTGGTGCATCGCACCATCCCCACCAACTCCAAACTTCATTCCATCAACCTTATCCCATCTGGAGTGTGTGACGTGTGTACTGTCGACGATACTCTTGAACACCGCTTTGCGTGTGACCGCTTCCGACGTGTTTGGGACGTCGCCAGGGATATGATTCGTCTGATTCAGCGGGTGGACGCTCGAACCGTTACTGTGGATGATGTATTAATTCCGCAGTGTGTCGTCTACCCCACCACCAAGCGAAATGCCACGGTGTGGATCTTTGGCCATACAGTTTTTGCTATTTTCTCTTTAAAGTTGTGTACCGATTTGGACTTCCTTACCTTTTTATGGACCCAACATTCTCAGATTCAGACATCGCCACATTATCGGCAAAATTTTGCAAATTTTTTGCAGGTCGCACTGGCGCATGCTTTTGCGCGTATGTCGGTACCTGCGTAACATGGATGTTATTGTCTCGTATTTTCAAATTGCCCTTGAGCGACACAATATGAATAAATGCGACTTTCTCTCTGTTTTCTGGAACGAAAATTGCCGAAACTTGACTATCGAACGACATCAGAAGTCTTTTCAGTTTTTTCTGAACGTTATTGCCAAACTTCTTGTTTGGCATGAGTGTCGGTATTATTAGTTTCTTTTTTCTTTTTTTTTTCCCCGTATGTGGCGTGACGAGATTCTTTACTGATGTTTCAGTTCTAGTTTCTAGTGGTGACTGTTTGCGTTATTTTTTCTTTTTTTCTTTTTTTCTTTTTTCATTTCTTTTACTGTCGAGCGCTCCCACTTCTCGTCACGTGTCTGCGCTCGGCACTTTTGGAACCTTTCGTCGGTGTGGGATTTCACACCGGGATTACCGGCGCTTTAAAATAGCGTTTTGTTTCATGTTGTTTTTACTATACCTAGGCTGTTGCGATTTCTCCTTTTTTCACACATGAAATATTGTTTTGTTTTACGGTCGATATGAGTGATGACGGGTGTGGGGGCGACACTGTGGCCAGGCCTCAGACTAATTGACCCCTGCCCTCATTGCCGCCGCCTGCCAGCCACGCTCGATGCCCGACCGACAATGACTTTCCAAAAAAAAAAAAAAAAAAAAAAAAAAAAAAAAAAAAAAAAAAAAAAAAAAAAAAAAAAAAAAAAAAAGGTGCTGTTGAAAAAAAAAAAAAAAAAAAAAAAAAAAAAAAAAAAAAAAAAAAAAAGAAAAAAAAAAAAAAAAAAAAAAAAAAAAGGTGCTGTTGGCTCCCTCTCTTCTTTTAAATTTTATGTCACTACACCTGCCAGCCCTCTTTTCATGAAAAACTCTCAGGTGCGACAAAGATGCTTCCACAAGCATTTTAAACCACTGTATTAAACGTAAGATGCGAAATTACAGTAATGAACTCAGTTTGAACAAGAATGCGCGGAGGAAGAGTGCTAGGATCTCGTTGAAAATAACGAAACACTGCGAATCGACAGATGTGCTCTTGAAACGCGTCAGAGAGTACTGTTTTGTAGGAGCGCTAAATTCCAAAAACTAACTACATTAAAGAAAGACCTGTTCCCGTCCGACCACCGAAGAAAAGCAACAACGTCAGTATTCGGATCGGCGACCGCCTGGGAACTCTGGCTGTCTTCATTTCTTGCTTTCTTGTCACTACTCCTGCCAGCCCTTTTTTCATGCTACCTTTCTCATGTGACAAAGATGCTTCCATACTGATTTTAAACTATCGTAAGATACGATATTAAGGAACTCAGTTTGAAAAGAGTGCGCCAAGTAAGACTTCCAAAGAGTCTCTGGAATAATAAAAACAGTATGAAGTGACAGAAATGTTGTGAAAAACGTCAGGGCATATTGTTTTGTAGCAGTGCACAAGGGCAAATTTGTAAACAAAAATTTACCTTTCGTCGCTACAAGAGATGTATACTTTGCCGAAAAGCCTGTGTCTTGTGTGCATGTTTTCGCACCTTTCCACGGCACAGCGCAGCACAGAGCGGCACTGGTAGCTCCGAACGCCCGCACACGGCGCCTCGGACTCGCCGGTTCGGGCCGCCCCCATCTCGCAGATGCTTCTCGTACTTGTGCTGTCATATGGACCGCGACCCGAGGGGCAGCGAGCGGCAGTCGAGCAAAGTCGGGACAAGTCGGGACGGAAGGGGACAGCCGAGAATGAACCGTGCAAATTACGCAAATATCTGGAAGCGCGACGAGTGTCAGGCAGGTGAGAACGCTTCCCTCTGTCTTCATTTCTTGCTATCTTGTCACTACCCCTGCCAGCCCTTTTTTCATGCTACCTTTCTCATGTGACAAAGATGCTTCCATACTGATTTTAAACTATCGTAAGATACGATATTAAGGAACTCAGTTTGAAAAGAGTGCGCCAAGGAAGACTTCCAAAGAGTCTCTGGAAATAACAAAACAGTATGAAGTGACAGAAATGTTGTGAAATACGTCAGGGCATATTGTTTTGTAGCAGTGCACAACGGCAAATTTGTAAACAAAAATTTACCTTCCATCGCTACAAGAGATGGATACTTTGTCGAACAAACGAATGACAGGCGGTGCAACGAGCAGCTGTGTTGTGCGTCTGACCCACGTGGCGGCGCGCCGCACTGCGCGTCGCCTTCGAGGTGGAAGGACGTGCTTTGCGTCAAATGTGCCACCGAAAACGGCGATTGCGTGTGTTGGGAGGAGAGGCGAAGCCTTCTTCTGCCGTGCGGCTACTGTATAAGGACGCCAACGGCCATACCATGTTGAATACACCGGTTCTCGTCCGATCACCGAAGTTAAGCAACATCGGGCCCGGTTAGTACTTGGATGGGTGACCGCCTGGGAACACCGGGTGCTGTTGGCTCCCTCTCTTCTTTTAAATTTTATGTCACTACACCTGCCAGCCCTCTTTTCATGAAAAACTCTCAGGTGCGACAAAGATGCTTCCACAAGCATTTTAAACTACTGTATTAAACGTAAGATGCGAAATTACAGTAATGAACTCAGTTTGAACAAGAATGCGCGGAGGAAGAGTGCTAGGATCTCGTTGAAAATAACGAAACACTGCGAATCGACAGATGTGCTCTTGAAACGCGTCAGAGAGTACTGTTTTGTAGGAGCGCTAAATTCCAAAAACTAACTACATTAAAGAAAGACCTGTTCCCGTCCGACCACCGAAGAAAAGCAACAACATCAGTATTCGGATCGGCGACCGCCTGGGAACTCTGGCTGTCTTCATTTCTTGCTTTCTTGTCACTACTCCTGCCAGCCCTTTTTTCATGCTACCTTTCTCATGTGACAAAGATGCTTCCATACTGATTTTAAACTATCGTAAGATACGATATTAAGGAACTCAGTTTGAAAAGAGTGCGCCAAGTAAGACTTCCAAAGAGTCTCTGGAATAATAAAAACAGTATGAAGTGACAGAAATGTTGTGAAAAACGTCAGGGCATATTGTTTTGTAGCAGTGCACAAGGGCAAATTTGTAAACAAAAATTTACCTTTCGTCGCTACAAGAGATGTATACTTTGCCGAAAAGCCTGTGTCTTGTGTGCATGTTTTCGCACCTTTCCACGGCAGAGCGCAGCACAGAGCGGCACTGGTAGCTCCGAACGCCCGCACACGGCGCCTCGGACTCGCCGGTTCGGGCCGCCCCCATCTCGCAGATGCTTCTCGTACTTGTGCTGTCATATGGACCGCGACCCGAGGGGCAGCGAGCGGCAGTCGAGCAAAGTCGGGACAAGTCGGGACGGAAGGGGACAGCCGAGAATGAACCGTGCAAATTACGCAAATATCTGGAAGCGCGACGAGTGTCAGGCAGGTGAGAACGCTTCCCTCTGTCTTCATTTCTTGCTATCTTGTCACTACCCCTGCCAGCCCTTTTTTCATGCTACCTTTCTCATGTGACAAAGATGCTTCCATACTGATTTTAAACTATCGTAAGATACGATATTAAGGAACTCAGTTTGAAAAGAGTGCGCCAAGGAAGACTTCCAAAGAGTCTCTGGAAATAACAAAACAGTATGAAGTGACAGAAATGTTGTGAAATACGTCAGGGCATATTGTTTTGTAGCAGTGCACAACGGCAAATTTGTAAACAAAAATTTACCTTCCATCGCTACAAGAGATGGATACTTTGTCGAACAAACGAATGACAGGCGGTGCAACGAGCAGCTGTGTTGTGCGTCTGACCCACGTGGCGGCGCGCCGCACTGCGCGTCGCCTTCGAGGTGGAAGGACGTGCTTTGCGTCAAATGTGCCACCGAAAACGGCGATTGCGTGTGTTGGGAGGAGAGGCGAAGCCTTCTTCTGCCGTGCGGCTACTGTATAAGGACGCCAACGGCCATACCATGTTGAATACACCGGTTCTCGTCCGATCACCGAAGTTAAGCAACATCGGGCCCGGTTAGTACTTGGATGGGTGACCGCCTGGGAACACCGGGTGCTGTTGGCTCCCTCTCTTCTTTTAAATTTTATGTCACTACACCTGCCAGCCCTCTTTTCATGAAAAACTCTCAGGTGCGACAAAGATGCTTCCACAAGCATTTTAAACTACTGTATTAAACGTAAGATGCGAAATTACAGTAATGAACTCAGTTTGAACAAGAATGCGCGGAGGAAGAGTGCTAGGATCTCGTTGAAAATAACGAAACACTGCGAATCGACAGATGTGCTCTTGAAACGCGTCAGAGAGTACTGTTTTGTAGGAGCGCTAAATTCCAAAAACTAACTACATTAAAGAAAGACCTGTTCCCGTCCGACCACCGAAGAAAAGCAACAACATCAGTATTCGGATCGGCGACCGCCTGGGAACTCTGGCTGTCTTCATTTCTTGCTTTCTTGTCACTACTCCTGCCAGCCCTTTTTTCATGCTACCTTTCTCATGTGACAAAGATGCTTCCATACTGATTTTAAACTATCGTAAGATACGATATTAAGGAACTCAGTTTGAAAAGAGTGCGCCAAGTAAGACTTCCAAAGAGTCTCTGGAATAATAAAAACAGTATGAAGTGACAGAAATGTTGTGAAAAACGTCAGGGCATATTGTTTTGTAGCAGTGCACAAGGGCAAATTTGTAAACAAAAATTTACCTTTCGTCGCTACAAGAGATGTATACTTTGCCGAAAAGCCTGTGTCTTGTGTGCATGTTTTCGCACCTTTCCACGGCAGAGCGCAGCACAGAGCGGCACTGGTAGCTCCGAACGCCCGCACACGGCGCCTCGGACTCGCCGGTTCGGGCCGCCCCCATCTCGCAGATGCTTCTCGTACTTGTGCTGTCATATGGACCGCGACCCGAGGGGCAGCGAGCGGCAGTCGAGCAAAGTCGGGACAAGTCGGGACGGAAGGGGACAGCCGAGAATGAACCGTGCAAATTACGCAAATATCTGGAAGCGCGACGAGTGTCAGGCAGGTGAGAACGCTTCCCTCTGTCTTCATTTCTTGCTATCTTGTCACTACCCCTGCCAGCCCTTTTTTCATGCTACCTTTCTCATGTGACAAAGATGCTTCCATACTGATTTTAAACTATCGTAAGATACGATATTAAGGAACTCAGTTTGAAAAGAGTGCGCCAAGGAAGACTTCCAAAGAGTCTCTGGAAATAACAAAACAGTATGAAGTGACAGAAATGTTGTGAAATACGTCAGGGCATATTGTTTTGTAGCAGTGCACAACGGCAAATTTGTAAACAAAAATTTACCTTCCATCGCTACAAGAGATGGATACTTTGTCGAACAAACGAATGACAGGCGGTGCAACGAGCAGCTGTGTTGTGCGTCTGACCCACGTGGCGGCGCGCCGCACTGCGCGTCGCCTTCGAGGTGGAAGGACGTGCTTTGCGTCAAATGTGCCACCGAAAACGGCGATTGCGTGTGTTGGGAGGAGAGGCGAAGCCTTCTTCTGCCGTGCGGCTACTGTATAAGGACGCCAACGGCCATACCATGTTGAATACACCGGTTCTCGTCCGATCACCGAAGTTAAGCAACATCGGGCCCGGTTAGTACTTGGATGGGTGACCGCCTGGGAACACCGGGTGCTGTTGGCTCCCTCTCTTCTTTTAAATTTTATGTCACTACACCTGCCAGCCCTCTTTTCATGAAAAACTCTCAGGTGCGACAAAGATGCTTCCACAAGCATTTTAAACTACTGTATTAAACGTAAGATGCGAAATTACAGTAATGAACTCAGTTTGAACAAGAATGCGCGGAGGAAGAGTGCTAGGATCTCGTTGAAAATAACGAAACACTGCGAATCGACAGATGTGCTCTTGAAACGCGTCAGAGAGTACTGTTTTGTAGGAGCGCTAAATTCCAAAAACTAACTACATTAAAGAAAGACCTGTTCCCGTCCGACCACCGAAGAAAAGCAACAACGTCAGTATTCGGATCGGCGACCGCCTGGGAACTCTGGCTGTCTTCATTTCTTGCTTTCTTGTCACTACTCCTGCCAGCCCTTTTTTCATGCGACCTTTCTCATGTGACAAAGATGCTTCCATACTGATTTTAAACTATCGTAAGATACGATATTAAGGAACTCAGTTTGAAAAGAGTGCGCCAAGTAAGACTTCCAAAGAGTCTCTGGAATAATAAAAACAGTATGAAGTGACAGAAATGTTGTGAAAAACGTCAGGGCATATTGTTTTGTAGCAGTGCACAACGGCAAATTTGTAAACAAAAATTTACCTTTCGTCGCTACAAGAGATGTATACTTTGCCGAAAAGCCTGTGTCTTGTGTGCATGTTTTCGCACCTTTCCACGGCAGAGCGCAGCACAGAGCGGCACTGGTAGCTCCGAACGCCCGCACACGGCGCCTCGGACTCGCCGGTTCGGGCCGCCCCCATCTCGCAGATGCTTCTCGTACTTGTGCTGTCATATGGACCGCGACCCGAGGGGCAGCGAGCGGCAGTCGAGCAAAGTCGGGACAAGTCGGGACGGAAGGTGACAGCCGAGAATGAACCGTGCAAATTACGCAAATATCTGGAAGCGCGACGAGTGTCAGGCAGGTGAGAACGCTTCCCTCTGTCTTCATTTCTTGCTATCTTGTCACTACCCCTGCCAGCCCTTTTTTCATGCTACCTTTCTCATGTGACAAAGATGCTTCCATACTGATTTTAAACTATCGTAAGATACGATATTAAGGAACTCAGTTTGAAAAGAGTGCGCCAAGGAAGACTTCCAAAGAGTCTCTGGAAATAACAAAACAGTATGAAGTGACAGAAATGTTGTGAAATACGTCAGGGCATATTGTTTTGTAGCAGTGCACAACGGCAAATTTGTAAACAAAAATTTACCTTCCATCGCTACAAGAGATGGATACTTTGTCGAACAAACGAATGACAGGCGGTGCAACGAGCAGCTGTGTTGTGCGTCTGACCCACGTGGCGGCGCGCCGCACTGCGCGTCGCCTTCGAGGTGGAAGGACGTGCTTTGCGTCAAATGTGCCACCGAAAACGGCGATTGCGTGTGTTGGGAGGAGAGGCGAAGCCTTCTTCTGCCGTGCGGCTACTGTATAAGGACGCCAACGGCCATACCATGTTGAATACACCGGTTCTCGTCCGATCACCGAAGTTAAGCAACATCGGGCCCGGTTAGTACTTGGATGGGTGACCGCCTGGGAACACCGGGTGCTGTTGGCTCCCTCTCTTCTTTTAAATTTTATGTCACTACACCTGCCAGCCCTCTTTTCATGAAAAACTCTCAGGTGCGACAAAGATGCTTCCACAAGCATTTTAAACTACTGTATTAAACGTAAGATGCGAAATTACAGTAATGAACTCAGTTTGAACAAGAATGCGCGGAGGAAGAGTGCTAGGATCTCGTTGAAAATAACGAAACACTGCGAATCGACAGATGTGCTCTTGAAACGCGTCAGAGAGTACTGTTTTGTAGGAGCGCTAAATTCCAAAAACTAACTACATTAAAGAAAGACCTGTTCCCGTCCGACCACCGAAGAAAAGCAACAACATCAGTATTCGGATCGGCGACCGCCTGGGAACTCTGGCTGTCTTCATTTCTTGCTTTCTTGTCACTACTCCTGCCAGCCCTTTTTTCATGCTACCTTTCTCATGTGACAAAGATGCTTCCATACTGATTTTAAACTATCGTAAGATACGATATTAAGGAACTCAGTTTGAAAAGAGTGCGCCAAGTAAGACTTCCAAAGAGTCTCTGGAATAATAAAAACAGTATGAAGTGACAGAAATGTTGTGAAAAACGTCAGGGCATATTGTTTTGTAGCAGTGCACAAGGGCAAATTTGTAAACAAAAATTTACCTTTCGTCGCTACAAGAGATGTATACTTTGCCGAAAAGCCTGTGTCTTGTGTGCATGTTTTCGCACCTTTCCACGGCAGAGCGCAGCACAGAGCGGCACTGGTAGCTCCGAACGCCCGCACACGGCGCCTCGGACTCGCCGGTTCGGGCCGCCCCCATCTCGCAGATGCTTCTCGTACTTGTGCTGTCATATGGACCGCGACCCGAGGGGCAGCGAGCGGCAGTCGAGCAAAGTCGGGACAAGTCGGGACGGAAGGGGACAGCCGAGAATGAACCGTGCAAATTACGCAAATATCTGGAAGCGCGACGAGTGTCAGGCAGGTGAGAACGCTTCCCTCTGTCTTCATTTCTTGCTATCTTGTCACTACCCCTGCCAGCCCTTTTTTCATGCTACCTTTCTCATGTGACAAAGATGCTTCCATACTGATTTTAAACTATCGTAAGATACGATATTAAGGAACTCAGTTTGAAAAGAGTGCGCCAAGGAAGACTTCCAAAGAGTCTCTGGAAATAACAAAACAGTATGAAGTGACAGAAATGTTGTGAAATACGTCAGGGCATATTGTTTTGTAGCAGTGCACAACGGCAAATTTGTAAACAAAAATTTACCTTCCATCGCTACAAGAGATGGATACTTTGTCGAACAAACGAATGACAGGCGGTGCAACGAGCAGCTGTGTTGTGCGTCTGACCCACGTGGCGGCGCGCCGCACTGCGCGTCGCCTTCGAGGTGGAAGGACGTGCTTTGCGTCAAATGTGCCACCGAAAACGGCGATTGCGTGTGTTGGGAGGAGAGGCGAAGCCTTCTTCTGCCGTGCGGCTACTGTATAAGGACGCCAACGGCCATACCATGTTGAATACACCGGTTCTCGTCCGATCACCGAAGTTAAGCAACATCGGGCCCGGTTAGTACTTGGATGGGTGACCGCCTGGGAACACCGGGTGCTGTTGGCTCCCTCTCTTCTTTTAAATTTTATGTCACTACACCTGCCAGCCCTCTTTTCATGAAAAACTCTCAGGTGCGACAAAGATGCTTCCACAAGCATTTTAAACTACTGTATTAAACGTAAGATGCGAAATTACAGTAATGAACTCAGTTTGAACAAGAATGCGCGGAGGAAGAGTGCTAGGATCTCGTTGAAAATAACGAAACACTGCGAATCGACAGATGTGCTCTTGAAACGCGTCAGAGAGTACTGTTTTGTAGGAGCGCTAAATTCCAAAAACTAACTACATTAAAGAAAGACCTGTTCCCGTCCGACCACCGAAGAAAAGCAACAACATCAGTATTCGGATCGGCGACCGCCTGGGAACTCTGGCTGTCTTCATTTCTTGCTTTCTTGTCACTACTCCTGCCAGCCCTTTTTTCATGCTACCTTTCTCATGTGACAAAGATGCTTCCATACTGATTTTAAACTATCGTAAGATACGATATTAAGGAACTCAGTTTGAAAAGAGTGCGCCAAGTAAGACTTCCAAAGAGTCTCTGGAATAATAAAAACAGTATGAAGTGACAGAAATGTTGTGAAAAACGTCAGGGCATATTGTTTTGTAGCAGTGCACAAGGGCAAATTTGTAAACAAAAATTTACCTTTCGTCGCTACAAGAGATGTATACTTTGCCGAAAAGCCTGTGTCTTGTGTGCATGTTTTCGCACCTTTCCACGGCAGAGCGCAGCACAGAGCGGCACTGGTAGCTCCGAACGCCCGCACACGGCGCCTCGGACTCGCCGGTTCGGGCCGCCCCCATCTCGCAGATGCTTCTCGTACTTGTGCTGTCATATGGACCGCGACCCGAGGGGCAGCGAGCGGCAGTCGAGCAAAGTCGGGACAAGTCGGGACGGAAGGGGACAGCCGAGAATGAACCGTGCAAATTACGCAAATATCTGGAAGCGCGACGAGTGTCAGGCAGGTGAGAACGCTTCCCTCTGTCTTCATTTCTTGCTATCTTGTCACTACCCCTGCCAGCCCTTTTTTCATGCTACCTTTCTCATGTGACAAAGATGCTTCCATACTGATTTTAAACTATCGTAAGATACGATATTAAGGAACTCAGTTTGAAAAGAGTGCGCCAAGGAAGACTTCCAAAGAGTCTCTGGAAATAACAAAACAGTATGAAGTGACAGAAATGTTGTGAAATACGTCAGGGCATATTGTTTTGTAGCAGTGCACAACGGCAAATTTGTAAACAAAAATTTACCTTCCATCGCTACAAGAGATGGATACTTTGTCGAACAAACGAATGACAGGCGGTGCAACGAGCAGCTGTGTTGTGCGTCTGACCCACGTGGCGGCGCGCCGCACTGCGCGTCGCCTTCGAGGTGGAAGGACGTGCTTTGCGTCAAATGTGCCACCGAAAACGGCGATTGCGTGTGTTGGGAGGAGAGGCGAAGCCTTCTTCTGCCGTGCGGCTACTGTATAAGGACGCCAACGGCCATACCATGTTGAATACACCGGTTCTCGTCCGATCACCGAAGTTAAGCAACATCGGGCCCGGTTAGTACTTGGATGGGTGACCGCCTGGGAACACCGGGTGCTGTTGGCTCCCTCTCTTCTTTTAAATTTTATGTCACTACACCTGCCAGCCCTCTTTTCATGAAAAACTCTCAGGTGCGACAAAGATGCTTCCACAAGCATTTTAAACTACTGTATTAAACGTAAGATGCGAAATTACAGTAATGAACTCAGTTTGAACAAGAATGCGCGGAGGAAGAGTGCTAGGATCTCGTTGAAAATAACGAAACACTGCGAATCGACAGATGTGCTCTTGAAACGCGTCAGAGAGTACTGTTTTGTAGGAGCGCTAAATTCCAAAAACTAACTACATTAAAGAAAGACCTGTTCCCGTCCGACCACCGAAGAAAAGCAACAACGTCAGTATTCGGATCGGCGACCGCCTGGGAACTCTGGCTGTCTTCATTTCTTGCTTTCTTGTCACTACTCCTGCCAGCCCTTTTTTCATGCGACCTTTCTCATGTGACAAAGATGCTTCCATACTGATTTTAAACTATCGTAAGATACGATATTAAGGAACTCAGTTTGAAAAGAGTGCGCCAAGTAAGACTTCCAAAGAGTCTCTGGAATAATAAAAACAGTATGAAGTGACAGAAATGTTGTGAAAAACGTCAGGGCATATTGTTTTGTAGCAGTGCACAAGGGCAAATTTGTAAACAAAAATTTACCTTTCGTCGCTACAAGAGATGTATACTTTGCCGAAAAGCCTGTGTCTTGTGTGCATGTTTTCGCACCTTTCCACGGCAGAGCGCAGCACAGAGCGGCACTGGTAGCTCCGAACGCCCGCACACGGCGCCTCGGACTCGCCGGTTCGGGCCGCCCCCATCTCGCAGATGCTTCTCGTACTTGTGCTGTCATATGGACCGCGACCCGAGGGGCAGCGAGCGGCAGTCGAGCAAAGTCGGGACAAGTCGGGACGGAAGGTGACAGCCGAGAATGAACCGTGCAAATTACGCAAATATCTGGAAGCGCGACGAGTGTCAGGCAGGTGAGAACGCTTCCCTCTGTCTTCATTTCTTGCTATCTTGTCACTACCCCTGCCAGCCCTTTTTTCATGCTACCTTTCTCATGTGACAAAGATGCTTCCATACTGATTTTAAACTATCGTAAGATACGATATTAAGGAACTCAGTTTGAAAAGAGTGCGCCAAGGAAGACTTCCAAAGAGTCTCTGGAAATAACAAAACAGTATGAAGTGACAGAAATGTTGTGAAATACGTCAGGGCATATTGTTTTGTAGCAGTGCACAACGGCAAATTTGTAAACAAAAATTTACCTTCCATCGCTACAAGAGATGGATACTTTGTCGAACAAACGAATGACAGGCGGTGCAACGAGCAGCTGTGTTGTGCGTCTGACCCACGTGGCGGCGCGCCGCACTGCGCGTCGCCTTCGAGGTGGAAGGACGTGCTTTCGTCAAATGTGCCACCGAAAACGGCGATTGCGTGTGTTGGGAGGAGAGGCGAAGCCTTCTTCTGCCGTGCGGCTACTGTATAAGGACGCCAACGGCCATACCATGTTGAATACACCGGTTCTCGTCCGATCACCGAAGTTAAGCAACATCGGGCCCGGTTAGTACTTGGATGGGTGACCGCCTGGGAACACCGGGTGCTGTTGGCTCCCTCTCTTCTTTTAAATTTTATGTCACTACACCTGCCAGCCCTCTTTTCATGAAAAACTCTCAGGCGCGACAAAGATGCTTCCACAAGCATTTTAAACTACTGTATTAAACGTAAGATGCGAAATTACAGTAATGAACTCAGTTTGAACAAGAATGCGCGGAGGAAGAGTGCTAGGATCTCGTTGAAAATAACGAAACACTGCGAATCGACAGATGTGCTCTTGAAACGCGTCAGAGAGTACTGTTTTGTAGGAGCGCTAAATTCCAAAAACTAACTACATTAAAGAAAGACCTGTTCCCGTCCGACCACCGAAGAAAAGCAACAACATCAGTATTCGGATCGGCGACCGCCTGGGAACTCTGGCTGTCTTCATTTCTTGCTTTCTTGTCACTACTCCTGCCAGCCCTTTTTTCATGCTACCTTTCTCATGTGACAAAGATGCTTCCATACTGATTTTAAACTATCGTAAGATACGATATTAAGGAACTCAGTTTGAAAAGAGTGCGCCAAGTAAGACTTCCAAAGAGTCTCTGGAATAATAAAAACAGTATGAAGTGACAGAAATGTTGTGAAAAACGTCAGGGCATATTGTTTTGTAGCAGTGCACAAGGGCAAATTTGTAAACAAAAATTTACCTTTCGTCGCTACAAGAGATGTATACTTTGCCGAAAAGCCTGTGTCTTGTGTGCATGTTTTCGCACCTTTCCACGGCAGAGCGCAGCACAGAGCGGCACTGGTAGCTCCGAACGCCCGCACACGGCGCCTCGGACTCGCCGGTTCGGGCCGCCCCCATCTCGCAGATGCTTCTCGTACTTGTGCTGTCATATGGACCGCGACCCGAGGGGCAGCGAGCGGCAGTCGAGCAAAGTCGGGACAAGTCGGGACGGAAGGGGACAGCCGAGAATGAACCGTGCAAATTACGCAAATATCTGGAAGCGCGACGAGTGTCAGGCAGGTGAGAACGCTTCCCTCTGTCTTCATTTCTTGCTATCTTGTCACTACCCCTGCCAGCCCTTTTTTCATGCTACCTTTCTCATGTGACAAAGATGCTTCCATACTGATTTTAAACTATCGTAAGATACGATATTAAGGAACTCAGTTTGAAAAGAGTGCGCCAAGGAAGACTTCCAAAGAGTCTCTGGAAATAACAAAACAGTATGAAGTGACAGAAATGTTGTGAAATACGTCAGGGCATATTGTTTTGTAGCAGTGCACAACGGCAAATTTGTAAACAAAAATTTACCTTCCATCGCTACAAGAGATGGATACTTTGTCGAACAAACGAATGACAGGCGGTGCAACGAGCAGCTGTGTTGTGCGTCTGACCCACGTGGCGGCGCGCCGCACTGCGCGTCGCCTTCGAGGTGGAAGGACGTGCTTTGCGTCAAATGTGCCACCGAAAACGGCGATTGCGTGTGTTGGGAGGAGAGGCGAAGCCTTCTTCTGCCGTGCGGCTACTGTATAAGGACGCCAACGGCCATACCATGTTGAATACACCGGTTCTCGTCCGATCACCGAAGTTAAGCAACATCGGGCCCGGTTAGTACTTGGATGGGTGACCGCCTGGGAACACCGGGTGCTGTTGGCTCCCTCTCTTCTTTTAAATTTTATGTCACTACACCTGCCAGCCCTCTTTTCATGAAAAACTCTCAGGTGCGACAAAGATGCTTCCACAAGCATTTTAAACTACTGTATTAAACGTAAGATGCGAAATTACAGTAATGAACTCAGTTTGAACAAGAATGCGCGGAGGAAGAGTGCTAGGATCTCGTTGAAAATAACGAAACACTGCGAATCGACAGATGTGCTCTTGAAACGCGTCAGAGAGTACTGTTTTGTAGGAGCGCTAAATTCCAAAAACTAACTACATTAAAGAAAGACCTGTTCCCGTCCGACCACCGAAGAAAAGCAACAACGTCAGTATTCGGATCGGCGACCGCCTGGGAACTCTGGCTGTCTTCATTTCTTGCTTTCTTGTCACTACTCCTGCCAGCCCTTTTTTCATGCGACCTTTCTCATGTGACAAAGATGCTTCCATACTGATTTTAAACTATCGTAAGATACGATATTAAGGAACTCAGTTTGAAAAGAGTGCGCCAAGTAAGACTTCCAAAGAGTCTCTGGAATAATAAAAACAGTATGAAGTGACAGAAATGTTGTGAAAAACGTCAGGGCATATTGTTTTGTAGCAGTGCACAAGGGCAAATTTGTAAACAAAAATTTACCTTTCGTCGCTACAAGAGATGTATACTTTGCCGAAAAGCCTGTGTCTTGTGTGCATGTTTTCGCACCTTTCCACGGCAGAGCGCAGCACAGAGCGGCACTGGTAGCTCCGAACGCCCGCACACGGCGCCTCGGACTCGCCGGTTCGGGCCGCCCCCATCTCGCAGATGCTTCTCGTACTTGTGCTGTCATATGGACCGCGACCCGAGGGGCAGCGAGCGGCAGTCGAGCAAAGTCGGGACAAGTCGGGACGGAAGGGGACAGCCGAGAATGAACCGTGCAAATTACGCAAATATCTGGAAGCGCGACGAGTGTCAGGCAGGTGAGAACGCTTCCCTCTGTCTTCATTTCTTGCTATCTTGTCACTACCCCTGCCAGCCCTTTTTTCATGCTACCTTTCTCATGTGACAAAGATGCTTCCATACTGATTTTAAACTATCGTAAGATACGATATTAAGGAACTCAGTTTGAAAAGAGTGCGCCAAGGAAGACTTCCAAAGAGTCTCTGGAAATAACAAAACAGTATGAAGTGACAGAAATGTTGTGAAATACGTCAGGGCATATTGTTTTGTAGCAGTGCACAACGGCAAATTTGTAAACAAAAATTTACCTTCCATCGCTACAAGAGATGGATACTTTGTCGAACAAACGAATGACAGGCGGTGCAACGAGCAGCTGTGTTGTGCGTCTGACCCACGTGGCGGCGCGCCGCACTGCGCGTCGCCTTCGAGGTGGAAGGACGTGCTTTGCGTCAAATGTGCCACCGAAAACGGCGATTGCGTGTGTTGGGAGGAGAGGCGAAGCCTTCTTCTGCCGTGCGGCTACTGTATAAGGACGCCAACGGCCATACCATGTTGAATACACCGGTTCTCGTCCGATCACCGAAGTTAAGCAACATCGGGCCCGGTTAGTACTTGGATGGGTGACCGCCTGGGAACACCGGGTGCTGTTGGCTCCCTCTCTTCTTTTAAATTTTATGTCACTACACCTGCCAGCCCTCTTTTCATGAAAAACTCTCAGGTGCGACAAAGATGCTTCCACAAGCATTTTAAACTACTGTATTAAACGTAAGATGCGAAATTACAGTAATGAACTCAGTTTGAACAAGAATGCGCGGAGGAAGAGTGCTAGGATCTCGTTGAAAATAACGAAACACTGCGAATCGACAGATGTGCTCTTGAAACGCGTCAGAGAGTACTGTTTTGTAGGAGCGCTAAATTCCAAAAACTAACTACATTAAAGAAAGACCTGTTCCCGTCCGACCACCGAAGAAAAGCAACAACGTCAGTATTCGGATCGGCGACCGCCTGGGAACTCTGGCTGTCTTCATTTCTTGCTTTCTTGTCACTACTCCTGCCAGCCCTTTTTTCATGCTACCTTTCTCATGTGACAAAGATGCTTCCATACTGATTTTAAACTATCGTAAGATACGATATTAAGGAACTCAGTTTGAAAAGAGTGCGCCAAGTAAGACTTCCAAAGAGTCTCTGGAATAATAAAAACAGTATGAAGTGACAGAAATGTTGTGAAAAACGTCAGGGCATATTGTTTTGTAGCAATGCACAAGGGCAAATTTGTAAACAAAAATTTACCTTTCGTCGCTACAAGAGATGTATACTTTGCCGAAAAGCCTGTGTCTTGTGTGCATGTTTTCGCACCTTTCCACGGCAGAGCGCAGCACAGAGCGGCACTGGTAGCTCCGAACGCCCGCACACGGCGCCTCGGACTCGCCGGTTCGGGCCGCCCCCATCTCGCAGATGCTTCTCGTACTTGTGCTGTCATATGGACCGCGACCCGAGGGGCAGCGAGCGGCAGTCGAGCAAAGTCGGGACAAGTCGGGACGGAAGGTGACAGCCGAGAATGAACCGTGCAAATTACGCAAATATCTGGAAGCGCGACGAGTGTCAGGCAGGTGAGAACGCTTCCCTCTGTCTTCACTTCTTGCTATCTTGTCACTACCCCTGCCAGCCCTTTTTTCATGCTACCTTTCTCATGTGACAAAGATGCTTCCATACTGATTTTAAACCATCGTAAGATACGATATTAAGGAACTCAGTTTGAAAAGAGTGCGCCAAGGAAGACTTCCAAAGAGTCTCTGGAAATAACAAAACAGTATGAAGTGACAGAAATGTTGTGAAATACGTCAGGGCATATTGTTTTGTAGCAGTGCACAACGGCAAATTTGTAAACAAAAATTTACCTTCCATCGCTACAAGAGATGGATACTTTGTCGAACAAACGAATGACAGGCGGTGCAACGAGCAGCTGTGTTGTGCGTCTGACCCACGTGGCGGCGCGCCGCACTGCGCGTCGCCTTCGAGGTGGAAGGACGTGCTTTGCGTCAAATGTGCCACCGAAAACGGCGATTGCGTGTGTTGGGAGGAGAGGCGAAGCCTTCTTCTGCCGTGCGGCTACTGTATAAGGACGCCAACGGCCATACCATGTTGAATACACCGGTTCTCGTCCGATCACCGAAGTTAAGCAACATCGGGCCCGGTTAGTACTTGGATGGGTGACCGCCTGGGAACACCGGGTGCTGTTTGCTCCCTCTCTTCTTTTAAATTTTATGTCACTACACCTGCCAGCCCTCTTTTCATGAAAAACTCTCAGGTGCGACAAAGATGCTTCCACAAGCATTTTAAACTACTGTATTAAACGTAAGATGCGAAATTACAGTAATGAACTCAGTTTGAACAAGAATGCGCGGAGGAAGAGTGCTAGGATCTCGTTGAAAATAACGAAACACTGCGAATCGACAGATGTGCTCTTGAAACGCGTCAGAGAGTACTGTTTTGTAGGAGCGCTAAATTCCAAAAACTAACTACATTAAAGAAAGACCTGTTCCCGTCCGACCACCGAAGAAAAGCAACAACGTCAGTATTCGGATCGGCGACCGCCTGGGAACTCTGGCTGTCTTCATTTCTTGCTTTCTTGTCACTACTCCTGCCAGCCCTTTTTTCATGCTACCTTTCTCATGTGACAAAGATGCTTCCATACTGATTTTAAACTATCGTAAGATACGATATTAAGGAACTCAGTTTGAAAAGAGTGCGCCAAGTAAGACTTCCAAAGAGTCTCTGGAATAATAAAAACAGTATGAAGTGACAGAAATGTTGTGAAAAACGTCAGGGCATATTGTTTTGTAGCAGTGCACAAGGGCAAATTTGTAAACAAAAATTTACCTTTCGTCGCTACAAGAGATGTATACTTTGCCGAAAAGCCTGTGTCTTGTGTGCATGTTTTCGCACCTTTCCACGGCAGAGCGCAGCACAGAGCGGCACTGGTAGCTCCGAACGCCCGCACACGGCGCCTCGGACTCGCCGGTTCGGGCCGCCCCCATCTCGCAGATGCTTCTCGTACTTGTGCTGTCATATGGACCGCGACCCGAGGGGCAGCGAGCGGCAGTCGAGCAAAGTCGGGACAAGTCGGGACGGAAGGTGACAGCCGAGAATGAACCGTGCAAATTACGCAAATATCTGGAAGCGCGACGAGTGTCAGGCAGGTGAGAACGCTTCCCTCTGTCTTCACTTCTTGCTATCTTGTCACTACCCCTGCCAGCCCTTTTTTCATGCTACCTTTCTCATGTGACAAAGATGCTTCCATACTGATTTTAAACCATCGTAAGATACGATATTAAGGAACTCAGTTTGAAAAGAGTGCGCCAAGGAAGACTTCCAAAGAGTCTCTGGAAATAACAAAACAGTATGAAGTGACAGAAATGTTGTGAAATACGTCAGGGCATATTGTTTTGTAGCAGTGCACAACGGCAAATTTGTAAACAAAAATTTACCTTCCATCGCTACAAGAGATGGATACTTTGTCGAACAAACGAATGACAGGCGGTGCAACGAGCAGCTGTGTTGTGCGTCTGACCCACGTGGCGGCGCGCCGCACTGCGCGTCGCCTTCGAGGTGGAAGGACGTGCTTTGCGTCAAATGTGCCACCGAAAACGGCGATTGCGTGTGTTGGGAGGAGAGGCGAAGCCTTCTTCTGCCGTGCGGCTACTGTATAAGGACGCCAACGGCCATACCATGTTGAATACACCGGTTCTCGTCCGAGCACCGAAGTTAAGCAACATCGGGCCCGGTTAGTACTTGGATGGGTGACCGCCTGGGAACACCGGGTGCTGTTTGCTCCCTCTCTTCTTTTAAATTTTATGTCACTACACCTGCCAGCCCTCTTTTCATGAAAAACTCTCAGGTGCGACAAAGATGCTTCCACAAGCATTTTAAACTACTGTATTAAACGTAAGATGCGAAATTACAGTAATGAACTCAGTTTGAACAAGAATGCGCGGAGGAAGAGTGCTAGGATCTCGTTGAAAATAACGAAACACTGCGAATCGACAGATGTGCTCTTGAAACGCGTCAGAGAGTACTGTTTTGTAGGAGCGCTAAATTCCAAAAACTAACTACATTAAAGAAAGACCTGTTCCCGTCCGACCACCGAAGAAAAGCAACAACATCAGTATTCGGATCGGCGACCGCCTGGGAACTCTGGCTGTCTTCATTTCTTGCTTTCTTGTCACTACTCCTGCCAGCCCTTTTTTCATGCTACCTTTCTCATGTGACAAAGATGCTTCCATACTGATTTTAAACTATCGTAAGATACGATATTAAGGAACTCAGTTTGAAAAGAGTGCGCCAAGTAAGACTTCCAAAGAGTCTCTGGAATAATAAAAACAGTATGAAGTGACAGAAATGTTGTGAAAAACGTCAGGGCATATTGTTTTGTAGCAGTGCACAAGGGCAAATTTGTAAACAAAAATTTACCTTTCGTCGCTACAAGAGATGTATACTTTGCCGAAAAGCCTGTGTCTTGTGTGCATGTTTTCGCACCTTTCCACGGCAGAGCGCAGCACAGAGCGGCACTGGTAGCTCCGAACGCCCGCACACGGCGCCTCGGACTCGCCGGTTCGGGCCGCCCCCATCTCGCAGATGCTTCTCGTACTTGTGCTGTCATATGGACCGCGACCCGAGGGGCAGCGAGCGGCAGTCGAGCAAAGTCGGGACAAGTCGGGACGGAAGGTGACAGCCGAGAATGAACCGTGCAAATTACGCAAATATCTGGAAGCGCGACGAGTGTCAGGCAGGTGAGTACGCTTCCCTCTGTCTTCACTTCTTGCTATCTTGTCACTACCCCTGCCAGCCCTTTTTTCATGCTACCTTTCTCATGTGACAAAGATGCTTCCATACTGATTTTAAACCATCGTAAGATACGATATTAAGGAACTCAGTTTGAAAAGAGTGCGCCAAGGAAGACTTCCAAAGAGTCTCTGGAAATAACAAAACAGTATGAAGTGACAGAAATGTTGTGAAATACGTCAGGGCATATTGTTTTGTAGCAGTGCACAACGGCAAATTTGTAAACAAAAATTTACCTTCCATCGCTACAAGAGATGGATACTTTGTCGAACAAACGAATGACAGGCGGTGCAACGAGCAGCTGTGTTGTGCGTCTGACCCACGTGGCGGCGCGCCGCACTGCGCGTCGCCTTCGAGGTGGAAGGACGTGCTTTGCGTCAAATGTGCCACCGAAAACGGCGATTGCGTGTGTTGGGAGGAGAGGCGAAGCCTTCTTCTGCCGTGCGGCTACTGTATAAGGACGCCAACGGCCATACCATGTTGAATACACCGGTTCTCGTCCGATCACCGAAGTTAAGCAACATCGGGCCCGGTTAGTACTTGGATGGGTGACCGCCTGGGAACACCGGGTGCTGTTGGCTCCCTCTCTTCTTTTAAATTTTATGTCACTACACCTGCCAGCCCTCTTTTCATGAAAAACTCTCAGGTGCGACAAAGATGCTTCCACAAGCATTTTAAACTACTGTATTAAACGTAAGATGCGAAATTACAGTAATGAACTCAGTTTGAACAAGAATGCGCGGAGGAAGAGTGCTAGGATCTCGTTGAAAATAACGAAACACTGCGAATCGACAGATGTGCTCTTGAAACGCGTCAGAGAGTACTGTTTTGTAGGAGCGCTAAATTCCAAAAACTAACTACATTAAAGAAAGACCTGTTCCCGTCCGACCACCGAAGAAAAGCAACAACGTCAGTATTCGGATCGGCGACCGCCTGGGAACTCTGGCTGTCTTCATTTCTTGCTTTCTTGTCACTACTCCTGCCAGCCCTTTTTTCATGCTACCTTTCTCATGTGACAAAGATGCTTCCATACTGATTTTAAACTATCGTAAGATACGATATTAAGGAACTCAGTTTGAAAAGAGTGCGCCAAGTAAGACTTCCAAAGAGTCTCTGGAATAATAAAAACAGTATGAAGTGACAGAAATGTTGTGAAAAACGTCAGGGCATATTGTTTTGTAGCAGTGCACAAGGGCAAATTTGTAAACAAAAATTTACCTTTCGTCGCTACAAGAGATGTATACTTTGCCGAAAAGCCTGTGTCTTGTGTGCATGTTTTCGCACCTTTCCACGGCAGAGCGCAGCACAGAGCGGCACTGGTAGCTCCGAACGCCCGCACACGGCGCCTCGGACTCGCCGGTTCGGGCCGCCCCCATCTCGCAGATGCTTCTCGTACTTGTGCTGTCATATGGACCGCGACCCGAGCGGCAGCGAGCGGCAGTCGAGCAAAGTCGGGACAAGTCGGGACGGAAGGTGACAGCCGAGAATGAACCGTGCAAATTACGCAAATATCTGGAAGCGCGACGAGTGTCAGGCAGGTGAGAACGCTTCCCTCTGTCTTCATTTCTTGCTATCTTGTCACTACCCCTGCCAGCCCTTTTTTCATGCTACCTTTCTCATGTGACAAAGATGCTTCCATACTGATTTTAAACCATCGTAAGATACGATATTAAGGAACTCAGTTTGAAAAGAGTGCGCCAAGGAAGACTTCCAAAGAGTCTCTGGAAATAACAAAACAGTATGAAGTGACAGAAATGTTGTGAAATACGTCAGGGCATATTGTTTTGTAGCAGTGCACAACGGCAAATTTGTAAACAAAAATTTACCTTCCATCGCTACAAGAGATGGATACTTTGTCGAACAAACGAATGACAGGCGGTGCAACGAGCAGCTGTGTTGTGCGTCTGACCCACGTGGCGGCGCGCCGCACTGCGCGTTGCCTTCGAGGTGGAAGGACGTGCTTTGCGTCAAATGCGCCACCGAAAACGGCGATTGCGTGTGTTGGGAGGAGAGGCGAAGCCTTCTTCTGCCGTGCGGCTACTGTATAAGGACGCCAACGGCCATACCATGTTGAATACACCGGTTCTCGTCCGATCACCGAAGTTAAGCAACATCGGGCCCGGTTAGTACTTGGATGGGTGACCGCCTGGGAACACCGGGTGCTGTTGGCTCCCTCTCTTCTTTTAAATTTTATGTCACTACACCTGCCAGCCCTCTTTTCATGAAAAACTCTCAGGTGCGACAAAGATGCTTCCACAAGCATTTTAAACTACTGTATTAAACGTAAGATGCGAAATTACAGTAATGAACTCAGTTTGAACAAGAATGCGCGGAGGAAGAGTGCTAGGATCTCGTTGAAAATAACGAAACACTGCGAATCGACAGATGTGCTCTTGAAACGCGTCAGAGAGTACTGTTTTGTAGGAGCGCTAAATTCCAAAAACTAACTACATTAAAGAAAGACCTGTTCCCGTCCGACCACCGAAGAAAAGCAACAACGTCAGTATTCGGATCGGCGACCGCCTGGGAACTCTGGCTGTCTTCATTTCTTGCTTTCTTGTCACTACTCCTGCCAGCCCTTTTTTCATGCTACCTTTCTCATGTGACAAAGATGCTTCCATACTGATTTTAAACTATCGTAAGATACGATATTAAGGAACTCAGTTTGAAAAGAGTGCGCCAAGTAAGACTTCCAAAGAGTCTCTGGAATAATAAAAACAGTATGAAGTGACAGAAATGTTGTGAAAAACGTCAGGGCATATTGTTTTGTAGCAGTGCACAACGGCAAATTTGTAAACAAAAATTTACCTTTCGTCGCTACAAGAGATGTATACTTTGCCGAAAAGCCTGTGTCTTGTGTGCATGTTTTCGCACCTTTCCACGGCAGAGCGCAGCACAGAGCGGCACTGGTAGCTCCGAACGCCCGCACACGACGCCTCGGACTCGCCGGTTCGGGCCGCCCCCATCTCGCAGATGCTTCTCGTACTTGTGCTGTCATATGGACCGCGACCCGAGGGGCAGCGAGCGGCAGTCGAGCAAAGTCGGGACAAGTCGGGACGGAAGGTGACAGCCGAGAATGAACCGTGCAAATTACGCAAATATCTGGAAGCGCGACGAGTGTCAGGCAGGTGAGAACGCTTCCCTCTGTCTTCATTTCTTGCTATCTTGTCACTAACCCTGCCAGCCCTTTTTTCATGCTACCTTTCTCATGTGACAAAGATGCTTCCATACTGATTTTAAACCATCGTAAGATACGATATTAAGGAACTCAGTTTGAAAAGAGTGCGCCAAGGAAGACTTCCAAAGAGTCTCTGGAAATAACAAAACAGTATGAAGTGACAGAAATGTTGTGAAATACGTCAGGGCATATTGTTTTGTAGCAGTGCACAACGGCAAATTTGTAAACAAAAATTTACCTTCCATCGCTACAAGAGATGGATACTTTGTCGAACAAACGAATGACAGGCGGTGCAACGAGCAGCTGTGTTGTGCGTCTGACCCACGTGGCGGCGCGCCGCACTGCGCGTCGCCTTCGAGGTGGAAGGACGTGCTTTGCGTCAAATGTGCCACCGAAAACGGCGATTGCGTGTGTTGGGAGGAGAGGCGAAGCCTTCTTCTGCCGTGCGGCTACTGTATAAGGACGCCAACGGCCATACCATGTTGAATACACCGGTTCTCGTCCGATCACCGAAGTTAAGCAACATCGGGCCCGGTTAGTACTTGGATGGGTGACCGCCTGGGAACACCGGGTGCTGTTGGCTCCCTCTCTTCTTTTAAATTTTATGTCACTACACCTGCCAGCCCTCTTTTCATGAAAAACTCTCAGGTGCGACAAAGATGCTTCCACAAGCATTTTAAACTACTGTATTAAACGTAAGATGCGAAATTACAGTAATGAACTCAGTTTGAACAAGAATGCGCGGAGGAAGAGTGCTAGGATCTCGTTGAAAATAACGAAACACTGCGAATCGACAGATGTGCTCTTGAAACGCGTCAGAGAGTACTGTTTTGTAGGAGCGCTAAATTCCAAAAACTAACTACATTAAAGAAAGACCTGTTCCCGTCCGACCACCGAAGAAAAGCAACAACGTCAGTATTCGGATCGGCGACCGCCTGGGAACTCTGGCTGTCTTCATTTCTTGCTTTCTTGTCACTACTCCTGCCAGCCCTTTTTTCATGCTACCTTTCTCATGTGACAAAGATGCTTCCATACTGATTTTAAACTATCGTAAGATACGATATTAAGGAACTCAGTTTGAAAAGAGTGCGCCAAGTAAGACTTCCAAAGAGTCTCTGGAATAATAAAAACAGTATGAAGTGACAGAAATGTTGTGAAATACGTCAGGGCATATTGTTTTGTAGCAGTGCACAACGGCAAATTTGTAAACAAAAATTTACCTTCCATCGCTACAAGAGATGGATACTTTGTCGAACAAACGAATGACAGGCGGTGCAACGAGCAGCTGTGTTGTGCGTCTGACCCACGTGGCGGCGCGCCGCACTGCGCGTTGCCTTCGAGGTGGAAGGACGTGCTTTGCGTCAAATGCGCCACCGAAAACGGCGATTGCGTGTGTTGGGAGGAGAGGCGAAGCCTTCTTCTGCCGTGCGGCTACTGTATAAGGACGCCAACGGCCATACCATGTTGAATACACCGGTTCTCGTCCGATCACCGAAGTTAAGCAACATCGGGCCCGGTTAGTACTTGGATGGGTGACCGCCTGGGAACACCGGGTGCTGTTGGCTCCCTCTCTTCTTTTAAATTTTATGTCACTACACCTGCCAGCCCTCTTTTCATGAAAAACTCTCAGGTGCGACAAAGATGCTTCCACAAGCATTTTAAACTACTGTATTAAACGTAAGATGCGAAATTACAGTAATGAACTCAGTTTGAACAAGAATGCGCGGAGGAAGAGTGCTAGGATCTCGTTGAAAATAACGAAACACTGCGAATCGACAGATGTGCTCTTGAAACGCGTCAGAGAGTACTGTTTTGTAGGAGCGCTAAATTCCAAAAACTAACTACATTAAAGAAAGACCTGTTCCCGTCCGACCACCGAAGAAAAGCAACAACGTCAGTATTCGGATCGGCGACCGCCTGGGAACTCTGGCTGTCTTCATTTCTTGCTTTCTTGTCACTACTCCTGCCAGCCCTTTTTTCATGCTACCTTTCTCATGTGACAAAGATGCTTCCATACTGATTTTAAACTATCGTAAGATACGATATTCAGGAACTCAGTTTGAAAAGAGTGCGCCAAGTAAGACTTCCAAAGAGTCTCTGGAATAATAAAAACAGTATGAAGTGACAGAAATGTTGTGAAAAACGTCAGGGCATATTGTTTTGTAGCAGTGCACAAGGGCAAATTTGTAAACAAAAATTTACCTTTCGTCGCTACAAGAGATGTGTACTTTGCCGAAAAGCCTGTGTCTTGTGTGCATGTTTTCGCACCTTTCCACGGCACAGCGCAGCACAGAGCGGCACTGGTAGCTCCGAACGCCCGCACACGGCGCCTCGGACTCGCCGGTTCGGGCCGCCCCCATCTCGCAGATGCTTCTCGTACTTGTGCTGTCATATGGACCGCGACCCGAGCGGCAGCGAGCGGCAGTCGAGCAAAGTCGGGACAAGTCGGGACGGAAGGGGACAGCCGAGAATGAACCGTGCAAATTACGCAAATATCTGGAAGCGCGACGAGTGTCAGGCAGGTGAGAACGCTTCCCTCTGTCTTCATTTCTTGCTATCTTGTCACTACCCCTGCCAGCCCTTTTTTCATGCTACCTTTCTCATGTGACAAAGATGCTTCCATACTGATTTTAAACTATCGTAAGATACGATATTAAGGAACTCAGTTTGAAAAGAGTGCGCCAAGGAAGACTTCCAAAGAGTCTCTGGAAATAACAAAACAGTATGAAGTGACAGAAATGTTGTGAAATACGTCAGGGCATATTGTTTTGTAGCAGTGCACAACGGCAAATTTGTAAACAAAAATTTACCTTCCATCGCTACAAGAGATGGATACTTTGTCGAACAAACGAATGACAGGCGGTGCAACGAGCAGCTGTGTTGTGCGTCTGACCCACGTGGCGGCGCGCCGCACTGCGCGTCGCCTTCGAGGTGGAAGGACGTGCTTTGCGTCAAATGTGCCACCGAAAACGGCGATTGCGTGTGTTGGGAGGAGAGGCGAAGCCTTCTTCTGCCGTGCGGCTACTGTATAAGGACGCCAACGGCCATACCATGTTGAATACACCGGTTCTCGTCCGGTCACCGAAGTTAAGCAACATCGGGCCCGGTTAGTACTTGGATGGGTGACCGCCTGGGAACACCGGGTGCTGTTGGCTCCCTCTCTTCTTTTAAATTTTATGTCACTACACCTGCCAGCCCTCTTTTCATGAAAAACTCTCAGGTGCGACAAAGATGCTTCCACAAGCATTTTAAACTACTGTATTAAACGTAAGATGCGAAATTACAGTAATGAACTCAGTTTGAACAAGAATGCGCGGAGGAAGAGTGCTAGGATCTCGTTGAAAATAACGAAACACTGCGAATCGACAGATGTGCTCTTGAAACGCGTCAGAGAGTACTGTTTTGTAGGAGCGCTAAATTCCAAAAACTAACTACATTAAAGAAAGACCTGTTCCCGTCCGACCACCGAAGAAAAGCAACAACGTCAGTATTCGGATCGGCGACCGCCTGGGAACTCTGGCTGTCTTCATTTCTTGCTTTCTTGTCACTACTCCTGCCAGCCCTTTTTTCATGCTACCTTTCTCATGTGACAAAGATGCTTCCATACTGATTTTAAACTAACGTAAGATACGATATTAAGGAACTCAGTTTGAAAAGAGTGCGCCAAGTAAGACTTCCAAAGAGTCTCTGGAATAATAAAAACAGTATGAAGTGACAGAAATGTTGTGAAAAACGTCAGGGCATATTGTTTTGTAGCAGTGCACAAGGGCAAATTTGTAAACAAAAATTTACCTTTCGTCGCTACAAGAGATGTGTACTTTGCCGAAAAGCCTGTGTCTTGTGTGCATGTTTTCGCACCTTTCCACGGCAGAGCGCAGCACAGAGCGGCACTGGTAGCTCCGAACGCCCGCACACGGCGCCTCGGACTCGCCGGTTCGGGCCGCCCCCATCTCGCAGATGCTTCTCGTACTTGTGCTGTCATATGGACCGCGACCCGAGCGGCAGCGAGCGGCAGTCGAGCAAAGTCGGGACAAGTCGGGACGGAAGGGGACAGCCGAGAATGAATCGTGCAAATTACGCAAATATCTGGAAGCGCGACGAGTGTCAGGCAGGTGAGAACGCTTCCCTCTGTCTTCATTTCTTGCTATCTTGTCACTACCCCTGCCAGCCCTTTTTTCATGCTACCTTTCTCATGTGACAAAGATGCTTCCATACTGATTTTAAACTATCGTAAGATACGATATTAAGGAACTCAGTTTGAAAAGAGTGCGCCAAGGAAGACTTCCAAAGAGTCTCTGGAAATAACAAAACAGTATGAAGTGACAGAAATGTTGTGAAATACGTCAGGGCATATTGTTTTGTAGCAGTGCACAACGGCAAATTTGTAAACAAAAATTTACCTTCCATCGCTACAAGAGATGGATACTTTGTCGAACAAACGAATGACAGGCGGTGCAACGAGCAGCTGTGTTGTGCGTCTGACCCACGTGGCGGCGCGCCGCACTGCGCGTCGCCTTCGAGGTGGAAGGACGTGCTTTGCGTCAAATGTGCCACCGAAAACGGCGATTGCGTGTGTTGGGAGGAGAGGCGAAGCCTTCTTCTGCCGTGCGGCTACTGTATAAGGACGCCAACGGCCATACCATGTTGAATACACCGGTTCTCGTCCGATCACCGAAGTTAAGCAACATCGGGCCCGGTTAGTACTTGGATGGGTGACCGCCTGGGAACACCGGGTGCTGTTGGCTCCCTCTCTTCTTTTAAATTTTATGTCACTACACCTGCCAGCCCTCTTTTCATGAAAAACTCTCAGGTGCGACAAAGATGCTTCCACAAGCATTTTAAACTACTGTATTAAACGTAAGATGCGAAATTACAGTAATGAACTCAGTTTGAACAAGAATGCGCGGAGGAAGAGTGCTAGGATCTCGTTGAAAATAACGAAACACTGCGAATCGACAGATGTGCTCTTGAAACGCGTCAGAGAGTACTGTTTTGTAGGAGCGCTAAATTCCAAAAACTAACTACATTAAAGAAAGACCTGTTCCCGTCCGACCACCGAAGAAAAGCAACAACGTCAGTATTCGGATCGGCGACCGCCTGGGAACTCTGGCTGTCTTCATTTCTTGCTTTCTTGTCACTACTCCTGCCAGCCCTTTTTTCATGCTACCTTTCTCATGTGACAAAGATGCTTCCATACTGATTTTAAACTATCGTAAGATACGATATTAAGGAACTCAGTTTGAAAAGAGTGCGCCAAGGAAGACTTCCAAAGAGTCTCTGGAAATAACAAAACAGTATGAAGTGACAGAAATGTTGTGAAATACGTCAGGGCATATTGTTTTGTAGCAGTGCACAACGGCAAATTTGTAAACAAAAATTTACCTTCCATCGCTACAAGAGATGGATACTTTGTCGAACAAACGAATGACAGGCGGTGCAACGAGCAGCTGTGTTGTGCGTCTGACCCACGTGGCGGCGCGCCGCACTGCGCGTCGCCTTCGAGGTGGAAGGACGTGCTTTGCGTCAAATGCGCCACCGAAAACGGCGATTGCGTGTGTTGGGAGGAGAGGCGAAGCCTTCTTCTGCCGTGCGGCTACTGTATAAGGACGCCAACGGCCATACCATGTTGAATACACCGGTTCTCGTCCGATCACCGAAGTTAAGCAACATCGGGCCCGGTTAGTACTTGGATGGGTGACCGCCTGGGAACACCGGGTGCTGTTGGCTCCCTCTCTTCTCTTAAATTTTATGTCACTACACCTGCCAGCCCTCTTTTCATGAAAAACTCTCAGGTGCGACAAAGATGCTTCCACAAGCATTTTAAACTACTGTATTAAACGTAAGATGCGAAATTACAGTAATGAACTCAGTTTGAACAAGAATGCGCGGAGGAAGAGTGCTAGGATCTCGTTGAAAATAACGAAACACTGCGAATCGACAGATGTGCTCTTGAAACGCGTCAGAGAGTACTGTTTTGTAGGAGCGCTAAATTCCAAAAACTAACTACATTAAAGAAAGACCTGTTCCCGTCCGACCACCGAAGAAAAGCAACAACGTCAGTATTCGGATCGGCGACCGCCTGGGAACTCTGGCTGTCTTCATTTCTTGCTTTCTTGTCACTACTCCTGCCAGCCCTTTTTTCATGCTACCTTTCTCATGTGACAAAGATGCTTCCATACTGATTTTAAACTATCGTAAGATACGATATTAAGGAACTCAGTTTGAAAAGAGTGCGCCAAGGAAGACTTCCAAAGAGTCTCTGGAAATAACAAAACAGTATGAAGTGACAGAAATGTTGTGAAATACGTCAGGGCATATTGTTTTGTAGCAGTGCACAACGGCAAATTTGTAAACAAAAATTTACCTTCCATCGCTACAAGAGATGGATACTTTGTCGAACAAACGAATGACAGGCGGTGCAACGAGCAGCTGTGTTGTGCGTCTGACCCACGTGGCGGCGCGCCGCACTGCGCGTCGCCTTCGAGGTGGAAGGACGTGCTTTGCGTCAAATGTGCCACCGAAAATGGCGATTGCGTGTGTTGGGAGGAGAGGCGAAGCCTTCTTCTGCCGTGCGGCTACTGTATAAGGACGCCAACGGCCATACCATGTTGAATACACCGGTTCTCGTCCGATCACCGAAGTTAAGCAACATCGGGCCCGGTTAGTACTTGGATGGGTGACCGCCTGGGAACACCGGGTGCTGTTGGCTCCCTCTCTTCTTTTAAATTTTATGTCACTACACCTGCCAGCCCTCTTTTCATACAAACTCTCAGGTGCGACAAAGATGCTTCCACAAGCATTTTAAACTACTGTATTAAACGTAAGATGCGAAATTACAGTAATGAACTCAGTTTGAACAAGAATGCGCGGAGGAAGAGTGCTAGGATCTCGTTGAAAATAACGAAACACTGCGAATCGACAGATGTGCTCTTGAAACGCGTCAGAGAGTACTGTTTTGTAGGAGCGCTAAATTCCAAAAACTAACTACATTAAAGAAAGACCTGTTCCCGTCCGACCACCGAAGAAAAGCAACAACGTCAGTATTCGGATCGGCGACCGCCTGGGAACTCTGGCTGTCTTCATTTCTTGCTTTCTTGTCACTACTCCTGCCAGCCCTTTTTTCATGCTACCTTTCTCATGTGACAAAGATGCTTCCATACTGATTTTAAACTATCGTAAGATACGATATTAAGGAACTCAGTTTGAAAAGAGTGCGCCAAGTAAGACTTCCAAAGAGTCTCTGGAATAATAAAAACAGTATGAAGTGACAGAAATGTTGTGAAAAACGTCAGGGCATATTGTTTTGTAGCAGTGCACAAGGGCAAATTTGTAAACAAAAATTTACCTTTCGTCGCTACAAGAGATGTGTACTTTGCCGAAAAGCCTGTGTCTTGTGTGCATGTTTTCGCACCTTTCCACGGCACAGCGCAGCACAGAGCGGCACTGGTAGCTCCGAACGCCCGCACACGGCGCCTCGGACTCGCCGGTTCGGGCCGCCCCCATCTCGCAGATGCTTCTCGTACTTGTGCTGTCATATGGACCGCGACCCGAGCGGCAGCGAGCGGCAGTCGAGCAAAGTCGGGACAAGTCGGGACGGAAGGTGACAGCCGAGAATGAACCGTGCAAATTACGCAAATATCTGGAAGCGCGACGAGTGTCAGGCAGGTGAGAACGCTTCCCTCTGTCTTCATTTCTTGCTATCTTGTCACTACCCCTGCCAGCCCTTTTTTCATGCTACCTTTCTCATGTGACAAAGATGCTTCCATACTGATTTTAAACTATCGTAAGATACGATATTAAGGAACTCAGTTTGAAAAGAGTGCGCCAAGGAAGACTTCCAAAGAGTCTCTGGAAATAACAAAACAGTATGAAGTGACAGAAATGTTGTGAAATACGTCAGGGCATATTGTTTTGTAGCAGTGCACAACGGCAAATTTGTAAACAAAAATTTACCTTTCGTCGCTACAAGAGATGGATGCTTTGTCGAACAGCCTGTGTCTTGTGTGCATGTTTTCGCACCTTTCCACGGCACGGCGCAGCACAGAGCTGCCCTGGTAGCTCCGAACGGCCGCACACGGCGCCTCGGACACGCCGGTTCGGCCCGCGCCCATCTCGCAGATGTTTCTCGAGCTTGTGCTGTCATATGGACCGCGACCCGAGGGGCAGCGAGCGGCAGTCGAGCAAAGTCGGGACAAGTCGGGACGGAAGGGGACAGCCGAGAATGCACCGTGCGAATTACGCAAATATCTGGAAGCGCGACGCGTGTCAGGCAGGTGAGAACGCTTCCCTCGGTCCAGCAGGACACTGCCACACCCCGCGCAGTCCCCCCGCCGCCCGGCCGCGCCCAAGCCCTGCGCCGGATAACAATAATAAGGTGCGTCTCCCGCGAGTGTCGGAGGCCGCACGAACCAAACGAATGACAGGCGGTGCAACGAGCAGGTGTGTTGTGCGTTTGGCCCACGTGGCGGCGCGCCTCACTGCGCGTCGCCTTCGAGGTGGAAGGACGTGCTTTGCGTCAAATGCGCCACCAAAAACGGCGATTGCGTGTGTTGGGAGGAGAGGCGAAGCCTTCTTCTGCCGTGCGGCTACAGTATAAGGACGCCAACGGCCATACCATGTTGAATACACCGGTTCTCGTCCGATCACCGAAGTTAAGCAACATCGGGCCCGGTTAGTACTTGGATGGGTGACCGCCTGGGAACACCGGGTGCTGTTGGCTCCCTCTCTTCTTTTAAATTTTATGTCACTACACCTGCCAGCCCTCTTTTCATACAAACTCTCAGGTGCGAAAAAGATGCTTCCACAAGCATTTTAAACCACTGTATTAAACGTAAGATGCGAAATTACAGTAATGAACTCAGTTTGAACAAAATGCGCGGAGGAAGAGTGCTAGGAACTCGTTGAAAATAACGAAACACTGCGAATCGACAGATGTGCTCCTGAAATACGTCAGAGCCTACTGTTTTGTAGGAGCGCTAAATTCCAAAAACTAACTACATTAAAAAAACCTGTTCCTGTCCCACCACTGAAGATAAGCAACAACGTTAGTATTCGGATCGGCGACCGCCTGGGAACTCTGGCTGTCTTCATTTCTTGCTTTCTTGTCACTACCCCTGCCAGCCCTTTTTTCATGCTACCTTTCTCATGTGACAAAGATGCTTCCATACTGATTTTAAACTATCGTAAGATACGATATTAAGGAACTCAGTTTGAAAAGAGTGCGCCAAGGAAGACTTCCAAAGAGTCTCTGGAAATAACAAAACAGTATGAAGTGACAGAAATGTTGTGAAATACGTCAGGGCATATTGTTTTGTAGCAGTGCACAACGGCAAATTTGTAAACAAAAATTTACCTTTCGTCGCTACAAGAGATGGATGCTTTGTCGAACAGCCTGTGTCGTGTGTGCATGTTTTCGCACCTTTCCACGGCACGGCGCAGCACAGAGCTGCCCTGGTAGCTCCGAACGGCCGCACACGGCGCCTCGGACACGCCGGTTCGGCCCGCGCCCATCTCGCAGATGTTTCTCGAGCTTGTGCTGTCATATGGACCGCGACCCGAGGGGCAGCGAGCGGCAGTCGAGCAAAGTCGGGACAAGTCGGGACGGAAGGGGACAGCCGAGAATGCACCGTGCGAATTACGCAAATATCTGGAAGCGCGACGCGTGTCAGGCAGGTGAGAACGCTTCCCTCGGTCCAGCAGGACACTGCCACACCCCGCGCAGTCCCCCCGCCGCCCGGCCGCGCCCAAGCCCTGCGCCGGTTAACAATAATAAGGTGCGTCTCCCGCGAGTGTCGGAGGCCGCACGAACCAAACGAATGACAGGCGGTGCAACGAGCAGCTGTGTTGTGCGTTTGGCCCACGTGGCGGCGCGCCTCACTGCGCGTCGCCTTCGAGGTGGAAGGACGTGCTTTGCGTCAAATGCGCCACCGAAAACGGCGATTGCGTGTGTTGGGAGGAGAGGCGAAGCCTTCTTCTGCCGTGCGGCTACTGTATAAGGACGCCAACGGCCATACCATGTTGAATACACCGGTTCTCGTCCGATCACCGAAGTTAAGCAACATCGGGCCCGGTTAGTACTTGGATGGGTGACCGCCTGGGAACACCGGATGCTGTTGGCTCCCTCTCTTCTTTTAAATTTTATGTCACTACACCTGCCAGCCCTCTTTTCATACAAACTCTCAGGTGCGAAAAAGATGCTTCCACAAGCATTTTAAACCACTGTATTAAACGTAAGATGCGAAATTACAGTAATGAACTCAGTTTGAACAAAATGCGCGGAGGAAGAGTGCTAGGATCTCGTTGAAAATAACGAAACACTGCGAATCGACAGATGTGCTCCTGAAATACGTCAGAGCCTACTGTTTTGTAGGAGCGCTAAATTCCAAAAACTAACTACATTAAAGAAAGACCTGTTCCCGTCCGACCACCGAAGAAAAGCAACAACGTCAGTATTTGGATCGGCGACCGCCTGGGAACTCTGGCTGTCTTCATTTCTTGCTTTCTTGTCACTACTCCTGCCAGCCCTTTTTTCATGCTACCTTTCTCATGTGACAAAGATGCTTCCATACTGATTTTAAACTATCGTAAGATACGATATTAAGGAACTCAGTTTGAAAAGAGTGCGCCAAGTAAGACTTCCAAAGAGTCTCTGGAATAATAAAAACAGTATGAAGTGACAGAAATATTGTGAAAAACGTCAGGGCATATTGTTTTGTAGCAGTGCACAAGGGCAAATTTGTAAACAAAAATTTACCTTTCGTCGCTACAAGAGATGTATACTTTGCCGAAAAGCCTGTGTCTTGTGTGCATGTTTTCGCACCTTTCCACGGCACAGCGCAGCACAGAGCGGCACTGGTAGCTCCGAACGCCCGCACACGGCGCCTCGGACTCGCCGGTTCGGGCCGCGCCCATCTCGCAGATGCTTCTCGTACTTGTGCTGTCATATGGACCGCGACCCGAGCGGCAGCGAGCGGCAGTCGGGACAAGTCGGGACGGAAGGGGACAGCCGAGAATGAACCGTGCAAATTACGCAAATATCTGGAAGCGCGACGAGTGTCAGGCAGGTGAGAACGTTTCCCTCTGTCTTCATTTCTTGCTATCTTGTCACTACCCCTGCCAGCCCTTTTTTCATGCTACCTTTCTCATGTGACAAAGATGCTTCCATACTGATTTTAAACTATCGTAAGATACGATATTAAGGAACTCAGTTTGAAAAGAGTGCGCCAAGGAAGACTTCCAAAGAGTCTCTGGAAATAATAAAACAGTATGAAGTGACAGAAATGTTGTGAAATACGTCAGGGCATATTGTTTTGTAGCAGTGCACAACGGCAAATTTGTAAACAAAAATTTACCTTCCATCGCTACAAGAGATGGATACTTTGTCGAACAAACGAATGACAGGCGGTGCAACGAGCAGCTGTGTTGTGCGTCTGACCCACGTGGCGGCGCGCCGCACTGCGCGTCGCCTTCGAGGTGGAAGGACGTGCTTTGCGTCAAATGTGCCACCGAAAACGGCGATTGCGTGTGTTGGGAGGAGAGGCGAAGCCTTCTTCTGCCGTGCGGCTACTGTATAAGGACGCCAACGGCCATACCATGTTGAATACACCGGTTCTCGTCCGATCACCGAAGTTAAGCAACATCGGGCCCGGTTAGTACTTGGATGGGTGACCGCCTGGGAACACCGGGTGCTGTTGGCTCCCTCTCTTCTTTTAAATTTTATGTCACTACACCTGCCAGCCCTCTTTTCATGAAAAACTCTCAGGTGCGACAAAGATGCTTCCACAAGCATTTTAAACTACTGTATTAAACGTAAGATGCGAAATTACAGTAATGAACTCAGTTTGAACAAGAATGCGCGGAGGAAGAGTGCTAGGATCTCGTTGAAAATAACGAAACACTGCGAATCGACAGATGTGCTCTTGAAACGCGTCAGAGAGTACTGTTTTGTAGGAGCGCTAAATTCCAAAAACTAACTACATTAAAGAAAGACCTGTTCCCGTCCGACCACCGAAGAAAAGCAACAACGTCAGTATTCGGATCGGCGACCGCCTGGGAACTCTGGCTGTCTTCATTTCTTGCTTTCTTGTCACTACTCCTGCCAGCCCTTTTTTCATGCTACCTTTCTCATGTGACAAAGATGCTTCCATACTGATTTTAAACTATCGTAAGATACGATATTAAGGAACTCAGTTTGAAAAGAGTGCGCCAAGTAAGACTTCCAAAGAGTCTCTGGAATAATAAAAACAGTATGAAGTGACAGAAATGTTGTGAAAAACGTCAGGGCATATTGTTTTGTAGCAGTGCACAAGGGCAAATTTGTAAACAAAAATTTACCTTTCGTCGCTACAAGAGATGTATACTTTGCCGAAAAGCCTGTGTCTTGTGTGCATGTTTTCGCACCTTTCCACGGCAGAGCGCAGCACAGAGCTGCACTGGTAGCTCCGAACGCCCGCACACGGCGCCTCGGACTCGCCGGTTCGGGCCGCCCCCATCTCGCAGATGCTTCTCGTACTTGTGCTGTCATACGGACCGCGACCCGAGGGGCAGCGAGCGGCAGTCGAGCAAAGTCGGGACAAGTCGGGACGGAAGGGGACAGCCGAGAATGCACCGTGCGAATTACGCAAATATCTGGAAGCGCGACGCGTGTCAGGCAGGTGAGAACGCTTCCCTCGGTCCAGCAGGACACTGCCACACCCCGCGCAGTCCCCCCGCCGCCCGCCGCGCCCAAGCCCTGCGCCGGATAACAATAATAAGGTGCGTCTCCCGCGAGTGTCGGAGGCCGCACGAACCAAACGAATGACAGGCGGTGCAACGAGCAGCTGTGTTGTGCGTTTGGCCCATGTGGCGGCGCGCCTCACTGCGCGTCGCCTTCGAGGTGGAAGGACGTGCTTTGCGTCAAATGCGCCACCGAAAACGGCGTTTGCGTGTGTTGGGAGGAGAGGCGAAGCCTTCTTCTGCCGTGCGGCTACTGTATAAGGACGCCAACGGCCATACCATGTTGAATACACCGGTTCTCGTCCGATCACCGAAGTTAAGCAACATCGGGCCCGGTTAGTACTTGGATGGGTGACCGCCTGGGAACACCGGGTGCTGTTGGCTCCCTCTCTTCTTTTAAATTTTATGTCACTACACCTGCCAGCCCTCTTTTCATACAAACTCTCAGGTGCGAAAAAGATGCTTCCACAAGCATTTTAAACCACTGTATTAAACGTAAGATGCGAAATTACAGTAATGAACTCAGTTTGAACAAAATGCGCGGAGGAAGAGTGCTAGGAACTCGTTGAAAATAACGAAACACTGCGAATCGACAGATGTGCTCCTGAAATACGTCAGAGCCTACTGTTTTGTAGGAGCGCTAAATTCCAAAAACTAACTACATTAAAAAAGCCTGTTCCTGTCCGACCACTGAAGATAAGCAACAACGTTAGTATTCGGATCGGCGACCGCCTGGGAACTCTGGCTGTCTTCATTTCTTGCTTTCTTGTCACTACCCCTGCCAGCCCTTTTTTCATGCTACCTTTCTCATGTGACAAAGATGCTTCCATACTGATTTTAAACTATCGTAAGATACGATATTAAGGAACTCAGTTTGAAAAGAGTGCGCCAAGGAAGACTTCCAAAGAGTCTCTGGAAATAACAAAACAGTATGAAGTGACAGAAATGTTGTGAAATACGTCAGGGCATATTGTTTTGTAGCAGTGCACAACGGCAAATTTGTAAACAAAAATTTACCTTTCGTCGCTACAAGTGATGGATGCTTTGTCGAACAGCCTGTGTCTTGTGTGCATGTTTTCGCACCTTTCCACGGCACGGCGCAGCACAGAGCTGCCCTGGTAGCTCCGAACGGCCGCACACGGCGCCTCGGACACGCCGGTTCGGCCCGCGCCCATCTCGCAGACGTTTCTCGAGCTTGTGCTGTCATATGGACCGCGACCCGAGGGGCTGCGAGCGGCAGTCGAGCAAAGTCGGGACAAGTCGGGACGGAAGGGGACAGCCGAGAATGCACCGTGCGAATTACGCAAATATCTGGAAGCGCGACGAGTGTCAGGCAGGTGAGAACGCTTCCCTCGGTCCAGCAGGACACTGCCACACCCCGCGCAGTCCCCCCGCCGCCCGGCCGCGCCCAAGCCCTGCGCCGGATAACAATAATAAGGTGCGTCTCCCGCGAGTGTCGGAGGCCGCACGAACCAAACGAATGACAGGCGGTGCAACGAGCAGCTGTGTTGTGCGTTTGGCCCACGTGGCGGCGCGCCTCACTGCGCGTCGCCTTCGAGGTGGAAGGACGTGCTTTGCGTCAAATGCGCCACCGAAAACGGCGATTGCGTGTGTTGGGAGGAGAGGCGAAGCCTTCTTCTGCCGTGCGGCTACAGTATAAGGACGCCAACGGCCATACCATGTTGAATACACCGGTTCTCGTCCGATCACCGAAGTTAAGCAACATCGGGCCCGGTTAGTACTTGGATGGGTGACCGCCTGGGAACACCGGGTGCTGTTGGCTCCCTCTCTTCTTTTAAATTTTATGTCACTACACCTGCCAGCCCTCTTTTCATACAAACTCTCAGGTGCGAAAAAGATGCTTCCACAAGCATTTTAAACCACTGTATTAAACGTAAGATGCGAAATTACAGTAATGAACTCAGTTTGAACAAAATGCGCGGAGGAAGAGTGCTAGGAACTCGTTGAAAATAACGAAACACTGCGAATCGACAGATGTGCTCCTGAAATACGTCAGAGCCTACTGTTTTGTAGGAGCGCTAAATTCCAAAAACTAACTACATTAAAAAAACCTGTTCCTGTCCGACCACTGAAGATAAGCAACAACGTTAGTATTCGGATCGGCGACCGCCTGGGAACTCTGGCTGTCTTCATTTCTTGCTTTCTTGTCACTACCCCTGCCAGCCCTTTTTTCATGCTACCTTTCTCATGTGACAAAGATGCTTCCATACTGATTTTAAACTATCGTAAGATACGATATTAAGGAACTCAGTTTGAAAAGAGTGCGCCAAGGAAGACTTCCAAAGAGTCTCTGGAAATAACAAAACAGTATGAAGTGACAGAAATGTTGTGAAATACGTCAGGGCATATTGTTTTGTAGCAGTGCACAACGGCAAATTTGTAAACAAAAATTTACCTTTCGTCGCTACAAGAGATGGATGCTTTGTCGAACAGCCTGTGTCGTGTGTGCATGTTTTCGCACCTTTCCACGGCACGGCGCAGCACAGAGCTGCCCTGGTAGCTCCGAACGGCCGCACACGGCGCCTCGGACACGCCGGTTCGGCCCGCGCCCATCTCGCAGATGTTTCTCGAGCTTGTGCTGTCATATGGACCGCGACCCGAGCGGCAGCGAGCGGCAGTCGGGACAAGTCGGGACAAGTCGGGACAGCCGAGAATGCACCGTGCGAATTACGCAAATATCTGGAAGCGCGACGCGTGTCAGGCAGGTGAGAACGCTTCCCTCGGTCCAGCAGGACACTGCCACACCCCGCGCAGTCCCCCCGCCGCCCGGCCGCGCCCAAGCCCTGCGCCGGATAACAATAATAAGGTGCGTCTCCCGCGAGTGTCGGAGGCCGCACGAACCAAACGAATGACAGGCGGTGCAACGAGCAGCTGTGTTGTGCGTTTGGCCCACGTGGCGGCGCGCCTCACTGCGCGTCGCCTTCGAGGTGGAAGGACGTGCTTTGCGTCAAATGCGCCACCGAAAACGGCGATTGCGTGTGTTGGGAGGAGAGGCGAAGCCTTCTTCTGCCGTGCGGCTACTGTATAAGGACGCCAACGGCCATACCATGTTGAATACACCGGTTCTCGTCCGATCACCGAAGTTAAGTAACATCGGGCCCGGTTAGTACTTGGATGGGTGACCGCCTGGGAACACCGGGTGCTGTTGGCTCCCTCTCTTCTTTTAAATTTTATGTCACTACACCTGCCAGCCCTCTTTTCATACAAACTCTCAGGTGCGAAAAAGATGCTTCCACAAGCATTTTAAACCACTGTATTAAACGTAAGATGCGAAATTACAGTAATGAACTCAGTTTGAACAAAATGCGCGGAGGAAGAGTGCTAGGAACTCGTTGAAAATAACGAAACACTGCGAATCGACAGATGTGCTCCTGAAATACGTCAGAGCCTACTGTTTTGTAGGAGCGCTAAATTCCAAAAACTAACTACATTAAAAAAACCTGTTCCTGTCCGACCACTGAAGATAAGCAACAACGTTAGTATTCGGATCGGCGACCGCCTGGGAACTCTGGCTGTCTTCATTTCTTGCTTTCTTGTCACTACCCCTGCCAGCCCTTTTTTCATGCTACCTTTCTCATGTGACAAAGATGCTTCCATACTGATTTTAAACTATCGTAAGATACGATATTACGGAACTCAGTTTGAAAAGAGTGCGCCAAGGAAGACTTCCAAAGAGTCTCTGGAAATAACAAAACAGTATGAAGTGACAGAAATGTTGTGAAATACGTCAGGGCATATTGTTTTGTAGCAGTGCACAACGGCAAATTTGTAAACAAAAATTTACCTTTCGTCGCTACAAGAGATGGATGCTTTGTCGAACAGCCTGTGTCGTGTGTGCATGTTTTCGCACCTTTCCACGGCACGGCGCAGCGCAGAGCTGCCCTGGTAGCTCCGAACGGCCGCACACGGCGCCTCGGACACGCCGGTTCGGCCCGCGCCCATCTCGCAGATGTTTCTCGAGCTTGTGCTGTCATATGGACCGCGACCCGAGGGGCAGCGAGCGGCAGTCGAGCAAAGTCGGGACAAGTCGGGACGGAAGGGGACAGCCGAGAATGCACCGTGCGAATTACGCAAATATCTGGAAGCGCGACGCGTGTCAGGCAGGTGAGAACGCTTCCCTCGGTCCAGCAGGACACTGCCACACCCCGCGCAGTCCCCCCGCCGCCCGGCCGCGCCCAAGCCCTGCGCCGGATAACAATAATACGGTGCGTCTCCCGCGAGTGTCGGAGGCCGCACGAACCAAACGAATGACAGGCGGTGCAACGAGCTGCTGTGTTGTGCGTTTGGCCCACGTGGCGGCGCGCCTCACTGCGCGTCGCCTTCGAGGTGGAAGGACGTGCTTTGCGTCAAATGCGCCACCGAAAACGGCGATTGCGTGTGTTGGGAGGAGAGGCGAAGCCTTCTTCCGCCGTGCGGCTACAGTATAAAGACGCCAACGGCCATACCATGTAGAATACACCGGTTCTCGTCCAATCACCGAAGTTAAGCAACATCGGGCCCGGTTAGTACTTGGATGGGTGACCGACTGGGAACACCGGGAGCTGTTGGCTCCCTCTCTTCTTTTAAATTTTATGTCACTACACCTGCCAGCCCTCTTTTCATACAAACTCTCAGGTGCGAAAAAGATGCTTCCACAAGCATTTTAAACCACTGTATTAAACGTAAGATGCGAAATTACAGTAATGAACTCAGTTTGAACAAAATGCGCGGAGGAAGAGTGCTAGGAACTCGTTGAAAATAACGAAACACTGCGAATCGACAGATGTGCTCCTGAAATACGTCAGAGCCTACTGTTTTGTAGGAGCGCTAAATTCCAAAAACTAACTACATTAAAAAAAACCTGTTCCTGTCCGACCACTGAAGATAAGCAACAACGTTAGTATTCGGATCGGCGACCGCCTGGGAACTCTGGCTGTCTTCATTTCTTGCTTTCTTGTCACTACCCCTGCCAGCCCTTTTTTCATGCTACCTTTCTCATGTGACAAAGATGCTTCCATACTGATTTTAAACTATCGTAAGATACGATATTAAGGAACTCAGTTTGAAAAGAGTGCGCCAAGTAAGACTTCCAAAGAGTCTCTGGAATAATAAAAACAGTATGAAGTGACAGAAATGTTGTGAAAAACGTCAGGGCATATTGTTTTGTAGCATTGCACAAGGGCAAATTTGTAAACAAAAATTTACCTTTCGTCGCTACAAGAGATGTATACTTTGCCGAAAAGCCTGTGTCTTGTGTGCATGTTTTCAAACCTTTCCACGGCATGGCGCAGCACAGAGCTGCCCTGGTAGCTCCGAACGGCCGCACACGGCGCCTCGGACACGCCGGTTCGGCCCGCGCCCATCTCGCAGATGTTTCTCGAGCTTGTGCTGTCATATGGACCGCGACCCGAGGGGCAGCGAGCGGCAGTCGAGCAAAGTCGGGACAAGTCGGGACGGAAGGGGACAGCCGAGAATGCACCGTGCGAATTACGCAAATATCTGGAAGCGCGACGCGTGTCAGGCAGGTGAGAACGCTTCCCTCGGTCCAGCAGGACACTGCCACACCCCGCGCAGTCCCCCCGCCGCCCGGCCGCGCCCAAGCCCTGCGCCGGATAACAATAATAAGGTGCGTCTCCCGCGAGTGTCGGAGGCCGCACGAACCAAACGAATGACAGGCGGTGCAACGAGCAGCTGTGTTGTGCGTTTGGCCCACGTGGCGGCGCGCCTCACTGCGCGTCGCCTTCGAGGTGGAAGGACGTGCTTTGCGTCAAATGCGCCACCGAAAACGGCGATTGCGTGTGTTGGGAGGAGAGGCGAAGCCTTCTTCTGCCGTGCGGCTACAGTATAAGGACGCCAACGGCCATACCATGTTGAATACACCGGTTCTCGTCCGATCACCGAAGTTAAGCAACATCGGGCCCGGTTAGTACTTGGATGGGTGACCGCCTGGGAACACCGGGTGCTGTTGGCTCCCTCTCTTCTTTTAAATTTTATGTCACTACACCTGCCAGCCCTCTTTTCATACAAACTCTCAGGTGCGAAAAAGATGCTTCCACAAGCATTTTAAACCACTGTATTAAACGTAAGATGCGAAATTACAGTAATGAACTCAGTTTGAACAAAATGCGCGGAGGAAGAGTGCTAGGAACTCGTTGAAAATAACGAAACACTGCGAATCGACAGATGTGCTCCTGAAATACGTCAGAGCCTACTGTTTTGTAGGAGCGCTAAATTCCAAAAACTAACTACATTAAAAAAGCCTGTTCCTGTCCGACCACTGAAGATAAGCAACAACGTTAGTATTCGGATCGGCGACCGCCTGGGAACTCTGGCTGTCTTCATTTCTTGCTTTCTTGTCACTACCCCTGCCAGCCCTTTTTTCATGCTACCTTTCTCATGTGACAAAGATGCTTCCATACTGATTTTAAACTATCGTAAGATACGATATTAAGGAACTCAGTTTGAAAAGAGTGCGCCAAGGAAGACTTCCAAAGAGTCTCTGGAAATAACAAAACAGTATGAAGTGACAGAAATGTTGTGAAATACGTCAGGGCATATTGTTTTGTAGCAGTGCACAACGGCAAATTTGTAAACAAAGATTTACCTTTCGTCGCTACAAGAGATGGATGCTTTGTCGAACAGCCTGTGTCGTGTGTGCATGTTTTCGCACCTTTCCACGGCACGGCGCAGCACAGAGCTGCCCTGGTAGCTCCGAACGGCCGCACACGGCGCCTCGGACACGCCGGTTCGGCCCGCGCCCATCTCGCAGATGTTTCTCGAGCTTGTGCTGTCATATGGACCGCGACCCGAGGGGCAGCGAGCGGCAGTCGAGCAAAGTCGGGACAAGTCGGGACGGAAGGGGACAGCCGAGAATGCACCGTGCGAATTACGCAAATATCTGGAAGCGCGACGCGTGTCAGGCAGATGAGAACGCTTCCCTCGGTCCAGCAGGACACTGCCACACCCCGCGCAGTCCCCCCGCCGCCCGGCCGCGCCCAAGCCCTGCGCCGGATAACAATAATAAGGTGCGTCTCCCGCGAGTGTCGGAGGCCGCACGAACCAAACGAATGACAGGCGGTGCAACGAGCTGCTGTGTTGTGCGTTTGGCCCACGTGGCGGCGCGCCTCACTGCGCGTCGCCTTCGAGGTGGAAGGACGTGCTTTGCGTCAAATGCGCCACCGAAAACGGCGATTGCGTGTGTTGGGAGGAGAGGCGAAGCCTTCTTCTGCCGTGCGGCTACTGTATAAGGACGCCAACGGCCATACCATGTTGAATACACCGGTTCTCGTCCGATCACCGAAGTTAAGCAACATCGGGCCCGGTTAGTACTTGGATGGGTGACCGCGTGGGAACACCGGGTGCTGTTGGCTCCCTCTCTTCTTTTAAATTTTATGTCACTACACCTGCCAGCCCTCTTTTCATACAAACTCTCAGGTGCGAAAAAGATGCTTCCACAAGCATTTTAAACCACTGTATTAAACGTAAGATGCGAAATTACAGTAATGAACTCAGTTTGAACAAAATGCGCGGAGGAAGAGTGCTAGGAACTCGTTGAAAATAACGAAACACTGCGAATCGACAGATGTGCTCCTGAAATACGTCAGAGCCTACTGTTTTGTAGGAGCGCTAAATTCCAAAAACTAACTACATTAAAAAAACCTGTTCCTGTCCGACCACTGAAGATAAGCAACAACGTTAGTATTCGGATCGGCGACCGCCTGGGAACTCTGGCTGTCTTCATTTCTTGCTTTCTTGTCACTACCCCTGCCAGCCCTTTTTTCATGCTACCTTTCTCATGTGACAAAGATGCTTCCATACTGATTTTAAACTATCGTAAGATACGATATTAAGGAACTCAGTTTGAAAAGAGTGCGCCAAGGAAGACTTCCAAAGAGTCTCTGGAAATAACAAAACAGTATGAAGTGACAGAAATGTTGTGAAATACGTCAGGGCATATTGTTTTGTAGCAGTGCACAACGGCAAATTTGTAAACAAAAATTTACCTTTCGTCGCTACAAGAGATGGATGCTTTGTCGAACAGCCTGTGTCGTGTGTGCATGTTTTCGCACCTTTCCACGGCACGGCGCAGCACAGAGCTGCCCTGGTAGCTCCGAACGGCCGCACACGGCGCCTCGGACACGCCGGTTCGGCCCGCGCCCATCTCGCAGATGTTTCTCGAGCTTGTGCTGTCATATGGACCGCGACCCGAGCGGCAGCGAGCGGCAGTCGGGACAAGTCGGGACAAGTCGGGACAGCCGAGAATGCACCGTGCGAATTACGCAAAATATCTGGAAGCGCGACGCGTGTCAGGCAGGTGAGAACGCTTCCCTCGGTCCAGCAGGACACTGCCACACCCCGCGCAGTCCCCCCGCCGCCCGGCCGCGCCCAAGCCCTGCGCCGGATAACAATAATAAGGTGCGTCTCCCGCGAGTGTCGGAGGCCGCACGAACCAAACGAATGACAGGCGGTGCAACGAGCAGCTGTGTTGTGCGTTTGGCCCACGTGGCGGCGCGCCTCACTGCGCGTCGCCTTCGAGGTGGAAGGACGTGCTTTGCGTCAAATGTGCCACCGAAAACGGCGATTGCGTGTGTTGGGAGGAGAGGCGAAGCCTTCTTCTGCCGTGCGGTTACAGTATAAGGACGCCAACGGCCATACCATGTTGAATACACCGGTTCTCGTCCGATCACCGAAGTTAAGCAACATCGGGCCCGGTTAGTACTTGGATGGGTGACCGCCTGGGAACACCGGGTGCTGTTGGCTCCCTCTCTTCTTTTAAATTTTATGTCACTACACCTGCCAGCCCTCTTTTCATACAAACTCTCAGGTGCGAAAAAGATGCTTCCACAAGCATTTTAAACTACTGTATTAAACGTAAGATGCGAAATTACAGTAATGAACTCAGTTTGAACAAAATGCGCGGAGGAAGAGTGCTAGGAACTCGTTGAAAATAACGAAACACTGCGAATCGACAGATGTGCTCCTGAAATACGTCAGAGCCTACTGTTTTGTAGGAGCGCTAAATTCCAAAAACTAACTACATTAAAAAAACCTGTTCCTGTCCGACCACTGAAGATAAGCAACAACGTTAGTATTCGGATCGGCGACCGCCTGGGAACTCTGGCTGTCTTCATTTCTTGCTTTCTTGTCACTACCCCTGCCAGCCCTTTTTTCATGCTACCTTTCTCATGTGACAAAGATGCTTCCATACTGATTTTAAACTATCGTAAGATACGATATTAAGGAACTCAGTTTGAAAAGAGTGCGCCAAGGAAGACTTCCAAAGAGTCTCTGGAAATAACAAAACAGTATGAAGTGACAGAAATGTTGTGAAATACGTCAGGGCATATTGTTTTGTAGCAGTGCACAACGGCAAATTTGTAAACAAAAATTTACCTTTCGTCGCTACAAGAGATGGATGCTTTGTCGAACAGCCTGTGTCGTGTGTGCATGTTTTCGCACCTTTCCACGGCACGGCGCAGCACAGAGCTGCCCTGGTAGCTCCGAACGGCCGCACACGGCGCCTCGGACACGCCGGTTCGGCCCGCGCCCATCTCGCAGATGTTTCTCGAGCTTGTGCTGTCATATGGACCGCGACCCGAGCGGCAGCGAGCGGCAGTCGGGACAAGTCGGGACAAGTCGGGACAGCCGAGAATGCACCGTGCGAATTACGCAAATATCTGGAAGCGCGACGCGTGTCAGGCAGGTGAGAACGCTTCCCTCGGTCCAGCAGGACACTGCCACACCCCGCGCAGTCCCCACGCCGCCCGGCCGCGCCCAAGCCCTGCGCCGGATAACAATAATAAGGTGCGTCTCCCGCGAGTGTCGGAGGCCGCACGAACCAAACGAATGACAGGCGGTGCAACGAGCAGCTGTGTTGTGCGTTTGGCCCACGTGGCGGCGCGCCTCACTGCGCGTCGCCTTCGAGGTGGAAGGACGTGCTTTGCGTCAAATGCGCCACCGAAAACGGCGATTGCGTGTGTTGGGAGGAGAGGCGAAGCCTTCTTCTGCCGTGCGGCTACTGTATAAGGACGCCAACGGCCATACCATGTTGAATACACCGGTTCTCGTCCGATCACCGAAGTTAAGCAACATCGGGCCCAGTTAGTACTTGGATGGGTGACCGCCTGGGAACACCGGGTGCTGTTGGCTCCCTCTCTTCTTTTAAATTTTATGTCACTACACCTGCCAGCCCTCTTTTCATACAAACTCTCAGGTGCGAAAAAGATGCTTCCACAAGCATTTTAAACCACTGTATTAAACGTAAGATGCGAAATTACAGTAATGAACTCAGTTTGAACAAAATGCGCGGAGGAAGAGTGCTAGGAACTCGTTGAAAATAACGAAACACTGCGAATCGACAGATGTGCTCCTGAAATACGTCAGAGCCTACTGTTTTGTAGGAGCGCTAAATTCCAAAAACTAACTACATTAAAAAAACCTGTTCCTGTCCGACCACTGAAGATAAGCAACAACGTTAGTATTCGGATCGGCGACCGCCTGGGAACTCTGGCTGTCTTCATTTCTTGCTTTCTTGTCACTACCCCTGCCAGCCCTTTTTTCATGCTACCTTTCTCATGTGACAAAGATGCTTCCATACTGATTTTAAACTATCGTAAGATACGATATTAAGGAACTCAGTTTGAAAAGAGTGCGCCAAGTAAGACTTCCAAAGAGTCTCTGGAATAATAAAAACAGTATGAAGTGACAGAAATGTTGTGAAAAACGTCAGGGCATATTGTTTTGTAGCAGTGCACAACGGCAAATTTGTAAACAAAAATTTACCTTTCGTCGCTACAAGAGATGGATGCTTTGTCGAACAGCCTGTGTCGTGTGTGCATGTTTTCGCACCTTTCCACGGCACGGCGCAGCACAGAGCTGCCCTGGTAGCTCCGAACGGCCGCACACGGCGCCTCGGACACGCCGGTTCGGCCCGCGCCCATCTCGCAGATGTTTCTCGAGCTTGTGCTGTCATATGGACCGCGACCCGAGCGGCAGCGAGCGGCAGTCGTGACAAGTCGGGACAAGTCGGGACAGCCGAGAATGCACCGTGCGAATTACGCAAATATCTGGAAGCGCGACGCGTGTCAGGCAGGTGAGAACGCTTCCCTCGGTCCAGCAGGACACTGCCACACCCCGCGCAGTCCCCCCGCCGCCCGGCCGCGCCCAAGCCCTGCGCCGGATAACAATAATAAGGTGCGTCTCCCGCGAGTGTCGGAGGCCGCACGAACCAAACGAATGACAGGCGGTGCAACGAGCAGCTGTGTTGTGCGTTTGGCCCACGTGGCGGCGCGCCTCACTGCGCGTCGCCTTCGAGGTGGAAGGACGTGCTTTGCGTCAAATGCGCCACCGAAAACGGCGATTGCGTGTGTTGGGAGGAGAGGCGAAGCCTTCTTCTGCCTTCCGGCTACAGTATAAGGACGCCAACGGCCATACCATGTTGAATACACCGGTTCTCGTCCGATCACCGAAGTTAAGCAACATCGGGCCCAGTTAGTACTTGGATGGGTGACCGCCTGGGAACACCGGGTGCTGTTGGCTCCCTCTCTTCTATTAAATTTTATGTCACTACACCTGCCAGCCCTCTTTTCATGAAAAACTCTCAGGTGCGACAAAGATGCTTCCACAAGCATTTTAAACTACTGTATTAAACGTAAGATGCGAAATTACAGTTATGAACTCAGTTTGAACAAGAATGCGCGGAGGCAGAGTGCTAGGATCTCGTTGAAAATAACGAAACACTGCGAATCGACAGATGTGCTCTTGAAACGCGTCAGAGAGTACTGTTTTGTAGGAGCGCTAAATTCCAAAAACTAACTACATTAAAGAAAGACCTGTTCCCGTCCGACCACCGAAGAAAAGCAACAACGTCAGTATTCGGATCGGCGACCGCCTGGGAACTCTGGCTGTCTTCATTTCTTGCTTTCTTGTCACTACTCCTGCCAGCCCTTTTTTCATGCTACCTTTCTCATGTGACAAAGATGCTTCCATACTGATTTTAAACTATCGTAAGATACGATATTAAGGAACTCAGTTTGAAAAGAGTGCGCCAAGGAAGACTTCCAAAGAGTCTCTGGAAATAACAAAACAGTATGAAGTGACAGAAATGTTGTGAAATACGTCAGGGCATATTGTTTTGTAGCAGTGCACAACGGCAAATTTGTAAACAAAAATTTACCTTTCGTCGCTACAAGAGATGGATGCTTTGTCGAACAGCCTGTGTCTTGTGTGCATGTTTTCGCACCTTTCCACGGCACGGCGCAGCACAGAGCTGCCCTGGTAGCTCCGAACGGCCGCACACGGCGCCTCGGACACGCCGGTTCGGCCCGCGCCCATCTCGCAGATGTTTCTCGAGCTTGTGCTGTCATATGGACCGCGACCCGAGCGGCAGCGAGCGGCAGTCGAGCAAAGTCGGGACAAGTCGGGACGGAAGGGGACAGCCAAGAATGCACCGTGCGAATTACGCAAATATCTGGAAGCGCGACGCGTGTCAGGCAGGTGAGAACGCTTCCCTCGGTCCAGCAGGACACTGCCACACCCCGCGCAGTCCCCCCGCCGCCCGGCCGCGCCCAAGCCCTGCGCCGGATAACAATAATAAGGTGCGTCTCCCGCGAGTGTCGGAGGCCGCACGAACCAAACGAATGACAGGCGGTGCAACGAGCAGCTGTGTTGTGCGTTTGGCCCACGTGGCGGCGCGCCTCACTGCGCGTCGCCTTCGAGGTGGAAGGACGTGCTTTGCGTCAAATGCGCCACCGAAAACGGCGATTGCGTGTGTTGGGAGGAGAGGCGAAGCCTTCTTCTGCCGTGCGGCTCAGTATAAGGACGCCAACGGCCATACCATGTTGAATACACCGGTTCTCGTCCGATCACCGAAGTTAAGCAACATCGGGCCCGGTTAGTACTTGGATGGGTGACCGCCTGGGAACACCGGGTGCTGTTGGCTCCCTCTCTTCTTTTAAATTTTATGTCACTACACCTGCCAGCCCTCTTTTCATACAAACTCTCAGGTGCGAAAAAGATGCTTCCACAAGCATTTTAAACTACTGTATTAAACGTAAGATGCGAAATTACAGTAATGAACTCAGTTTGAACAAAATGCGCGGAGGAAGAGTGCTAGGAACTCGTTGAAAATAACGAAACACTGCGAATCGACAGATGTGCTCCTGAAATACGTCAGAGCCTACTGTTTTGTAGGAGCGCTAAATTCCAAAAACTAACTACATTAAAAAAACCTGTTCCTGTCCGACCACTGAAGATAAGCAACAACGTTAGTATTCGGATCGGCGACCGCCTGGGAACTCTGGCTGTCTTCATTTCTTGCTTTCTTGTCACTACCCCTGCCAGCCCTTTTTTCATGCTACCTTTCTCATGTGACAAAGATGCTTCCATACTGATTTTAAACTATCGTAAGATACGATATTAAGGAACTCAGTTTGAAAAGAGTGCGCCAAGGAAGACTTCCAAAGAGTCTCTGGAAATAACAAAACAGTATGAAGTGACAGAAATGTTGTGAAATACGTCAGGGCATATTGTTTTGTAGCAGTGCACAACGGCAAATTTGTAAACAAAAATTTACCTTTCGTCGCTACAAGAGATGGATGCTTTGTCGAACAGCCTGTGTCGTGTGTGCATGTTTTCGCACCTTTCCACGGCACGGCGCAGCACAGAGCTGCCCTGGTAGCTCCGAACGGCCGCACACGGCGCCTCGGACACGCCGGTTCGGCCCGCGCCCATCTCGCAGATGTTTCTCGAGCTTGTGCTGTCATATGGACCGCGACCCGAGGGGCAGCGAGCGGCAGTCGAGCAAAGTCGGGACAAGTCGGGACGGAAGGGGACAGCCGAGAATGCACCGTGCGAATTACGCAAATATCTGGAAGCGCGACGCGTGTCAGGCAGGTGAGAACGCTTCCCTCGGTCCAGCAGGACACTGCCACACCCCGCGCAGTCCCCCCGCCGCCCGGCCGCGCCCAAGCCCTGCGCCGGATAACAATAATAAGGTGCGTCTCCCGCGAGTGTCGGAGGCCGCACGAACCAAACGAATGACAGGCGGTGCAACGAGCAGCTGTGTTGTGCGTTTGGCCCACGTGGCGGCGCCTCACTGCGCGTCGCCTTCGAGGTGGAAGGACGTGCTTTGCGTCAAATGCGCCACCGAAAACGGCGATTGCGTGTGTTGGGAGGAGAGGCGAAGCCTTCTTCTGCCGTGCGGCTACTGTATAAGGACGCCAACGGCCATACCATGTTGAATACACCGGTTCTCGTCCGATCACCGAAGTTAAGCAACATCGGGCCCGGTTAGTACTTGGATGGGTGACCGCCTGGGAACACCGGGTGCTGTTGGCTCCCTCTCTTCTTTTAAATTTTATGTCACTACACCTGCCAGCCCTCTTTTCATACAAACTCTCAGGTGCGAAAAAGATGCTTCCACAAGCATTTTAAACCACTGTATTAAACGTAAGATGCGAAATTACAGTAATGAACTCAGTTTGAACAAAATGCGCGGAGGAAGAGTGCTAGGAACTCGTTGAAAATAACGAAACACTGCGAATCGACAGATGTGCTCCTGAAATACGTCAGAGCCTACTGTTTTGTAGGAGCGCTAAATTCCAAAAACTAACTACATTAAAAAAACCTGTTCCTGTCCGACCACTGAAGATAAGCAACAACGTTAGTATTCGGATCGGCGACCGCCTGGGAACTCTGGCTGTCTTCATTTCTTGCTTTCTTGTCACTACCCCTGCCAGCCCTTTTTTCATGCTACCTTTCTCATGTGACAAAGATGCTTCCATACTGATTTTAAACTATCGTAAGATACGATATTAAGGAACTCAGTTTGAAAAGAGTGCGCCAAGGAAGACTTCCAAAGAGTCTCTGGAAATAACAAAACAGTATGAAGTGACAGAAATGTTGTGAAATACGTCAGGGCATATTGTTTTGTAGCAGTGCACAACGGCAAATTTGTAAACAAAAATTTACCTTTCGTCGCTACAAGAGATGGATGCTTTGTCGAACAGCCTGTGTCGTGTGTGCATGTTTTCGCACCTTTCCACGGCACGGCGCAGCACAGAGCTGCCCTGGTAGCTCCGGACGGCCGCACACGGCGCCTCGGACACGCCGGTTCGGCCCGCGCCCATCTCGCAGATGTTTCTCGAGCTTGTGCTGTCATATAGACCGCGACCCGAGCGGCAGCGAGCGGCAGTCGGGACAAGTCGGGACAAGTCGGGACAGCCGAGAATGCACCGTGCGAATTACGCAAATATCTGGAAGCGCGACGCGTGTCAGGCAGGTGAGAACGCTTCCCTCGGTCCAGCAGGACACTGCCACACCCCGCGCAGTCCCCCCGCCGCCCGGCCGCGCCCAAGCCCTGCGCCGGATAACAATAATAAGGTGCGTCTCCCGCGAGTGTCGGAGGCCGCACGAACCAAACGAATGACAGGCGGTGCAACGAGCAGCTGTGTTGTGCGTTTGGCCCACGTGGCGGCGCGCCTCACTGCGCGTCGCCTTCGAGGTGGAAGGACGTGCTTTGCGTCAAATGCGCCACCGAAAACGGCGATTGCGTGTGTTGGGAGGAGAGGCGAAGCCTTCTTCTGCCGTGCGGCTACTGTATAAGGACGCCAACGGCCATACCATGTTGAATACACCGGTTCTCGTCCGATCACCGAAGTTAAGCAACATCGGGCCCGGTTAGTACTTGGATGGGTGACCGCGTGGGAACACCGGGTGCTGTTGGCTCCCTCTCTTCTTTTAAATTTTATGTCACTACACCTGCCAGCCCTCTTTTCATACAAACTCTCAGGTGCGAAAAAGATGCTTCCACAAGCATTTTAAACCACTGTATTAAACGTAAGATGCGAAATTACAGTAATGAACTCAGTTTGAACAAAATGCGCGGAGGAAGAGTGCTAGGAACTCGTTGAAAATAACGAAACACTGCGAATCGACAGATGTGCTCCTGAAATACGTCAGAGCCTACTGTTTTGTAGGAGCGCTAAATTCCAAAAACTAACTACATTAAAAAAACCTGTTCCTGTCCGACCACTGAAGATAAGCAACAACGTTAGTATTCGGATCGGCGACCGCCTGGGAACTCTGGCTGTCTTCATTTCTTGCTTTCTTGTCACTACCCCTGCCAGCCCTTTTTTCATGCTACCTTTCTCATGTGACAAAGATGCTTCCATACTGATTTTAAACTATCGTAAGATACGATATTAAGGAACTCAGTTTGAAAAGAGTGCGCCAAGGAAGACTTCCAAAGAGTCTCTGGAAATAACAAAACAGTATGAAGTGACAGAAATGTTGTGAAATACGTCAGGGCATATTGTTTTGTAGCAGTGCACAACGGCAAATTTGTAAACAAAAATTTACCTTTCGTCGCTACAAGAGATGGATGCTTTGTCGAACAGCCTGTGTCGTGTGTGCATGTTTTCGCACCTTTCCACGGCACGGCGCAGCACAGAGCTGCCCTGGTAGCTCCGAACGGCCGCACACGGCGCCTCGGACACGCCGGTTCGGCCCGCGCCCATCTCGCAGATGTTTCTCGAGCTTGTGCTGTCATATGGACCGCGACCCGAGGGGCAGCGAGCGGCAGTCGAGCAAAGTCGGGACAAGTCGGGACGGAAGGGGACAGCCGAGAATGCACCGTGCGAATTACGCAAATATCTGGAAGCGCGACGCGTGTCAGGCAGGTGAGAACGCTTCCCTCGGTCCAGCAGGACACTGCCACACCCCGCGCAGTCCCCCCGCCGCCCGGCCGCGCCCAAGCCCTGCGCCGGATAACAATAATAAGGTGCGTCTCCCGCGAGTGTCGGAGGCCGCACGAACCAAACGAATGACAGGCGGTGCAACGAGCAGCTGTGTTGTGCGTTTGGCCCACGTGGCGGCGCCTCACTGCGCGTCGCCTTCGAGGTGGAAGGACGTGCTTTGCGTCAAATGCGCCACCGAAAACGGCGATTGCGTGTGTTGGGAGGAGAGGCGAAGCCTTCTTCTGCCGTGCGGCTACTGTATAAGGACGCCAACGGCCATACCATGTTGAATACACCGGTTCTCGTCCGATCACCGAAGTTAAGCAACATCGGGCCCGGTTAGTACTTGGATGGGTGACCGCCTGGGAACACCGGGTGCTGTTGGCTCCCTCTCTTCTTTTAAATTTTATGTCACTACACCTGCCAGCCCTCTTTTCATACAAACTCTCAGGTGCGAAAAAGATGCTTCCACAAGCATTTTAAACCACTGTATTAAACGTAAGATGCGAAATTACAGTAATGAACTCAGTTTGAACAAAATCCGCGGAGGAAGAGTGCTAGGAACTCGTTGAAAATAACGAAACACTGCGAATCGACAGATGTGCTCCTGAAATACGTCAGAGCCTACTGTTTTGTAGGAGCGCTAAATTCCAAAAACTAACTACATTAAAAAAACCTGTTCCTGTCCGACCACTGAAGATAAGCAACAACGTTAGTATTCGGATCGGCGACCGCCTGGGAACTCTGGCTGTCTTCATTTCTTGCTTTCTTGTCACTACCCCTGCCAGCCCTTTTTTCATGCTACCTTTCTCATGTGACAAAGATGCTTCCATACTGATTTTAAACTATCGTAAGATACGATATTAAGGAACTCAGTTTGAAAAGAGTGCGCCAAGGAAGACTTCCAAAGAGTCTCTGGAAATAACAAAACAGTATGAAGTGACAGAAATGTTGTGAAATACGTCAGGGCATATTGTTTTGTAGCAGTGCACAACGGCAAATTTGTAAACAAAAATTTACCTTTCGTCGCTACAAGAGATGGATGCTTTGTCGAACAGCCTGTGTCGTGTGTGCATGTTTTCGCACCTTTCCACGGCACGGCGCAGCACAGAGCTGCCCTGGTAGCTCCGAACGGCCGCACACGGCGCCTCGGACACGCCGGTTCGGCCCGCGCCCATCTCGCAGATGTTTCTCGAGCTTGTGCTGTCATATGGACCGCGACCCGAGCGGCAGAGAGCGGCAGTCGGGACAAGTCGGGACAAGTCGGGACAGCCGAGAATGCACCGTGCGAATTACGCAAATATCTGGAAGCGCGACGCGTGTCAGGCAGGTGAGAACGCTTCCCTCGGTCCAGCAGGACACTGCCACACCCCGCGCAGTCCCCCCGCCGCCCGGCCGCGCCCAAGCCCTGCGCCGGATAACAATAATAAGGTGCGTCTCCCGCGAGTGTCGGAGGCCGCACGAACCAAACGAATGACAGGCGGTGCAACGAGCAGCTGTGTTGTGCGTTTGGCCCACGTGGCGGCGCGCCTCACTGCGCGTCGCCTTCGAGGTGGAAGGACGTGCTTTGCGTCAAATGCGCCACCGAAAACGGCGATTGCGTGTGTTGGGAGGAGAGGCGAAGCCTTCTTCTGCCGTGCGGCTACAGTATAAGGACGCCAACGGCCATACCATGTTGAATACACCGGTTCTCGTCCGATCACCGAAGTTAAGCAACATCGGGCCCAGTTAGTACTTGGATGGGTGACCGCCTGGGAACACCGGGTGCTGTTAGCTCCCTCTCTTCTATTAAATTTTATGTCATTACACCTGCCAGCCCTCTTTTCATACAAACTCTCAGGTGCGAAAAAGATGCTTCCACAAGCATTTTAAACCACTGTATTAAACGTAAGATGCGAAATTACAGTAATGAACTCAGTTTGAACAAAATGCGCGGAGGAAGAGTGCTAGGAACTCGTTGAAAATAACGAAACACTGCGAATCGACAGATGTGCTCCTGAAATACGTCAGAGCCTACTGTTTTGTAGGAGCGCTAAATTCCAAAAACTAACTACATTAAAAAAGCCTGTTCCTGTCCGACCACTGAAGATAAGCAACAACGTTAGTATTCGGATCGGCGACCGCCTGGGAACTCTGGCTGTCTTCATTTCTTGCTTTCTTGTCACTACCCCTGCCAGCCCTTTTTTCATGCTACCTTTCTCATGTGACAAAGATGCTTCCATACTGATTTTAAACTATCGTAAGATACGATATTAAGGAACTCAGTTTGAAAAGACTGCGCCAAGGAAGACTTCCAAAGAGTCTCTGGAAATAACAAAACAGTATGAAGTGACAGAGATGTTGTGAAATACGTCAGGGCATATTGTTTTGTAGCAGTGCACAACGGCAAATTTGTAAACAAAAATTTACCTTTCGTCGCTACAAGAGATGGATGCTTTGTCGAACAGCCTGTGTCGTGTGTGCATGTTTTCGCACCTTTCCACGGCACGGCGCAGCACAGAGCTGCCCTGGTAGCTCCGAACGGCCGCACACGGCGCCTCGGACACGCCGGTTCGGCCCGCGCCCATCTCGCAGATGTTTCTCGAGCTTGTGCTGTCATATGGACCGCGACCCGAGCGGCAGCGAGCGGCAGTCGGGACAAGTCGGGACAAGTCGGGACAGCCGAGAATGCACCGTGCGAATTACGCAAATATCTGGAAGCGCGACGCGTGTCAGGCAGGTGAGAACGCTTCCCTCGGTCCAGCAGGACACTGCCGCACCCCGTGCAGTCCCCCCGCCGCCCGGCCGCGCCCAAGCCCTGCGCCGGATAACAATAATAAGGTGCGTCTCCCGCGAGTGTCGGAGGCCGCACGAACCAAACGAATGACAGGCGGTGCAACGAGCAGCTGTGTTGTGCGTTTGGCCCACGTGGCGGCGCGCCTCACTGCGCGTCGCCTTCGAGGTGGAAGGACGTGCTTTGCGTCAAATGCGCCACCGAAAACGGCGATTGCGTGTGTTGGGAGGAGAGGCGAAGCCTTCTTCTGCCGTGCGGCTACAGTATGAGGACGCCAACGGCCATACCATGTTGAATACACCGGTTCTCGTCCGATCACCGAAGTTAAGCAACATCGGGCCCGGTTAGTACTTGGATGGGTGACCGCCTGGGAACACCGGGTGCTGTTGGCTCCCTCTCTTCTTTTAAATTTTATGTCACTACACCTGCCAGCCCTCTTTTCATACAAACTCTCAGGTGCGAAAAAGATGCTTCCACAAGCATTTTAAACCACTGTATTAAACGTAAGATGCGAAATTACAGTAATGAACTCAGTTTGAACAAAATGCGCGGAGGAAGAGTGCTAGGAACTCGTTGAAAATAACGAAACACTGCGAATCGACAGATGTGCTCCTGAAATACGTCAGAGCCTACTGTTTTGTAGGAGCGCTAAATTCCAAAAACTAACTACATTAAAAAAACCTGTTCCTGTCCGACCACTGAAGATAAGCAACAACGTTAGTATTCGGATCGGCGACCGCCTGGGAACTCTGGCTGTCTTCATTTCTTGCTTTCTTGTCACTACCCCTGCCAGCCCTTTTTTCATGCTACCTTTCTCATGTGACAAAGATGCTTCCATACTGATTTTAAACTATCGTAAGATACGATATTAAGGAACTCAGTTTGAAAAGAGTGCGCCAAGGAAGACTTCCAAAGAGTCTCTGGAAATAACAAAACAGTATGAAGTGACAGAAATGTTGTGAAATACGTCAGGGCATATTGTTTTGTAGCAGTGCACAACGGCAAATTTGTAAACAAAAATTTACCTTTCGTCGCTACAAGAGATGGATGCTTTGTCGAACAGCCTGTGTCGTGTGTGCATGTTTTCGCACCTTTCCACGGCACGGCGCAGCACAGAGCTGCCCTGGTAGCTCCGGACGGCCGCACACGGCGCCTCGGACACGCCGGTTCGGCCCGCGCCCATCTCGCAGATGTTTCTCGAGCTTGTGCTGTCATATGGACCGCGACCCGAGCGGCAGCGAGCGGCAGTCGGGACAAGTCGGGACAAGTCGGGACAGCCGAGAATGCACCGTGCGAATTACGCAAATATCTGGAAGCGCGACGCGTGTCAGGCAGGTGAGAACGCTTCCCTCGGTCCAGCAGGACACTGCCACACCCCGCGCAGTCCCCCCGCCGCCCGGCCGCGCCCAAGCCCTGCGCCGGATAACAATAATAAGGTGCGTCTCCCGCGAGTGTCGGAGGCCGCACGAACCAAACGAATGACAGGCGGTGCAACGAGCAGCTGTGTTGTGCGTTTGGCCCACGTGGCGGCGCCTCACTGCGCGTCGCCTTCGAGGTGGAAGGACGTGCTTTGCGTCAAATGCGCCACCGAAAACGGCGATTGCGTGTGTTGGGAGGAGAGGCGAAGCCTTCTTCTGCCGTGCGGCTACTGTATAAGGACGCCAACGGCCATACCATGTTGAATACACCGGTTCTCGTCCGATCACCGAAGTTAAGCAACATCGGGCCCGGTTAGTACTTGGATGGGTGACCGCGTGGGAACACCGGGTGCTGTTGGCTCCCTCTCTTCTTTTAAATTTTATGTCACTACACCTGCCAGCCCTCTTTTCATACAAACTCTCAGGTGCGAAAAAGATGCTTCCACAAGCATTTTAAACCACTGTATTAAACGTAAGATGCGAAATTACAGTAATGAACTCAGTTTGAACAAAATCCGCGGAGGAAGAGTGCTAGGAACTCGTTGAAAATAACGAAACACTGCGAATCGACAGATGTGCTCCTGAAATACGTCAGAGCCTACTGTTTTGTAGGAGCGCTAAATTCCAAAAACTAACTACATTAAAAAAACCTGTTCCTGTCCGACCACTGAAGATAAGCAACAACGTTAGTATTCGGATCGGCGACCGCCTGGGAACTCTGGCTGTCTTCATTTCTTGCTTTCTTGTCACTACCCCTGCCAGCCCTTTTTTCATGCTACCTTTCTCATGTGACAAAGATGCTTCCATACTGATTTTAAACTATCGTAAGATACGATATTAAGGAACTCAGTTTGAAAAGAGTGCGCCAAGGAAGACTTCCAAAGAGTCTCTGGAAATAACAAAACAGTATGAAGTGACAGAAATGTTGTGAAATACGTCAGGGCATATTGTTTTGTAGCAGTGCACAACGGCAAATTTGTAAACAAAAATTTACCTTTCGTCGCTACAAGAGATGGATGCTTTGTCGAACAGCCTGTGTCGTGTGTGCATGTTTTCGCACCTTTCCACGGCACGGCGCAGCACAGAGCTGCCCTGGTAGCTCCGAACGGCCGCACACGGCGCCTCGGACACGCCGGTTCGGCCCGCGCCCATCTCGCAGATGTTTCTCGAGCTTGTGCTGTCATATGGACCGCGACCCGAGGGGCAGCGAGCGGCAGTCGAGCAAAGTCGGGACAAGTCGGGACGGAAGGGGACAGCCGAGAATGCACCGTGCGAATTACGCAAATATCTGGAAGCGCGACGCGTGTCAGGCAGGTGAGAACGCTTCCCTCGGTCCAGCAGGACACTGCCACACCCCGCGCAGTCCCCCCGCCGCCCGGCCGCGCCCAAGCCCTGCGCCGGATAACAATAATAAGGTGCGTCTCCCGCGAGTGTCGGAGGCCGCACGAACCAAACGAATGACAGGCGGTGCAACGAGCAGCTGTGTTGTGCGTTTGGCCCACGTGGCGGCGCGCCTCACTGCGCGTCGCCTTCGAGGTGGAAGGACGTGTTTTGCGTCAAATGCGCCACCGAAAACGGCGATTGCGTGTGTTGGGAGGAGAGGCGAAGCCTTCTTCTGCCGTGCGGCTACAGTATAAGGACGCCAACGGCCATACCATGTTGAATACACCGGTTCTCGTCCGATCACCGAAGTTAAGCAACATCGGGCCCGGTTAGTACTTGGATGGGTGACCGCCTGGGAACACCGGGTGCTGTTGGCTCCCTCTCTTCTTTTAAATTTTATGTCACTACACCTGCCAGCCCTCTTTTCATACAAACTCTCAGGTGCGAAAAAGATGCTTCCACAAGCATTTTAAACCACTGTATTAAACGTAAGATGCGAAATTACAGTAATGAACTCAGTTTGAACAAAATCCGCGGAGGAAGAGTGCTAGGAACTCGTTGAAAATAACGAAACACTGCGAATCGACAGATGTGCTCCTGAAATACGTCAGAGCCTACTGTTTTGTAGGAGCGCTAAATTCCAAAAACTAACTACATTAAAAAAAACCTGTTCCTGTCCGACCACTGAAGATAAGCAACAACGTTAGTATTCGGATCGGCGACCGCCTGGGAACTCTGGCTGTCTTCATTTCTTGCTTTCTTGTCACTACCCCTGCCAGCCCTTTTTTCATGCTACCTTTCTCATGTGACAAAGATGCTTCCATACTGATTTTAAACTATCGTAAGATACGATATTAAGGAACTCAGTTTGAAAAGAGTGCGCCAAGGAAGACTTCCAAAGAGTCTCTGGAAATAACAAAACAGTATGAAGTGACAGAAATGTTGTGAAATACGTCAGGGCATATTGTTTTGTAGCAGTGCACAACGGCAAATTTGTAAACAAAAATTTTCCTTTCGTCGCTACAAGAGATGGATGCTTTGTCGAACAGCCTGTGTCGTGTGTGCATGTTTTCGCACCTTTCCACGGCACGGCGCAGCACAGAGCTGCCCTGGTAGCTCCGAACGGCCGCACACGGCGCCTCGGACACGCCGGTTCGGCCCGCGCCCATCTCGCAGATGTTTCTCGAGCTTGTGCTGTCATATGGACCGCGACCCGACCGGCAGCGAGCGGCAGTCGGGACAAGTCGGGACAAGTCGGGACAGCCGAGAATGCACCGTGCGAATTACGCAAATATCTGGAAGCGCGACGCGTGTCAGGCAGGTGAGAACGCTTCCCTCGGTCCAGCAGGACACTGCCACACCCCGCGCAGTCCCCCCGCCGCCCGGCCGCGCCCAAGCCCTGCGCCGGATAACAATAATAAGGTGCGTCTCCCGCGAGTGTCGGAGGCCGCACGAACCAAACGAATGACAGGCGGTGCAACGAGCAGCTGTGTTGTGCGTTTGGCCCACGTGGCGGCGCGCCTCACTGCGCGTCGCCTTCGAGGTGGAAGGACGTGCTTTGCGTCAAATGCGCCACCGAAAACGGCGATTGCGTGTGTTGGGAGGAGAGGCGAAGCCTTCTTCTGCCGTGCGGCTACAGTATAAGGACGCCAACGGCCATACCATGTTGAATACACCGGTTCTCGTCCGATCACCGAAGTTAAGCAACATCGGGCCCGGTTAGTACTTGGATGGGTGACCGCGTGGGAACACCGGGTGCTGTTGGCTCCCTCTCTTCTTTTAAATTTTATGTCACTACACCTGCCAGCCCTCTTTTCATACAAACTCTCAGGTGCGAAAAAGATGCTTCCACAAGCATTTTAAACCACTGTATTAAACGTAAGATGCGAAATTACAGTAATGAACTCAGTTTGAACAAAATGCGCGGAGGAAGAGTGCTAGGAACTCGTTGAAAATAACGAAACACTGCGAATCGACAGATGTGCTCCTGAAATACGTCAGAGCCTACTGTTTTGTAGGAGCGCTAAATTCCAAAAACTAACTACATTTAAAAAAACCTGTTCCTGTCCGACCACTGAAGATAAGCAACAACGTTAGTATTCGGATCGGCGACCGCCTGGGAACTCTGGCTGTCTTCATTTCTTGCTTTCTTGTCACTACCCCTGCCAGCCCTTTTTTCATGCTACCTTTCTCATGTGACAAAGATGCTTCCATACTGATTTTAAACTATCGTAAGATACGATATTAAGGAACTCAGTTTGAAAAGAGTGCGCCAAGGAAGACTTCCAAAGAGTCTCTGGAAATAACAAAACAGTATGAAGTGACAGAAATGTTGTGAAATACGTCAGGGCATATTGTTTTGTAGCAGTGCACAACGGCAAATTTGTAAACAAAAATTTACCTTTCGTCGCTACAAGAGATGGATGCTTTGTCGAACAGCCTGTGTCGTGTGTGCATGTTTTCGCACCTTTCCACGGCACGGCGCAGCACAGAGCTGCCCTGGGAGCTCCGAACGGCCGCACACGGCGCCTCGGACACGCCGGTTCGGCCCGCGCCCATCTCGCAGATGTTTCTCGAGCTTGTGCTGTCATATGGACCGCGACCCGAGGGGCAGCGAGCGGCAGTCGAGCAAAGTCGGGACAAGTCGGGACGGAAGGGGACAGCCGAGAATGCACCGTGCGAATTACGCAAATATCTGGAAGCGCGACGCGTGTCAGGCAGGTGAGAACGCTTCCCTCGGTCCAGCAGGACACTGCCACACCCCGCGCAGTCCCCCGCCGCCCGGCCGCGCCCAAGCCCTGCGCCGGATAACAATAATAAGGTGCGTCTCCCACGAGTGTCGGAGGCCGCACGAACCAAACGAATGACAGGCGGTGCAACGAGCAGCTGTGTTGTGCGTTTGGCCCACGTGGCGGCGCGCCTCACTGCGCGTCGCCTTCGAGGTGGAAGGACGTGCTTTGCGTCAAATGCGCCACCGAAAACGGCGATTGCGTGTGTTGGGAGGAGAGGCGAAGCCTTCTTCTGCCGTGCGGCTACAGTATAAGGACGCCAACGGCCATACCATGTAGAATACACCGGTTCTCGTCCAATCACCGAAGTTAAGCAACATCGGGCCCGGTTAGTACTTGGATGGGTGACCGCCTGGGAACACCGCGTGCTGTTGGCTCCCTCTCTTCTTTTAAATTTTATGTCACTACACCTGCCAGCCCTCTTTTCATACAAACTCTCAGGTGCGAAAAAGATGCTTCCACAAGCATTTTAAACCACTGTATTAAACGTAAGATGCGAAATTACAGTAATGAACTCAGTTTGATCAAAATGCGCGGAGGAAGAGTGCTAGGAACTCGTTGAAAATAACGAAACACTGCGAATCGACAGATGTGCTCCTGAAATACGTCAGAGCCTACTGTTTTGTAGGAGCGCTAAATTCCAAAAACTAACTACATTAAAAAAAACCTGTTCCTGTCCGACCACTGAAGATAAGCAACAACGTTAGTATTCGGATCGGCGACCGCCTGGGAACTCTGGCTGTCTTCATTTCTTGCTTTCTTGTCACTACCCCTGCCAGCCCTTTTTTCATGCTACCTTTCTCATGTGACAAAGATGCTTCCATACTGATTTTAAACTATCGTAAGATACGATATTAAGGAACTCAGTTTGAAAAGAGTGCGCCAAGTAAGACTTCCAAAGAGTCTCTGGAATAATAAAAACAGTATGAAGTGACAGAAATGTTGTGAAAAACGTCAGGGCATATTGTTTTGTAGCAGTGCACAACGGCAAATTTGTAAACAAAAATTTACCTTTCGTCGCTACAAGAGATGTATACTTTGCCGAAAAGCCTGTGTCTTGTGTGCATGTTTTCGCACCTTTCCACGGCACGGCGCAGCACAGAGCTGCCCTGGTAGCTCCGAACGGCCGCACACGGCGCCTCGGACACGCCGGTTCGGCCCGCGCCCATCTCGCAGATGTTTCTCGGGCTTGTGCTGTCATATGGACCGCGACCCGAGGGGCAGCGAGCGGCAGTCGAGCAAAGTCGGGACAAGTCGGGACGGAAGGGGACACCCGAGAATGCACCGTGCGAATTACGCAAATATCTGGAAGCGCGACGCGTGTCAGGCAGGTGAGAACGCTTCCCTCGGTCCAGCAGGACACTGCCACACCCCGCGCAGTCCCCCCGCCGCCCGGCCGCGCCCAAGCCCTGCGCCGGATAACAATAATAAGGTGCGTCTCCCGCGAGTGTCGGAGGCCGCACGAACCAAACGAATGACAGGCGGTGCAACGAGCAGCTGTGTTGTGCGTTTGGCCCACGTGGCGGCGCGCCTCACTGCGCGTCGCCTTCGAGGTGGAAGGACGTGCTTTGCGTCAAATGCGCCACCGAAAACGGCGATTGCGTGTGTTGGGAGGAGAGGCGAAGCCTTCTTCTGCCGTGCGGCTACAGTATAAGGACGCCAACGGCCATACCATGTTGAATACACCGGTTCTCGTCCGATCACCGAAGTTAAGCAACATCGGGCCCGGTTAGTACTTGGATGGGTGACCGCCTGGGAACACCGGGTGCTGTTGGCTCCCTCTCTTCTTTTAAATTTTATGTCACTACACCTGCCAGCCCTCTTTTCATACAAACTCTCAGGTGCGAAAAAGATGCTTCCACAAGCATTTTAAACCACTGTATTAAACGTAAGATGCGAAATTACAGTAACGAACTCAGTTTGAACAAAATGCGCGGAGGAAGAGTGCTAGGAACTCGTTGAAAATAACGAAACACTGCGAATCGACAGATGTGCTCCTGCAATACGTCAGAGCCTACTGTTTTGTAGGAGCGCTAAATTCCAAAAACTAACTACATTAAAAAAACCTGTTCCTGTCCGACCACTGAAGATAAGCAACAACGTTAGTATTCGGATCGGCGACCGCCTGGGAACTCTGGCTGTCTTCATTTCTTGCTTTCTTGTCACTACCCCTGCCAGCCCTTTTTTCATGCTACCTTTCTCATGTGACAAAGATGCTTCCATACTGATTTTAAACTATCGTAAGATACGATATTAAGGAACTCAGTTTGAAAAGAGTGCGCCAAGGAAGACTTCCAAAGAGTCTCTGGAAATAACAAAACAGTATGAAGTGACAGAAATGTTGTGAAATACGTCAGGGCATATTGTTTTGTAGCAGTGCACAACGGCAAATTTGTAAACAAAAATTTACCTTTCGTCGCTACAAGAGATGGATGCTTTGTCGAACAGCCTGTGTCGTGTGTACATGTTTTCGCACCTTTCCACGGCACGGCGCAGCACAGAGCTGCCCTGGGAGCTCCGAACGGCCGCACACGGCGCCTCGGACACGCCGGTTCGGCCCGCGCCCATCTCGCAGATGTTTCTCGAGCTTGTGCTGTCATATGGACCGCGACCCGAGGGGCAGCGAGCGGCAGTCGAGCAAAGTCGGGACAAGTCGGGACGGAAGGGGACAGCCGAGAATGCACCGTGCGAATTACGCAAATATCTGGAAGCGCGACGCGTGTCAGGCAGGTGAGAACGCTTCCCTCGGTCCAGCAGGACACTGCCACACCCCGCGCAGTCCCCCCGCCGCCCGGCCGCGCCCAAGCCCTGCGCCGGATAACAATAATAAGGTGCGTCTCCCGCGAGTGTCGGAGGCCGCACGAACCAAACGAATGACAGGCGGTGCAACGAGCAGCTGTGTTGTGCGTTTGGCCCACGTGGCGGCGCGCCTCACTGCGCGTCGCCTTCGAGGTGGAAGGACGTGCTTTGCGTCAAATGCGCCACCGAAAACGGCGATTGCGTGTGTTGGGAGGAGAGGCGAAGCCTTCTTCTGCCGTGCGGCTACAGTATAAGGACGCCAACGGCCATACCATGTTGAATACACCGGTTCTCGTCCGATCACCGAAGTTAAGCAACATCGGGCCCGGTTAGTACTTGGATGGGTGACCGCCTGGGAACACCGCGTGCTGTTGGCTCCCTCTCTTCTTTTAAATTTTATGTCACTACACCTGCCAGCCCTCTTTTCATACAAACTCTCAGGTGCGAAAAAGATGCTTCCACAAGCATTTTAAACCACTGTATTAAACGTAAGATGCGAAATTACAGTAATGAACTCAGTTTGAACAAAATGCGCGGAGGAAGAGTGCTAGGAACTCGTTGAAAATAACGAAACACTGCGAATCGACAGATGTGCTCCTGAAATACGTCAGAGCCTACTGTTTTGTAGGAGCGCTAAATTCCAAAAACTAACTACATTAAAAAAAACCTGTTCCTGTCCGACCACTGAAGATAAGCAACAACGTTAGTATTCGGATCGGCGACCGCCTGGGAACTCTGGCTGTCTTCATTTCTTGCTTTCTTGTCACTACCCCTGCCAGCCCTTTTTTCATGCTACCTTTCTCATGTGACAAAGATGCTTCCATACTGATTTTAAACTATCGTAAGATACGATATTAAGGAACTCAGTTTGAAAAGAGTGCGCCAAGGAAGACTTCCAAAGAGTCTCTGGAAATAACAAAACAGTATGAAGTGACAGAAATGTTGTGAAATACGTCAGGGCATATTGTTTTGTAGCAGTGCACAACGGCAAATTTGTAAACAAAAATTTTCCTTTCGTCGCTACAAGAGATGGATGCTTTGTCGAACAGCCTGTGTCGTGTGTGCATGTTTTCGCACCTTTCCACGGCACGGCGCAGCACAGAGCTGCCCTGGTAGCTCCGAACGGCCGCACACGGCGCCTCGGACACGCCGGTTCGGCCCGCGCCCATCTCGCAGATGTTTCTCGAGCTTGTGCTGTCATATGGACCGCGACCCGACCGGCAGCGAGCGGCAGTCGGGACAAGTCGGGACAAGTCGGGACAGCCGAGAATGCACCGTGCGAATTACGCAAATATCTGGAAGCGCGACGCGTGTCAGGCAGGTGAGAACGCTTCCCTCGGTCCAGCAGGACACTGCCACACCCCGCGCAGTCCCCCGCCGCCCGGCCGCGCCCAAGCCCTGCGCCGGATAACAATAATAAGGTGCGTCTCCCACGAGTGTCGGAGGCCGCACGAACCAAACGAATGACAGGCGGTGCAACGAGCAGCTGTGTTGTGCGTTTGGCCCACGTGGCGGCGCGCCTCACTGCGCGTCGCCTTCGAGGTGGAAGGACGTGCTTTGCGTCAAATGCGCCACCGAAAACGGCGATTGCGTGTGTTGGGAGGAGAGGCGAAGCCTTCTTCTGCCGTGCGGCTACAGTATAAGGACGCCAACGGCCATACCATGTAGAATACACCGGTTCTCGTCCAATCACCGAAGTTAAGCAACATCGGGCCCGGTTAGTACTTGGATGGGTGACCGCCTGGGAACACCGCGTGCTGTTGGCTCCCTCTCTTCTTTTAAATTTTATGTCACTACACCTGCCAGCCCTCTTTTCATACAAACTCTCAGGTGCGAAAAAGATGCTTCCACAAGCATTTTAAACCACTGTATTAAACGTAAGATGCGAAATTACAGTAATGAACTCAGTTTGATCAAAATGCGCGGAGGAAGAGTGCTAGGAACTCGTTGAAAATAACGAAACACTGCGAATCGACAGATGTGCTCCTGAAATACGTCAGAGCCTACTGTTTTGTAGGAGCGCTAAATTCCAAAAACTAACTACATTAAAAAAAACCTGTTCCTGTCCGACCACTGAAGATAAGCAACAACGTTAGTATTCGGATCGGCGACCGCCTGGGAACTCTGGCTGTCTTCATTTCTTGCTTTCTTGTCACTACCCCTGCCAGCCCTTTTTTCATGCTACCTTTCTCATGTGACAAAGATGCTTCCATACTGATTTTAAACTATCGTAAGATACGATATTAAGGAACTCAGTTTGAAAAGAGTGCGCCAAGTAAGACTTCCAAAGAGTCTCTGGAATAATAAAAACAGTATGAAGTGACAGAAATGTTGTGAAAAACGTCAGGGCATATTGTTTTGTAGCAGTGCACAACGGCAAATTTGTAAACAAAAATTTACCTTTCGTCGCTACAAGAGATGTATACTTTGCCGAAAAGCCTGTGTCTTGTGTGCATGTTTTCGCACCTTTCCACGGCACGGCGCAGCACAGAGCTGCCCTGGTAGCTCCGAACGGCCGCACACGGCGCCTCGGACACGCCGGTTCGGCCCGCGCCCATCTCGCAGATGTTTCTCGGGCTTGTGCTGTCATATGGACCGCGACCCGAGGGGCAGCGAGCGGCAGTCGAGCAAAGTCGGGACAAGTCGGGACGGAAGGGGACACCCGAGAATGCACCGTGCGAATTACGCAAATATCTGGAAGCGCGACGCGTGTCAGGCAGGTGAGAACGCTTCCCTCGGTCCAGCAGGACACTGCCACACCCCGCGCAGTCCCCCCGCCGCCCGGCCGCGCCCAAGCCCTGCGCCGGATAACAATAATAAGGTGCGTCTCCCGCGAGTGTCGGAGGCCGCACGAACCAAACGAATGACAGGCGGTGCAACGAGCAGCTGTGTTGTGCGTTTGGCCCACGTGGCGGCGCGCCTCACTGCGCGTCGCCTTCGAGGTGGAAGGACGTGCTTTGCGTCAAATGCGCCACCGAAAACGGCGATTGCGTGTGTTGGGAGGAGAGGCGAAGCCTTCTTCTGCCGTGCGGCTACAGTATAAGGACGCCAACGGCCATACCATGTTGAATACACCGGTTCTCGTCCGATCACCGAAGTTAAGCAACATCGGGCCCGGTTAGTACTTGGATGGGTGACCGCGTGGGAACACCGGGTGCTGTTGGCTCCCTCTCTTCTTTTAAATTTTATGTCACTACACCTGCCAGCCCTCTTTTCATACAAACTCTCAGGTGCGAAAAAGATGCTTCCACAAGCATTTTAAACCACTGTATTAAACGTAAGATGCGAAATTACAGTAACGAACTCAGTTTGAACAAAATGCGCGGAGGAAGAGTGCTAGGAACTCGTTGAAAATAACGAAACACTGCGAATCGACAGATGTGCTCCTGAAATACGTCAGAGCCTACTGTTTTGTAGGAGCGCTAAATTCCAAAAACTAACTACATTAAAAAAACCTGTTCCTGTCCGACCACTGAAGATAAGCAACAACGTTAGTATTCGGATCGGCGACCGCCTGGGAACTCTGGCTGTCTTCATTTCTTGCTTTCTTGTCACTACCCCTGCCAGCCCTTTTTTCATGCTACCTTTCTCATGTGACAAAGATGCTTCCATACTGATTTTAAACTATCGTAAGATACGATATTAAGGAACTCAGTTTGAAAAGAGTGCGCCAAGGAAGACTTCCAAAGAGTCTCTGGAAATAACAAAACAGTATGAAGTGACAGAAATGTTGTGAAATACGTCAGGGCATATTGTTTTGTAGCAGTGCACAACGGCAAATTTGTAAACAAAAATTTACCTTTCGTCGCTACAAGAGATGGATGCTTTGTCGAACAGCCTGTGTCGTGTGTACATGTTTTCGCACCTTTCCACGGCACGGCGCAGCACAGAGCTGCCCTGGGAGCTCCGAACGGCCGCACACGGCGCCTCGGACACGCCGGTTCGGCCCGCGCCCATCTCGCAGATGTTTCTCGAGCTTGTGCTGTCATATGGACCGCGACCCGAGGGGCAGCGAGCGGCAGTCGAGCAAAGTCGGGACAAGTCGGGACGGAAGGGGACAGCCGAGAATGCACCGTGCGAATTACGCAAATATCTGGAAGCGCGACGCGTGTCAGGCAGGTGAGAACGCTTCCCTCGGTCCAGCAGGACACTGCCACACCCCGCGCAGTCCCCCCGCCGCCCGGCCGCGCCCAAGCCCTGCGCCGGATAACAATAATAAGGTGCGTCTCCCGCGAGTGTCGGAGGCCGCACGAACCAAACGAATGACAGGCGGTGCAACGAGCAGCTGTGTTGTGCGTTTGGCCCACGTGGCGGCGCGCCTCACTGCGCGTCGCCTTCGAGGTGGAAGGACGTGCTTTGCGTCAAATGCGCCACCGAAAACGGCGATTGCGTGTGTTGGGAGGAGAGGCGAAGCCTTCTTCTGCCGTGCGGCTACAGTATAAGGACGCCAACGGCCATACCATGTTGAATACACCGGTTCTCGTCCGATCACCGAAGTTAAGCAACATCGGGCCCGGTTAGTACTTGGATGGGTGACCGCCTGGGAACACCGGGTGCTGTTGGCTCCCTCCCTTCTTTTAAATTTTATGCCACTACACCTGCCAGCCCTCTTTTCATACAAACTCTCAGGTGCGAAAAAGATGCTTCCACAAGCATTTTAAACCACTGTATTAAACGTAAGATGCGAAATTACAGTAATGAACTCAGTTTGAACAAAATGCGCGGAGGAAGAGTGCTAGGAACTCGTTGAAAATAACGAAACACTGCGAATCGACAGATGTGCTCCTGAAATACGTCAGAGCCTACTGTTTTGTAGGAGCGCTAAATTCCAAAAACTAACTACATTAAAAAAACCTGTTCCTGTCCGACCACTGAAGATAAGCAACAACGTTAGTATTCGGATCGGCGACCGCCTGGGAACTCTGGCTGTCTTCATTTCTTGCTTTCTTGTCACTACCCCTGCCAGCCCTTTTTTCATGCTACCTTTCTCATGTGACAAAGATGCTTCCATACTGATTTTAAACTATCGTAAGATACGATATTAAGGAACTCAGTTTGAAAAGAGTGCGCCAAGGAAGACTTCCAAAGAGTCTCTGGAAATAACAAAACAGTATGAAGTGACAGAAATGTTGTGAAATACGTCAGGGCATATTGTTTTGTAGCAGTGCACAACGGCAAATTTGTAAACAAAAATTTACCTTTCGTCGCTACAAGAGATGGATGCTTTGTCGAACAGCCTGTGTCGTGTGTGCATGTTTTCGCACCTTTCCACGGCACGGCGCAGCACAGAGCTGCCCTGGGAGCTCCGAACGGCCGCACACGGCGCCTCGGACACGCCGGTTCGGCCCGCGCCCATCTCGCAGATGTTTCTCGAGCTTGTGCTGTCATATGGACCGCGACCCGAGGGGCAGCGAGCGGCAGTCGAGCAAAGTCGGGACAAGTCGGGACGGAAGGGGACAGCCGAGAATGCACCGTGCGAATTACGCAAATATCTGGAAGCGCGACGCGTGTCAGGCAGGTGAGAACGCTTCCCTCGGTCCAGCAGGACACTGCCACACCCCGCGCAGTCCCCCCGCCGCCCGGCCGCGCCCAAGCCCTGCGCCGGATAACAATAATAAGGTGCGTCTCCCGCGAGTGTCGGAGGCCGCACGAACCAAACGAATGACAGGCGGTGCAACGAGCAGCTGTGTTGTGCGTTTGGCCCACGTGGCGGCGCGCCTCACTGCGCGTCGCCTTCGAGGTGGAAGGACGTGCTTTGCGTCAAATGCGCCACCGAAAACGGCGATTGCGTGTGTTGGGAGGAGAGGCGAAGCCTTCTTCTGCCGTGCGGCTACAGTATAAGGACGCCAACGGCCATACCATGTTGAATACACCGGTTCTCGTCCGATCACCGAAGTTAATCAACATCGGGCCCGGTTAGTACTTGGATGGGTGACCGCCTGGGAACACCGGGTGCTGTTGGCTCCCTCTCTTCTTTTAAATTTTATGTCACTACACCTGCCAGCCCTCTTTTCATACAAACTCTCAGGTGCGAAAAAGATGTTTCCACAAGCATTTTAAACCACTGTGTTAAACGTAAGATGCGAAATTACAGTAATGAACTCAGTTTGAACAAAATGCGCGGAGGAAGAGTGCTAGGAACTCGTTGAAAATAACGAAACACTGCGAATCGACAGATGTGCTCCTGAAATACGTCAGAGCCTACTGTTTTGTAGGAGCGCTAAATTCCAAAAACTAACTACATTAAAAAAACCTGTTCCTGTCCGACCACTGAAGATAAGCAACAACGTTAGTATTCGGATCGGCGACCGCCTGGGAACTCTGGCTGTCTTCATTTCTTGCTTTCTTGTCACTACCCCTGCCAGCCCTTTTTTCATGCTACCTTTCTCATGTGACAAAGATGCTTCCATACTGATTTTAAACTATCGTAAGATACGATATTAAGGAACTCAGTTTGAAAAGAGTGCGCCAAGGAAGACTTCCAAAGAGTCTCTGGAAATAACAAAACAGTATGAAGTGGTAGAAATGTTGTGAAATACGTCAGGGCATATTGTTTTGTAGCAGTGCACAACGGCAAATTTGTAAACAAAAATTTACCTTTCGTCGCTACAAGAGATGGATGCTTTGTCGAACAGCCTGTGTCGTGTGTGCATGTTTTCGCACCTTTCCACGGCACGGCGCAGCACAGAGCTGCCCTGGTAGCTCCGAACGGCCGCACACGGCGCCTCGGACACGCCGGTTCGGCCCGCGCCCATCTCGCAGATGTTTCTCGAGCTTGTGCTGTCATATGGACCGCGACCCGAGGGGCAGCGAGCGGCAGTCGAGCAAAGTCGGGACAAGTCGGGACGGAAGGGGACACCCGAGAATGCACCGTGCGAATTACGCAAATATCTGGAAGCGCGACGCGTGTCAGGCAGGTGAGAACGCTTCCCTCGGTCCAGCAGGACACTGCCACACCCCGCGCAGTCCCCCCGCCGCCCGGCCGCGCCCAAGCCCTGCGCCGGATAACAATAATAAGGTGCGTCTCCCGCGAGTGTCGGAGGCCGCACGAACCAAACGAATGACAGGCGGTGCAACGAGCAGCTGTGTTGTGCGTTTGGCCCACGTGGCGGCGCGCCTCACTGCGCGTCGCCTTCGAGGTGGAAGGACGTGCTTTGCGTCAAATGCGCCACCGAAAACGGCGATTGCGTGTGTTGGGAGGAGAGGCGAAGCCTTCTTCTGCCGTGCGGCTACAGTATGAGGACGCCAACGGCCATACCATGTTGAATACACCGGTTCTCGTCCGATCACCGAAGTTAAGCAACATCGGCCCCGGTTAGTACTTGGATGGGTGACCGCGTGGGAACACCGGGTGCTGTTGGCTCCCTCTCTTCTTTTAAATTTTATGTCACTACACCTGCCAGCCCTCTTTTCATACAAACTCTCAGGTGCGAAAAAGATGCTTCCACAAGCATTTTAAACCACTGTATTAAACGTAAGATGCGAAATTACAGTAATGAACTCAGTTTGAACAAAATGCGCGGAGGAAGAGTGCTAGGAACTCGTTGAAAATAACGAAACACTGCGAATCGACAGATGTGCTCCTGAAATACGTCAGAGCCTACTGTTTTGTAGGAGCGCTAAATTCCAAAACTAACTACATTAAAAAAAACCTGTTCCTGTCCGACCACTGAAGATAAGCAACAACGTTAGTATTCGGATCGGCGACCGCCTGGGAACTCTGGCTGTCTTCATTTCTTGCTTTCTTGTCACTACCCCTGCCAGCCCTTTTTTCATGCTACCTTTCTCATGTGACAAAGATGCTTCCATACTGATTTTAAACTATCGTAAGATACGATATTAAGGAACTCAGTTTGAAAAGAGTGCGCCAAGGAAGACTTCCAAAGAGTCTCTGGAAATAACAAAACAGTATGAAGTGGTAGAAATGTTGTGAAATACGTCAGGGCATATTGTTTTGTAGCAGTGCACAACGGCAAATTTGTAAACAAAAATTTACCTTTCGTCGCTACAAGAGATGGATGCTTTGTCGAACAGCCTGTGTCGTGTGTGCATGTTTTCGCACCTTTCCACGGCACGGCGCAGCACAGAGCTGCCCTGGTAGCTCCGAACGGCCGCACACGGCGCCTCGGACACGCCGGTTCGGCCCGCGCCCATCTCGCAGATGTTTCTCGAGCTTGTGCTGTCATATGGACCGCGACCCGAGGGGCAGCGAGCGGCAGTCGAGCAAAGTCGGGACAAGTCGGGACGGAAGGGGACACCCGAGAATGCACCGTGCGAATTACGCAAATATCTGGAAGCGCGACGCGTGTCAGGCAGGTGAGAACGCTTCCCTCGGTCCAGCAGGACACTGCCACACCCCGCGCAGTCCCCCCGCCGCCCGGCCGCGCCCAAGCCCTGCGCCGGATAACAATAATAAGGTGCGTCTCCCGCGAGTGTCGGAGGCCGCACGAACCAAACGAATGACAGGCGGTGCAACGAGCAGCTGTGTTGTGCGTTTGGCCCACGTGGCGGCGCGCCTCACTGCGCGTCGCCTTCGAGGTGGAAGGACGTGCTTTGCGTCAAATGCGCCACCGAAAACGGCGATTGCGTGTGTTGGGAGGAGAGGCGAAGCCTTCTTCTGCCGTGCGGCTACAGTATGAGGACGCCAACGGCCATACCATGTTGAATACACCGGTTCTCGTCCGATCACCGAAGTTAAGCAACATCGGCCCCGGTTAGTACTTGGATGGGTGACCGCGTGGGAACACCGGGTGCTGTTGGCTCCCTCTCTTCTTTTAAATTTTATGTCACTACACCTGCCAGCCCTCTTTTCATACAAACTCTCAGGTGCGAAAAAGATGCTTCCACAAGCATTTTAAACCACTGTATTAAACGTAAGATGCGAAATTACAGTAATGAACTCAGTTTGAACAAAATGCGCGGAGGAAGAGTGCTAGGAACTCGTTGAAAATAACGAAACACTGCGAATCGACAGATGTGCTCCTGAAATACGTCAGAGCCTACTGTTTTGTAGGAGCGCTAAATTCCAAAACTAACTACATTAAAAAAAACCTGTTCCTGTCCGACCACTGAAGATAAGCAACAACGTTAGTATTCGGATCGGCGACCGCCTGGGAACTCTGGCTGTCTTCATTTCTTGCTTTCTTGTCACTACCCCTGCCAGCCCTTTTTTCATGCTACCTTTCTCATGTGACAAAGATGCTTCCATACTGATTTTAAACTATCGTAAGATACGATATTAAGGAACTCAGTTTGAAAAGAGTGCGCCAAGGAAGACTTCCAAAGAGTCTCTGGAAATAACAAAACAGTATGAAGTGACAGAAATGTTGTGAAATACGTCAGGGCATATTGTTTTGTAGCAGTGCACAACGGCAAATTTGTAAACAAAAATTTACCTTTCGTCGCTACAAGAGATGGATGCTTTGTCGAACAGCCTGTGTCGTGTGTACATGTTTTCGCACCTTTCCACGGCACGGCGCAGCACAGAGCTGCCCTGGGAGCTCCGAACGGCCGCACACGGCGCCTCGGACACGCCGGTTCGGCCCGCGCCCATCTCGCAGATGTTTCTCGAGCTTGTGCTGTCATATGGACCGCGACCCGAGGGGCAGCGAGCGGCAGTCGAGCAAAGTCGGGACAAGTCGGGACGGAAGGGGACAGCCGAGAATGCACCGTGCGAATTACGCAAATATCTGGAAGCGCGACGCGTGTCAGGCAGGTGAGAACGCTTCCCTCGGTCCAGCAGGACACTGCCACACCCCGCGCAGTCCCCCCGCCGCCCGGCCGCGCCCAAGCCCTGCGCCGGATAACAATAATAAGGTGCGTCTCCCGCGAGTGTCGGAGGCCGCACGAACCAAACGAATGACAGGCGGTGCAACGAGCAGCTGTGTTGTGCGTTTGGCCCACGTGGCGGCGCGCCTCACTGCGCGTCGCCTTCGAGGTGGAAGGACGTGCTTTGCGTCAAATGCGCCACCGAAAACGGCGATTGCGTGTGTTGGGAGGAGAGGCGAAGCCTTCTTCTGCCGTGCGGCTACAGTATAAGGACGCCAACGGCCATACCATGTTGAATACACCGGTTCTCGTCCGATCACCGAAGTTAATCAACATCGGGCCCGGTTAGTACTTGGATGGGTGACCGCCTGGGAACACCGGGTGCTGTTGGCTCCCTCTCTTCTTTTAAATTTTATGTCACTACACCTGCCAGCCCTCTTTTCATACAAACTCTCAGGTGCGAAAAAGATGCTTCCACAAGCATTTTAAACCACTGTATTAAACGTAAGATGCGAAATTACAGTAATGAACTCAGTTTGAACAAAATGCGCGGAGGAAGAGTGCTAGGAACTCGTTGAAAATAACGAAACACTGCGAATCGACAGATGTGCTCCTGAAATACGTCAGAGCCTACTGTTTTGTAGCAGCGCTAAATTCCAAAAACTAACTACATTAAAAAAACCTGTTCCTGTCCGACCACTGAAGATAAGCAACAACGTTAGTATTCGGATCGGCGACCGCCTGGGAACTCTGGCTGTCTTCATTTCTTGCTTTCTTGTCACTACCCCTGCCAGCCCTTTTTTCATGCTACCTTTCTCATGTGACAAAGATGCTTCCATACTGATTTTAAACTATCGTAAGATACGATATTAAGGAACTCAGTTTGAAAAGAGTGCGCCAAGGAAGACTTCCAAAGAGTCTCTGGAAATAACAAAACAGTATGAAGTGACAGAAATGTTGTGAAATACGTCAGGGCATATTGTTTTGTAGCAGTGCACAACGGCAAATTTGTAAACAAAAATTTACCTTTCGTCGCTACAAGAGATGGATGCTTTGTCGAACAGCCTGTGTCGTGTGTGCATGTTTTCGCACCTTTCCACGGCACGGCGCAGCACAGAGCTGCCCTGGTAGCTCCGAACGGCCGCACACGGCGCCTCGGACACGCCGGTTCGGCCCGCGCCCATCTCGCAGATGTTTCTCGAGCTTGTGCTGTCATATGGACCGCGACCCGAGGGGCAGCGAGCGGCAGTCGAGCAAAGTCGGGACAAGTCGGGACGGAAGGGGACAGCCGAGAATGCACCGTGCGAATTACGCAAATATCTGGAAGCGCGACGCGTGTCAGGCAGGTGAGAACGCTTCCCTCGGTCCAGCAGGACACTGCCACACCCCGCGCAGTCCCCCCGCCGCCCGGCCGCGCCCAAGCCCTGCGCCGGATAACAATAATAAGGTGCGTCTCCCGCGAGTGTCGGAGGCCGCACGAACCAAACGAATGACAGGCGGTGCAACGAGCAGCTGTGTTGTGCGTTTGGCCCACGTGGCGGCGCGCCTCACTGCGCGTCGCCTTCGAGGTGGAAGGACGTGCTTTGCGTCAAATGCGCCACCGAAAACGGCGATTGCGTGTGTTGGGAGGAGAGGCGAAGCCTTCTTCTGCCGTGCGGCTACAGTATAAGGACGCCAACGGCCATACCATGTTGAATACACCGGTTCTCGTCCGATCACCGAAGTTAATCAACATCGGGCCCGGTTAGTACTTGGATGGGTGACCGCCTGGGAACACCGGGTGCTGTTGGCTCCCTCTCTTCTTTTAAATTTTATGTCACTACACCTGCCAGCCCTCTTTTCATACAAACTCTCAGGTGCGAAAAAGATGCTTCCACAAGCATTTTAAACCACTGTATTAAACGTAAGATGCGAAATTACAGTAATGAACTCAGTTTGAACAAAATGCGCGGAGGAAGAGTGCTAGGAACTCGTTGAAAATAACGAAACACTGCGAATCGACAGATGTGCTCCTGAAATACGTCAGAGCCTACTGTTTTGTAGGAGCGCTAAATTCCAAAAACTAACTACATTAAAAAAACCTGTTCCTGTCCGACCACTGAAGATAAGCAACAACGTTAGTATTCGGATCGGCGACCGCCTGGGAACTCTGGCTGTCTTCATTTCTTGCTTTCTTGTCACTACCCCTGCCAGCCTTTTTTTCATGCTACCTTTCTCATGTGACAAAGATGCTTCCATACTGATTTTAAACTATCGTAAGATACGATATTAAGGAACTCAGTTTGAAAAGAGTGCGCCAAGGAAGACTTCCAAAGAGTCTCTGGAAATAACAAAACAGTATGAAGTGACAGAAATGTTGTGAAATACGTCAGGGCATATTGTTTTGTAGCAGTGCACAACGGCAAATTTGTAAACAAAAATTTACCTTTCGTCGCTACAAGAGATGGATGCTTTGTCGAACAGCCTGTGTCGTGTGTGCATGTTTTCGCACCTTTCCACGGCACGGCGCAGCACAGAGCTGCCCTGGTAGCTCCGAACGGCCGCACACGGCGCCTCGGACACGCCGGTTCGGCCCGCGCCCATCTCGCAGATGTTTCTCGAGCTTGTGCTGTCATATGGACCGCGACCCGAGCGGCAGCGAGCGGCAGTCGGGACAAGTCGGGACAAGTCGGGACAGCCGAGAATGCACCGTGCGAATTACGCAAATATCTGGAAGCGCGACGCGTGTCAGGCAGGTGAGAACGCTTCCCTCGGTCCAGCAGGACACTGCCACACCCCGCGCAGTCCCCCCACCGCCCGGCCGCGCCCAAGCCCTGCGCCGGATAACAATAATAAGGTGCGTCTCCCGCGAGTGTCGGAGGCCGCACGAACCAAACGAATGACAGGCGGTGCAACGAGCAGCTGTGTTGTGCGTTTGGCCCACGTGGCGGCGCGCCTCACTGCGCGTCGCCTTCGAGGTGGAAGGACGTGCTTTGCGTCAAATGCGCCACCGAAAACGGCGATTGCGTGTGTTGGGAGGAGAGGCGAAGCCTTCTTCTGCCGTGCGGCTACAGTATGAGGACGCCAACGGCCATACCATGTTGAATACACCGGTTCTCGTCCGATCACCGAAGTTAAGCAACATCGGGCCCGGTTAGTACTTGGCTGTCTGCCCGCCTGGCAACACCTCGGTGCCGAGCGAGCAGTACTTCCTTGTGCGACTTGGCCGGCGGCGCCTCGCGTGTCGTCTGTCTCCTGCCTCGCGGCTACATTTCATCAAGTCCGTAAGTTATGGCAATGTTGTATGATAATAGTGAAGAACGACAAAATAATGTGCAATGCGAATTCGATAGTTCCGTCGGAAAACCGTCAGCTTTCGAAATTCACCGTTGGATACTTGAGGAATTGTGTTTGTCGACCGATGACGTTCTCGGAGTTCAATTTGATACTTTTATCAATTCCGTGTTTTTGAAGTTGAAAACTCCCGAATTGTGTGATACCGTGGTAAATGTTAATGATGGTATCCGTAAATTTCGACATCTAGACGGTCGCATTAGTAACGTGACTATTTCTCATGGTGGGTTTGGCCTTCGAAATGTTCGTGTGTTCAACTTGCCTTTTGAAATCCGGAATGACACAATATCTCGTCATTTGCGGCCGTACGGGACCGTGCTATCTGTTTTTAAAGAGAAGTGGTCTTCCGCCTATGTTTTTCAGGTCGAAAACGGCGTGAGGAGTGTAAAGATGATAGTACGACAACATATTCCGTCCTTCTTGTTAGTTAACGGTCATCGTGCTTTTATAACCTATAGTGGTCAACCTCAGACGTGTTCCTTTTGCGGTGCTGTTGGTCATTACCGACAAAACTGTCCTAAACGCAGGCAGCCTGTTCAGTTGCCACGTGAGGACGTTTTAAGTGGGCCTAGCTTTGCTTCTGTTGCTGCAACGAGTTTAGGATCCGCCCCCCCCGCACGCGTGCAACTCGCGGCCGCCCCCCCTGTATCGGCCGCCGCTGACGTCATGGACACGTCTGTTCCTGATAGTGACTCTGTTTCTGTTTCTGTTTCTGAACCTCCTGTTGAGCCTTCTTTGCTCGCGGCTGCGACAACTGAATCTGTTTTTGAAAAACCGGTAGTGGACGGAGTCTCACCGCAACCCGTGCCGATGTCGGCAGAAATTGTTCCGCATACTGTCCCTGTTACGGAACCCGACATATCGGCGGTTGCTCCTACTACCGTCCCCGACAGTCTTTCTGCTGCCAGTGCTGTTGTAGAACGTGAAGCTTTTACTGCACCGAAACCGCGTAGGGACCGGAATGTCGCTCGAGCTTCTGGCACCCCACGTTTACGTAGTGCCAGTAGCTCTGCTTCGTTTAATACGCGTGGTTTTTCGGACAAAAATCGGAGTCCGTCTCCGGTGGCGCGTGCTCCTGCCCCCCCTCAGGTTCGGTCGGTCGGGCAACCGACCTCCCGACAACCGGCCGCGCGCGACGGCGTAGACCTCGGCCACCGCCCGTCTCAGGGGGGAGGCAGCAGGCGCCACGCGAAAAAGCAGACCTCTTCCCGCACTCAGCCGGAGGGTGATGTTGTTGCTGCAACGCAGAAACGTGACATCGCGGTGCAACATTTGAAAACCTTCCTGAGCCAACCGACTTCTGATGCCGATTCCGGCATGGCGGTGGATCCGCCTTTGTCTGTGACACCTTCCCCCTTTCCAACCAAAAGAAAGGCCGAAGATTCGCACCTTCGTCGTGCCCCCCCTTCCACCCACGATTTGGTGCCGCCTTTATCTTCGGATGTCGAGATGCCCGCCGTGGAGCATTCCGCCACAGAAGGTGCCATCACAGTTTCTGGGACTCCACCGCCTCCGCCCCCCCTTCCTAGTCAGTCACAGGATTGGTCGGCGGACGTGGAGGCCGGTCGTAACCATTAGTGTGACTCATTGTATGTCCTCCCCCTCCTAGCAAGTTTGTATGTTTTATCTTGTTTTAAGCAAATTTCATGTTTTTCTTTTATTTTCTTGTTTTTTAACTGTGTTATTACGTGTATATGGTTAACGACTGTAGCCAGTGGAACATCTTAACAGTTAATCTTAATAAGTTGCGAAATCCGCAGAAGACTATGATTTTAAAAAATTTCTTGTATGATAATAACTGTCACGTCGCTTTTTTACAGGAGGTGACTTGTGAAGCGCTTTTGTTTTTGCATGATTTTACTGATTTTACTGTGATTGATAATATTGCCCCTGATAACGATACGGGCACTGCAATTTTAGTGCGTTCTGGCTTACCAATATCTAACGTTGACATTTTACCGAACGGTCGCGCTGTTGCTTGTACCATTTTTGGAATTGTGTTTGTAAATGTGTACGCTCCGTCAGGAAATGTTAAACCGGCCAGGGCTGAATTTTATGGTAGAGATTTGTGTCAGCTTCTATCCAGGAATGTCGATACTTTAATCGTTGGGGGTGATTTTAATTGTGTTTTAGACGACAGCGATCAAGAGCCGCGTCCAAACAAATGTCACGAGCTGGGTACTTTAGTCACTAGTTTTCAGCTGCTCGACACGTGGCGTGTTTTACACCCGGATTTCACCTACTTCACCTATTTTTACGGTACCGGGCGTAGCCGCCTCGATCGGATTTATGTGTCTAGGCAGCTGTCTGCCCGTATTTGTAGTGCTGACGTGACTCCTGTCGTATTTTCTGACCACTCCAGTTACTCCTGTCGTCTTTTATTGCCTCGTTTGTGTGTTCCTCGCCGTACCAATTTGTGGAAGTTCAATTGCAGTTTACTCAATGACGACCATTTTGTGACTTGTTTTAACCGTATATGGCAACGGTTGTTGCGGACTCGAGGCGGTCATAGTAGCACCATTGAGTGGTGGGTTGCGATAGTTAAACCGGCGATTAGGAAATTTTTAATTGATTACAGCCGTGAGGCGGCACGCTGGCGTCGGGCAACGGCTCGCTTCCGCCAGGCTTGTTTACGGGACTTAGCGTTGCGGGTGACGTCACAGCCCGAGTTGTTGCCTACTCTGAAGCAATTTCAAGCAAAGCTTTTACTTGACATGCGTGCCGTTAGTGATGGGGTGACCGTCCGAAGTCAGCCTGCGGGACTTGTTACTGGGGAACCTCTGTCCATTTACCATTTACACAGGGAACGCAAACGCCGTGAACGTTTGAAGATTAATGTTTGGCGGCTGCGAAATGGCGATCGAACTTCTGTACAGTCGGAAATTGAAACAGATATTTTTGAACATTTCGCTTCACTTTTCCGTGCTGTTGATGTGGATTCCGACGCGTTGCGAGATTTTTTGCAGACTGTACCCCATGTTTTAACTCGCCCGGACAGGAATCATTTAACTGACGCCTTTACGTCTGATGAAGTTCTCGATGCCGTTCGGCGGAGTCCCAACGGGAAGTCTCCAGGCCCAGATGGGATTCCTGCGGAATTTTATTTGAAATTTTTTCATCTTTTTAGTGAGATTTTAGTAGATTTGGTAAATGATATTCGAAATGGTGTGACTGTACCAGCTGCCTTTGTGGAGGGGGTTGTGACGCTCGTTCCCAAATCCAATGCTGTGCCAAATATCGACGCTGTCCGTCCGATTACTTTATTAAATGTTGACTACAAGATCGTCACGCGCTGCGTCGCTCAGCGACTTAAAAACATTTTGCCGGCGGTACTTAGTCCTCAGCAAACGTGTGCGGTGCGCGATCGGAATATCTTTGACGCTATCCTTGCTTACAGGGACTGCATTGGTTATGTAAAAAGTGCTCGGCTTCGGACTGCGGCGATTTTATTAGTTGATTTTAAGAATGCCTTTGACCGTATTAGTCATTTTTATTTGCGTCAGGTTTTGGTACGCATGGGGTTTGGTTATAAATTTACCAAATTAGTGACGCATCTGTTGCAAAATGCTACGTCACGCATCTGTGTTAATGGTCGTCTTACTCCTGCTTTTCGTGTAGGTCGCTCCGTGCGGCAAGGGTGTCCGCTTTCCATGGCGCTTTTTGCCATTGCGCTGGATCCCCTCCTCCGCTATATCGGTCAGGAATGTCGCGGCATTCAGGTGGGGACTACCAGATTGGTTTGTAAAGCATACGCTGATGACCTTGGCGTATTTATTGAGCATTTAGACGATGTTGACGGGTTGCAAGTCGTTCTGCACAACTTTGAACAAGCTACGGGGGCGATTGTCAATACACAGAAAACTGTTCTTTTACCGCTCACCGCCCGCGCACGTACCCTTCGTAGGGACTGGTTCTGTGTACAGCAGCAGCATAAAGTTCTTGGAGTCCTTTTATCCTCGAATCCACAGCAGATGGAAGCATTAAATTGGCGGCCTACGCTGCATCGGATTCGTGCTGTTGTCAAGATCCATGCGGTCCGAAATTTGGCCCTTCGGGAAAAGGTGCATTTATTTAATTAATAATAACTTCTTGGCAAGGGCGTGGTACCTTGCGCAGGTTCTCCCGGTACCCAAGCAATTGGGGCGCGCCATCACACAGGCGATTTACTGGTTTTTATGGAGGGGGGAGATTTTTAAGGTGTCACATGCTGTCTGTACCTTGGGCCTGTCCGACGGCGGTTTGGGACTTGTCGATTTTTCAGCCAAATGTGCGGCTCTCCTTTGGAAGAGAATTACCGCTGTTATGCAGAAGGCACCTTGCAGTCCCACCGCGGTTGTTTTTAATCGTTATCGTCCTCATTCTGAAGTGGCACCTGTTTCTGTGTCGCACATCCCGTTTTATCTTTCTTACGTGCGCCGCTACTATTTCGATAATAGTTACCTGATACTTCGTGACATCTCCGCCCACACGGTTAGCGCTGTCTGCGATGCTATACGCGGACCTCCTATTCGTTGCAAGTGGGAGTATCGATTGCCACGCTGCAACTGGGTGGCAGTGTGGCAAAACCTCGCCAACAAAGTCCTCCCGGCTTCCGTACACGCTGCATGGTACAAGGTGGTGCATCGCACCATCCCCACCAACTCCAAACTTCATTCCATCAACCTTATCCCATCTGGAGTGTGTGACGTGTGTACTGTCGACGATACTCTTGAACACCGCTTTGCGTGTGACCGCTTCCGCCGTGTTTGGGACGTCGCCAGGGATATGATTCGCCTGATTCAGCGGGTGGACGCTCGAACCGTTACTGTGGATGATGTATTAATTCCGCAGTGTGTCGTCTACCCCACCACCAAGCGAAATGCCACGGTGTGGATCTTTGGCCATACAGTTTTTGCTATTTTCTCTTTAAAGTTGTGTACCGATTTGGACTTCCTTACCTTTTTATGGACCCAACATTCTCAGATTCAGACATCGCCACATTATCGGCAAAATTTTGCAAATTTTTTGCAGGTCGCACTGGCGCATGCTTTTGCGCGTATGTCGGTACCTGCATAACATGGATGTTATTGTCTCGTATTTTCAAATTGCCTTAAGCGACACAATATGAATAAATGCGACTTTCTCTATGTTTTCTGGAACGAAAATTGCCGAAAATTGACTATCGAACGACATCAGAAGTCTTTTCAGTTTTTTCTGGACGTTATTGCCAAACTTCTTGTTTGGCATGAGTGTCGGTATTATTAGTTTCCTTTTTCTTTTTTCTTTTTTTTTTTTCCCCGTATGTGGCGTGACGAGATTCTTTACTGATGTTTCAGTTCTAGTTTCTAGTGGTGACTGTTTGCGTTATTTTTTTTTTCCTTTTTTCTTTTTTCATTTCTTTTATTGTCGAGCGCTCCCACTTCTCGTCACGTGTCTGCGCTCGGCAGTTTTGGAACCTTTAGTCGGTGTGGGATTTCACACCGGGATTACCGGCGCTTTAAAATAGCGTTTTGTTTCATGTTGTTTTTACTATACCTAGGCTGTTGCGATTTCTCTTTTTTTCATACATGAAATATTGTTTTGTTTTACGGTCGATATGAGTGATGACGAGTGTGGGGGCGACACTGTGGCCAGGCCTCAGACTAATTGACCCCTGCCCTCATTGCCGCCGCCTGCCAGCCACGCTCGATGCTCGACCGACAATGACTTTCCTTTTCCGGTGGATGCGTCGTCCTGGTAAAATAAAAAAAAAAAAAAAAAAGGTGCTGTTGGCTCCCTCTCTTCTTTTAAATTTTATGTCACTACACCTGCCAGCCCTCTTTTCATGAAAAACTCTCAGGTGCGACAAAGATGCTTCCACAAGCATTTTAAACTACTGTATTAAACGTAAGATGCGAAATTACAGTAATGAACTCAGTTTGAACAAGAATGCGCGGAGGAAGAGTGCTAGGATCTCGTTGAAAATAACGAAACACAAAAAAAAAAAAAAAAAAAAAAGGTGCTGTTGGCTCCCTCTCTTCTTTTAAATTTTATGTCACTACACCTGCCAGCCCTCTTTTCATACAAACTCTCAGGTGCGAAAAAGATGCTTCCACAAGCATTTTAAACTACTGTATTAAACGTAAGATGCGAAATTACAGTAATGAACTCAGTTTGAACAAAATCCGCGGAGGAAGAGTGCTAGGAACTCGTTGAAAATAACGAAACACTGCGAATCGACAGATGTGCTCCTGAAATACGTCAGAGCCTACTGTTTTGTAGGAGCGCTAAATTCCAAAAACTAACTACATTAAAAAAACCTGTTCCTGTCCGACCACTGAAGATAAGCAACAACGTTAGTATTCGGATCGGCGACCGCCTGGGAACTCTGGCTGTCTTCATTTCTTGCTTTCTTGTCACTACCCCTGCCAGCCCTTTTTTCATGCTACCTTTCTCATGTGACAAAGATGCTTCCATACTGATTTTAAACTATCGTAAGATACGATATTAAGGAACTCAGTTTGAAAAGAGTGCGCCAAGGAAGACTTCCAAAGAGTCTCTGGAAATAACAAAACAGTATGAAGTGACAGAAATGTTGTGAAATACGTCAGGGCATATTGTTTTGTAGCAGTGCACAACGGCAAATTTGTAAACAAAAATTTACCTTTCGTCGCTACAAGAGATGGATGCTTTGTCGAACAGCCTGTGTCGTGTGTGCATGTTTTCGCACCTTTCCACGGCACGGCGCAGCACAGAGCTGCCCTGGTAGCTCCGAACGGCCGCACACGGCGCCTCGGACACGCCGGTTCGGGCCGCGCCCATCTCGCAGATGTTTCTCGAGCTTGTGCTGTCATATGGACCGCGACCCGAGCGGCAGCGAGCGGCAGTCGGGACAAGTCGGGACAAGTCGGGACAGCCGAAAATGCACCGTGCGAATTACGCAAATATCTGGAAGCGCGACGCGTGTCAGGCAGGTGAGAACGCTTCCCTCGGTCCAGCAGGACACTGCCACACCCCGCGCAGTCCCCCCGCCGCCCGGCCGCGCCCAAGCCCTGCGCCGGATAACAATAATAAGGTGCGTCTCCCGCGAGTGTCGGAGGCCGCACGAACCAAACGAATGACAGGCGGTGCAACGAGCAGCTGTGTTGTGCGTTTGGCCCACGTGGCGGCGCGCCTCACTGCGCGTCGCCTTCGAGGTGGAAGGACGTGCTTTGCGTCAAATGCGCCACCGAAAACGGCGATTGCGTGTGTTGGGGGGAGAGGCGAAGCCTTCTTCTGCCGTGCGGCTACAGTATAAGGACGCCAACGGCCATACCATGTTGAATACACCGGTTCTCGTCCGATCACCGAAGTTAAGCAACATCGGGCCCGGTTAGTACTTGGATGGGTGACCGCCTGGGAACACCGGGTGCTGTTGGCTCCCTCTCTTCTTTTAAATTTTATGTCACTACACCTGCCAGCCCTCTTTTCATACAAACTCTCAGGTGCGAAAAAGATGCTTCCACAAGCATTTTAAACCACTGTATTAAACGTAAGATGCGAAATTACAGTAATGAACTCAGTTTGAACAAAATGCGCGGAGGAAGAGTGCTAGGAACTCGTTGAAAATAACGAAACACTGCGAATCGACAGATGTGCTCCTGAAATACGTCAGAGCCTACTGTTTTGTAGGAGCGCTAAATTCCAAAAACTAACTACATTAAAAAAACCTGTTCCTGTCCGACCACTGAAGATAAGCAACAACGTTAGTATTCGGATCGGCGACCGCCTGGGAACTCTGGCTGTCTTCATTTCTTGCTTTCTTGTCACTACCCCTGCCAGCCCTTTTTTCATGCTACCTTTCTCATGTGACAAAGATGCTTCCATACTGATTTTAAACTATCGTAAGATACGATATTAAGGAACTCAGTTTGAAAAGAGTGCGCCAAGGAAGACTTCCAAAGAGTCTCTGGAAATAACAAAACAGTATGAAGTGACAGAAATGTTGTGAAATACGTCAGGGCATATTGTTTTGTAGCAGTGCACAACGGCAAATTTGTAAACAAAAATTTACCTTTCGTCGCTACAAGAGATGGATGCTTTGTCGAACAGCCTGTGTCGTGTGTGCATGTTTTCGCACCTTTCCACGGCACGGCGCAGCACAGAGCTGCCCTGGGAGCTCCGAACGGCCGCACACGGCGCCTCGGACACGCCGGTTCGGCCCGCGCCCATCTCGCAGATGTTTCTCGAGCTTGTGCTGTCATATGGACCGCGACCCGAGGGGCAGCGAGCGGCAGTCGAGCAAAGTCGGGACAAGTCGGGACGGAAGGGGACAGCCGAGAATGCACCGTGCGAATTACGCAAATATCTGGAAGCGCGACGCGTGTCAGGCAGGTGAGAACGCTTCCCTCGGTCCAGCAGGACACTGCCACACCCCGCGCAGTCCCCCCGCCGCCCGGCCGCGCCCAAGCCCTGCGCCGGATAACAATAATAAGGTGCGTCTCCCGCGAGTGTCGGAGGCCGCACGAACCAAACGAATGACAGGCGGTGCAACGAGCAGCTGTGTTGTGCGTTTGGCCCACGTGGCGGCGCGCCTCACTGCGCGTCGCCTTCGAGGTGGAAGGACGTGCTTTGCGTCAAATGCGCCACCGAAAACGGCGATTGCGTGTGTTGGGAGGAGAGGCGAAGCTTCTTCTGCCGTGCGGCTACAGTATAAGGACGCCAACGGCCATACCATGTTGAATACACCGGTTCTCGTCCGATCACCGAAGTTAAGCAACATCGGGCCCGGTTAGTACTAGGATGGGTGATCGCCTGGGAAACTGGGTGCTGTTGGCTCCCTCTCTTCTTTTAAATTTTATGTCACTACACCTGCCAGCCCTCTTTTCATACAAACTCTCAGGTGCGAAAAAGATGCTTCCACAAGCATTTTAAACCACTGTATTAAACGTAAGATGCGAAATTACAGTAATGAACTCAGTTTGAACAAAATGCGCGGAGGAAGAGTGCTAGGAACTCGTTGAAAATAACGAAACACTGCGAATCGACAGATGTGCTCCTGAAATACGTCAGAGCCTACTGTTTTGTAGGAGCGCTAAATTCCAAAAACTAACTACATTAAAAAAACCTGTTCCTGTCCGACCACTGAAGATAAGCAACAACGTTAGTATTCGGATCGGCGACCGCCTGGGAACTCTGGCTGTCTTCATTTCTTGCTTTCTTGTCACTACCCCTGCCAGCCCTTTTTTCATGCTACCTTTCTCATGTGACAAAGATGCTTCCATACTGATTTTAAACTATCGTAAGATACGATATTAAGGAACTCAGTTTGAAAAGAGTGCGCCAAGGAAGACTTCCAAAGAGTCTCTGGAAATAACAAAACAGTATGAAGTGACAGAAATGTTGTGAAATACGTCAGGGCATATTGTTTTGTAGCAGTGCACAACGGCAAATTTGTAAACAAAAATTTACCTTTCGTCGCTACAAGAGATGGATGCTTTGTCGAACAGCCTGTGTCGTGTGTGCATGTTTTCGCACCTTTCCACGGCACGGCGCAGCACAGAGCTGCCCTGGTAGCTCCGAACGGCCGCACACGGCGCCTCGGACACGCCGGTTCGGCCCGCGCCCATCTCGCAGATGTTTCTCGAGCTTGTGCTGTCATATGGACCGCGACCCGAGCGGCAGCGAGCGGCAGTCGGGACAAGTCGGGACAAGTCGGGACAGCCGAGAATGCACCGTGCGAATTACGCAAATATCTGGAAGCGCGACGCGTGTCAGGCAGGTGAGAACGCTTCCCTCGGTCCAGCAGGACACTGCCACACCCCGCGCAGTCCCCCCGCCGCCCGGCCGCGCCCAAGCCCTGCGCCGGATAACAATAATAAGGTGCGTCTCCCGCGAGTGTCGGAGGCCGCACGAACCAAACGAATGACAGGCGGTGCAACGAGCAGCTGTGTTGTGCGTTTGGCCCACGTGGCGGCGCGCCTCACTGCGCGTCGCCTTCGAGGTGGAAGGACGTGCTTTGCGTCAAATGCGCCACCGAAAACGGCGATTGCGTGTGTTGGGAGGAGAGGCGAAGCCTTCTTCTGCCGTGCGGCTACAGTATGAGGACGCCAACGGCCATACCATGTTGAATACACCGGTTCTCGTCCGATCACCGAAGTTAAGCAACATCGGGCCCGGTTAGTACTTGGATGGGTGACCGCCTGGGAACACCGGGTGCTGTTGGCTCCCTCTCTTCTTTTAAATTTTATGTCACTACACCTGCCAGCCCTCTTTTCATACAAACTCTCAGGTGCGAAAAAGATGCTTCCACAAGCATTTTAAACCACTGTATTAAACGTAAGATGCGAAATTACAGTAATGAACTCAGTTTGAACAAAATCCGCGGAGGAAGAGTGCTAGGAACTCGTTGAAAATAACGAAACACTGCGAATCGACAGATGTGCTCCTGAAATACGTCAGAGCCTACTGTTTTGTAGGAGCGCTAAATTCCAAAAACTAACTACATTAAAAAAACCTGTTCCTGTCCGACCACTGAAGATAAGCAACAACGTTAGTATTCGGATCGGCGACCGCCTGGGAACTCTGGCTGTCTTCATTTCTTGCTTTCTTGTCACTACCCCTGCCAGCCCTTTTTTCATGCTACCTTTCTCATGTGACAAAGATGCTTCCATACTGATTTTAAACTATCGTAAGATACGATATTAAGGAACTCAGTTTGAAAAGAGTGCGCCAAGGAAGACTTCCAAAGAGTCTCTGGAAATAACAAAACAGTATGAAGTGACAGAAATGTTGTGAAATACGTCAGGGCATATTGTTTTGTAGCAGTGCACAACGGCAAATTTGTAAACAAAAATTTACCTTTCGTCGCTACAAGAGATGGATGCTTTGTCGAACAGCCTGTGTCGTGTGTGCATGTTTTCGCACCTTTCCACGGCACGGCGCAGCACAGAGCTGCCCTGGTAGCTCCGAACGGCCGCACACGGCGCCTCGGACACGCCGGTTCGGGCCGCGCCCATCTCGCAGATGTTTCTCGAGCTTGTGCTGTCATATGGACCGCGACCCGAGCGGCAGCGAGCGGCAGTCGGGACAAGTCGGGACAAGTCGGGACAGCCGAAAATGCACCGTGCGAATTACGCAAATATCTGGAAGCGCGACGCGTGTCAGGCAGGTGAGAACGCTTCCCTCGGTCCAGCAGGACACTGCCACACCCCGCGCAGTCCCTCCGCCGCCCGGCCGCGCCCAAGCCCTGCGCCGGATAACAATAATAAGGTGCGTCTCCCGCGAGTGTCGGAGGCCGCACGAACCAAACGAATGACAGGCGGTGCAACGAGCAGCTGTGTTGTGCGTTTGGCCCACGTGGCGGCGCGCCTCACTGCGCGTCGCCTTCGAGGTGGAAGGACGTGCTTTGCGTCAAATGCGCCACCGAAAACGGCGATTGCGTGTGTTGGGGGGAGAGGCGAAGCCTTCTTCTGCCGTGCGGCTACAGTATAAGGACGCCAACGGCCATACCATGTTGAATACACCGGTTCTCGTCCGATCACCGAAGTTAAGCAACATCGGGCCCGGTTAGTACTTGGATGGGTGACCGCCTGGGAACACCGGGTGCTGTTGGCTCCCTCTCTTCTTTTAAATTTTATGTCACTACACCTGCCAGCCCTCTTTTCATACAAACTCTCAGGTGCGAAAAAGATGCTTCCACAAGCATTTTAAACCACTGTATTAAACGTAAGATGCGAAATTACAGTAATGAACTCAGTTTGAACAAAATGCGCGGAGGAAGAGTGCTAGGAACTCGTTGAAAATAACGAAACACTGCGAATCGACAGATGTGCTCCTGAAATACGTCAGAGCCTACTGTTTTGTAGGAGCGCTAAATTCCAAAAACTAACTACATTAAAAAAACCTGTTCCTGTCCGACCACTGAAGATAAGCAACAACGTTAGTATTCGGATCGGCGACCGCCTGGGAACTCTGGCTGTCTTCATTTCTTGCTTTCTTGTCACTACCCCTGCCAGCCCTTTTTTCATGCTACCTTTCTCATGTGACAAAGATGCTTCCATACTGATTTTAAACTATCGTAAGATACGATATTAAGGAACTCAGTTTGAAAAGAGTGCGCCAAGGAAGACTTCCAAAGAGTCTCTGGAAATAACAAAACAGTATGAAGTGACAGAAATGTTGTGAAATACGTCAGGGCATATTGTTTTGTAGCAGTGCACAACGGCAAATTTGTAAACAAAAATTTACCTTTCGTCGCTACAAGAGATGGATGCTTTGTCGAACAGCCTGTGTCGTGTGTGCATGTTTTCGCACCTTTCCACGGCACGGCGCAGCACAGAGCTGCCCTGGTAGCTCCGAACGGCCGCACACGGCGCCTCGGACACGCCGGTTCGGCCCGCGCCCATCTCGCAGATGTTTCTCGAGCTTGTGCTGTCATATGGACCGCGACCCGAGGGGCAGCGAGCGGCAGTCGAGCAAAGTCGGGACAAGTCGGGACGGAAGGGGACAGCCGAGAATGCACCGTGCGAATTACGCAAATATCTGGAAGCGCGACGCGTGTCAGGCAGGTGAGAACGCTTCCCTCGGTCCAGCAGGACACTGCCACACCCCGCGCAGTCCCCCCGCCGCCCGGCCGCGCCCAAGCCCTGCGCCGGATAACAATAATAAGGTGCGTCTCCCGCGAGTGTCGGAGGCCGCACGAACCAAACGAATGACAGGCGGTGCAACGAGCAGCTGTGTTGTGCGTTTGGCCCACGTGGCGGCGCGCCTCACTGCGCGTCGCCTTCGAGGTGGAAGGACGTGCTTTGCGTCAAATGCGCCACCGAAAACGGCGATTGCGTGTGTTGGGAGGAGAGGCGAAGCCTTCTTCTGCCGTGCGGCTACAGTATAAGGACGCCAACGGCCATACCATGTTGAATACACCGGTTCTCGTCCGATCACCGAAGTTAAGCAACATGGGGCCCGGTTAGTACTCGGCTGGCTGCCCGCCTGTGAACACGTGTGCCGCTGTGCTATTGTGCGTCCCAGGTAGGAAGGACTTCCCGGCCGCCGAGCCCTCGCCGGCCGACATCCCACCGCGCCGCGCCGCGCTGCCCGAGCCCGCGTCCGCCGCCTACCGGAGGACCAGCCGCGCCGCGCCAAGTACTACGTTTACCGTTTTCGCCATCGGCGATCGCTGTTCTCAACGAGTTGGTGAGTGAAATCATCATGTCAACGTGTAACCGTTCTAACACCACGCTTCAATGCGAGTTCGATCGCGAATTCCAACGTCCAACGGCATACGAAGTCCAGCAATGGATGAGAGACGATTTACGGATCGGGGAAGACGAATTAGAGGGCATCCAGTTAGATTTCACAGTCTACTCGCTCTTCATGAAGTTGAAAACCGAAGTTCGGTGCGAAACGATTGTCACCCCTGGTGGTGGTTCACGAAAATTTAAACACAGAGACGGTGCAGTTAGTGTTAAATGTGACGTAGCATCTGCACCCATTGGACTACAGTGGACCTCTTCAAAGATATTTCCACCTTCAACTAACACTCGAGAAACATTACTAACACCCCTAGGAACAATTGACGTTACTAACGTTACTAACCATAGCTTGTGAAGTGTTGGAAAAACCACGAACGGAAAAGTTCACGTGTGGCGAATCAAGACCATAACATATGGCAGGAGTGTTTTCTGCTCTAGGATGATGAAAGTCTACCAAAAGCGAGTCTAAGACATACGACAGTGTAGCAAAGCTCCTGCAAAAGTTTCGGTTCGGTAATTATAATATTAACGGATTTAGCAGAAAACAGTTTTGACAAACACGAAAGACACAAACCGATATACCGAACACAGTGACGGAACGCAAGTCCCGTAAGTAGAACGCCGGGCGCTGGCAGAGGCGCGCTGCGTGCGAGTTCCGAAAGTGGGCTATAGTGCGTTGGCCGACGCGTGCCCGTGTTGCTAAGCGCGACACGTAGTCCTGCGCCCAGCCGCGGGAGGCAGCAGCGCACGGGAACTGCACAACTGCACAATCGGCATCTATTCACGCGCGTGAACTACGTGGCCGACTGCCGAGCGAAGCCAGACCGCGAGGCGCAGTATTAGCTGGCCCGCGCGTGCGTGACCACCTTATCCGCACTCAGCATATCGCTTTGGAGACATTATATATATATATATATATATATATATATATATATATATATATATATATTTTTAACCGCCGGCCATGTAACAGTGTAGCGCCCTTGCGGCAACCGAGTATTCACCACATAAACACGCAACCCTGGATCGAGTACGACAACTTAGTGGTGCAAGCACCACACCGACATCGACAAGAGGGCCACCTGGCAGGGCAAACATCAGTAACAAAGTGTCGCAAATAGGCATGGCGTCTGGTATTCACGAATATGCCGTCATGTCGCCGAGCCAAAAGATCGCTGCAATTGACGAGCTACTGAATGACATTGCAGCGGAACTGAAGGCTAAACACGTGTCTAGTAGTGTACTGAACACAATACGGAATAAAATATTCCCGTTGGCATTTCAACTTACGTCAGCAGAAGCCAACCCCCCTGTGGGTTCGGGGGTAAGAATAGGCCCACGGTATTCCTGCCTGTCGTAAGAGGCGACTAAAAGGAGTCTCAAACGTTTCGGCCTTATGTGATGGTCCCCTACCGGGTTTGACCTCCATCTTCTAAATTCTTCCGAAGAGCGAGCTGATTGGGGAAGGGCGCCTTACAAGGTGCAATGTGTCCATCGCTCATTACCATCTCTAGCTTGGTTGGTCGTCGTCGCATAGCTGTCCCGCCCACTCACCATCTCTAGGGCGTGGCTTTGTTCTTGGGTGCGGTTTTTTGCAGTCTGCTCTGCTGTGTCGCTTTATGCGCCAATGACGATCATGGACTACATTTCACCTGACATCCAGCACGGTAGCCAGTCCGTTGTGGTGGGGCCGCCATGTACCCTGTCAGTTGTAGCCCCCTGACAACACAGGGATCGCTCTACTGATGCCTGCGCCGTTAACTCCCCGCGTATGCCAAGGAGTAGATGCCTGTCTCCTTGGGGCATCGGGACTCCCGGCAATGGCCATCCCGCCAGGTGGTCGTTGCTGAGGCTGGGTGGCGCCCGTGGGGAGGGCCCTTGGTCGGAGTAGGTGGCATCAGGGCGGATGACCCGCGATGAAGCGTGGTACATCATCTCTTGCTGGCGGCCAGCCGCCAGCAGTCTCTAAGCGTTCTCGGCCTCAATATAACGCTCAGGCATATGATCCACAATCGTTCCCCTCCCTGGCCACACCATGGGAGGAACGAAAGGCTACAGTTGGCAGCGAACCTTATTCACCTCGCTATTTAGTCTGTACACGAGTCGATGGGGAATCGTTTATGGCGACCAAGCCTCAGTTTTTTGTCGAGCACTTGGAGGACAAGTTTGGGGAGGTGGAGGGCTTGTCCAAAATGCGCTCTGGGGCAGTATTGATCAAAACGGCATCCTCTGCACAGTCACGGCGGTTACTCGCTTGTGACAAGTTGGGGGATGTTTCCGTCACGATCACACCCCATAAGAGTCTCAACATGGTCCAGGGCATTATATTCCATAGGGACCTACTCTTGCAGTCAGACGACGAGCTACGCGCCAATTTAGAACGGCGGGGTGTTCACTTCGTCCGGCGCGTCCATCGGGGTCCGAGGGATAATCAGGTAGCCACCGGTGCCTTCATCTTGGCCTTCGAGGGTGACGTCCTACCCGAAAAGGTCAAGGTGATGGTCTACCGATGTGATGTGAAGCCCTATATCCCTCCCCCGATGAGGTGTTTCAAATGCTGGAAGTTCGGCCACATGTCATCTCGGTGTACTTCCAGCATGACATGCAGAGATTGTGGACGCCCTTCACATTCTAATACTGCATGTGCGCCGCCTCCCATCTGTGTGAACTGCGGCGAACACCATTCCCCTTGCTCGCCAGACTGCAAGGTTCTACTGAAAGAACGAAGGATCATGGAATATAAGACCCTGGACCGCATGACCTATACTGAGGCTAAGCGGAAATACGAGAGGCTACATCCTGTGGCTCTGACCAGCTCCTATGCCACCGCTGCCAAAACAGTAGTTTTGTCATCTGCTGCACCGATTCCACTGAACCCTCTGAGCCGGAATACTACACCTGCCCCCTTGATGGTGGGGGGCACTTCCCCATCTGTTGCTCCTGCACCACCTACCTCAGGAGCAACGACCCCCCAACCATCGGGGACACAAGTCCCCAACTCTAAGCCGGAGAAGCGTCCGACTTCTTCGGCGACTCTCTCTCGCAAGGGATCCCTCGGGTCCCTCCCTTCCCAGGTTTCCACCTCTGGGAAGGGTGGCGTCAGCCAATGGCTGAAAAGCAGGCCAGCGGCTGGTCGCAGGGCTTCCCGCTCCTCCTCCGTCCCGGAGACTGACTCGGTGGAGCCCTCCCAGCCAGTAAAGCCCAAGGAGCAGAGAGAGAAGACGAAGAAGAAGAAGGCCTCTAAGGCCAAGGAACGCGCGGTGGCATCCGCCCCACCGCTCCATACAGGCTCTGCGTCTGAGGATGAGGTGGAGATCATGGCGTCCGCTGAGGACCTGGATCTCGCCATACCCTCAGACGCCAAGGACGCCGATTGTACTGGTCCTCGATCGGTGACAGCAGGTGACCCAGTGACGTGATCTGCCTCCTCGGTCCCTTCACGCCTATTTCGCCCATGGACAAAGTGATTCTCCAGTGGAACTGCAGCGGTTTTTTCCACCACCTTGCTGAGCTCCGCCAACTCGTCAGCAGTCACCCTTTCTTCTGCATTGCCCTCCAGGAAACGTGGTTTCCGGCAATGCGGACCCCTGCCCTACGAGGGTATCGGGGTTATTATAAGAACCGGGCAGCTTATGAGAGGGTGTCTGGTGGAGTCTGCGTCTACGTCCTTAACTCTATCTACAGCGAGTGTGTGCCTCTTCATACACCCTTAGAGGCTGTCGCTGTAAGGATGTGGACGCCTCAGCCTATTACTGTCTGCAGTTTGTACCTTCCGCCGGATGGTGATGTCTCTCATCATGTGTTGGCTGCATTGATAGGACAACTGCCGCCTCCCTTTGTGTTGCTGGGCGACTTTAACGCCCATAACCCCTTGTGGGGTAGCGCCGCGATTACTGGCCGGGGCAGAGATGTCGAGACTCTTCTGTCACAGCTTGACCTCTGCCTTTTAAACACGGGAGAGGCGACCCACTTTAGTGCGGTCCATGGCTCGTTTTCGGCCATTGACCTTTCTATTTGCAGCCCCGGACTTTCACCATCCATCCACTGGAGGGTCCATGACGACTTATGTGGTAGTGACCATTTCCCCATCTTTCTGTCACTGCCACAGCGTCACTCTTCTGAACGCCCCTCCAGATGGGCTCTGAATAAGGCTGATTGGGACTTATTTACATCTGTCGCAGTGATCGCACCTCCTTCCACTGATCCGATTGATGCGGTGGTTCAGTCGGTCACCACCAGCATCGTTTCTGCGGCGGCATCTGCGATTCCCTGTCCATCCGGGGCACCTCGGCGGAGGACTGTGCCGTGGTGGTCGCCCGAGATCGCAGAGGCGATTCGAGATCGCCGGCGGGCTCTTCAGCGCCATAAGCGGCACCCGTCGTTGGAGACCCTCATTGCTTTTAAACAGTTCCGCGCCCGAGCCCGACGCCTTATTCGCCAACGGAAGCAGGAGTGCTGGGAACGTTATGTTTCCACCATTGGCGTCCGTACCTCTGCATCGCAGGTTTGGGCCAAGATTCGGCGACTCCAAGGCTATCGGCCACCTGTCTCTGTCCCTGGGCTTTCGCTGAATGGAGCAGTGTGCACCGACTCCGACACGATTGCGGACCGGTTGGCAGAGCATTTTGCTCAGTGTTCCGCGTCAACGAACTACCCGTTGGCCTTCCGCTCCCGGAAAGAGCGGTTGGAAAGTCGGAGGCTTTCCTTTCACACGCGCCGCGCGGAGTCGTACAATGCTCCTTTCAGCGAATGGGAATTCCAGAGCGCACTTTCTGCTTGCCCTGATACGGCTCCTGGACCAGACCGCATTCACAGCCAGATGCTGAAACACCTCTCAGTGCCTTGCCAGCGACGCCTCCTAGATCTTTTCAATCACGTCTGGGTCGAGGGTGTTTTCCCGTCTCAATGGCGGGAAAGCATAGTCCTCCCCGTATTGAAACCTGGCAAGAACCCGCTGGAGGTGGACAGCTATCGCCCCGTAAGCCTCACCAACGTTCCTTGCAAGTTGCTGGAACGTATGGTGAGCCGGAGGTTGAGTTGGCTCCTCGAGTCTCGGGGCCTTCTGGCTCCGTCTCAGGGTGGGTTCCGTAAAGGCCGCTCTGCCGTCGATAATCTGGTCTCCCTGGAGTCTGCCATCCGTACAGCCTTTGCGCGCCGCCAACATCTGGTTGCCGTCTTCTTCGACATGCGGAAGGCATACGATACGACTTGGCGCCATCACATCCTGGCCACACTTCATGGGTGGGGCCTTAGGGGCCCGCTCCCGATTTTTATTCAGAATTTTCTTTCGTATCGTTCCTTCCGCGTGCAAGTAGCTGCGTCGCATAGTTCCTCCCGGGTCCAGGAGAACGGGGTCCCACAGGGGTCTGTCCTCAGTGTGTCCCTGTTTTTAATTGCCATCAATGGGCTTGTTGAGGCGGTGGGGTCGTCCGTCGCGGCTTCTTTATATGCGGACGACTTCTGCCTATATTACAGCTCCAGTGGCATCGCCGCTGCTGAACGGCAGCTGCAAGGTGCCATCCGCAAGGCGCAGTCATGGGCTGTAGCGCACGGCTTCCAGTTTTCGGCCGCGAAGACCTGCGTTATGCATTTCTGCCGGCGTCGCACGGTTCACCCTGAGCCGCGCCTTTACCTTGATGGTGAACCTCTTGCTGTGGTCGCGACGCATCGGTTCTTGGGACTGGTGTTCGATACCCGGTTGACTTGGCTGCCCCATATTAGGCAGCTGAAGCAAACATGCTGGCGGCACTTAAACGCTCTCCGTTGCTTAAGCCACACCAGGTGGGGTGCCGACCGGTCCACCCTCCTCCACCTATATCAAGCGCTGATCCAGTCCCGCCTTGATTATGGGTGTGTGGCGTACGGTTCTGCCTCGCCTTCGGCGTTGCGATTGCTGGATCCCATACACCACTGCGGGATCCGCCTCGCCACGGGAGCGTTCCGGACAAGCCCCGTCGACAGCATACTTGTGGAGGCTGGTGTCCCTCCATTGCGGTTCCGGCGTGACCGCCTTCTGGCCGCCTATGCCGCGCACGTTTATAGCATGCCAGGGCATCCAAACTACCGTCTCCTGTTCCCGCGCTCGATCGTTCATGTTCCAGACAGGCGGCCCCGGTCAGGGTGTCCCATTGCGGTTCGCCTCCGGGACCTTCTCCGTGGCCTTGACTTTTTTCCTCTGCCGCCTGTTTTCCGGGCCAATCTCCGTCTGCCCCCGTGGAGTGTGCCCCGACCGTGCCTTCGGCTCGACTTGGCACAGGGTCCGAAGGTCTCAGTGCCTCCGGAGGCCCTCCGCCGCCGCTTTCTTTCCATCCTGGCCGAGTTTCCGAACGCGGCGGTGGCCTACACCGACGGTTCGGTAGTCTCTGGTCACACTGGTTACGCTCTCACTCTACGGGATTATTGTGAGCAACGGTCATTGGCAGCTGGCTCCAGTGTATACACTGCCGAGTTGGTTGCCATCTATCGTGCCCTAGAGTTTCTCCGCTCCCGCTCAGGTGAGTCCTTTGTCATCTGTAGTGACTCCCTGAGCGGTTTACGAGCTCTTGACCAGTGTTTCCCTCGTTCCCGTCTGGTGATGGCCATCCAGGAGTCCCTCCATACTCTCGTCCGTTGCGGCCGCTCTGTCACCTTTGTTTGGTCCCCGGGTCACGTCGGCATCCCGGGTAACGAGCGGGTTGACGAACTGGCGAAACAGGCGGTCAGTTCCCCGGCCATGGAAATCGGTCTTTTAGAGAGTGACGTCCGATCCGTATTGCGGCAGAAGGTCCTTGCTGCTTGGCGTGATGAGTGGCGCACCCTGCCCTCTCCCAACAAACTTCGGGCAGTCAAGGAGACAACCAGTGTGTGGCGCTCCTCCATGCGGGGGTCTCGCAAGGACGCTGTCGTCCTCTGCCGGCTCCGCATAGGACATACCCGGCTCACGCACGCGTATCTCTTGTGCCGTGACGACCCGCCCCTCTGTCGCTGCGGATTGGCCCTGACCGTGGTACACGTCTTACTCGACTGCCCACTTTTAACTGCCCTCAGGCAGACGTTCGCGCTGCCTGATACACTCCCTGCTCTTTTAACCGATGACTCTACTATGGCTGACTTAGTTCTCCGTTTTATTCGAGCAGGGGGTTTTTATCATTCAATATGAGAGTCCCCTTTTATTTTTTTTTAGTGTCGACTGTGGCTTTTGGCCTGGGGTTTTAGTTTGTGGTGTTTTAATGTGTTCCTTGGTTATTGGCCTTTCCAGTTTTATTTTCATGGTCGGCCAATGACCGTCGCACTCTGTGTGTCTTTTAATCTCTTTTCTCTGGTCTTCGTCTATGTCTTTCTTGTACTGTGTCGTCCCTTGTCGTCTCCGTTATGTGTTTATTGCTTGTTGGACTTTTCTTCGTGTATTATTATGGTCGTGGAACAAGGGACCGATGACCTAAGTAGTCTGGTCCCTTTAACCCCCACAAACCAACCAACCAGCAGAAGCCAAGGTCGAACTGCTGCAAGAACAGAATAAAGATCTACTGCGAGAATTGCAATACTCAGCAGATCCAGTAAAGGACCTACGCATTGAGACACTCACCGAACAGGTTAATAAACTAGAGGAGGACAACTCCAAGCTTGTTGAAATAAATCAGGAACTTAGAGACCAGATCAGGGAACTGACAGGGAAAGTCACTGAACAAGCGCAGCAACAGGCCAAAACATTAACATATGCTGCAGCTCTATCCACCGCACCCAAAGAACATAAACGCATTGAGGCGGCCAAAGCCAAACAGGCAACAACATTGTTCATAAAATCAACAAACAATCAAGACACAAAAACAGTACAACAAACACTGACACAAAAAATAAACCCAAGACGTGATAACTTACATATAAAATCGATAAGAAACACGAAGACAGCCGTTATTGTTGAAGCAGCAACACAGGAGGACTGCCGTAAAATCATAGAAAAGACGAAAGACATAGAGAACATTGCGTGTGAAGGGCCTAGAAAACGGCAACCTCTGGTGATAGTCCACCGAGTTACAGACACTATCTCAGATAGAGAATTTCTGGAGTGTCTGTACGAGCAGAACCTCAGCGACGATCTCACAAAAGACGAATTTGACAGAGACGTCAAAATCAGATTCCGCACAGGTCCAAAAGGAAAGGGATATAACCATCAGGTGTTGGAGGTTACACCCAGAATTTATTGGTATCTCACTAAAAAAGGAAGGGTGTACATAGACTTTCAATCACTAACCGTCAAAGACTTTACCTCCGTAAGCCAGTGTTACAATTGTTGTGACCTAGGCCACACAACCAAAGCTTGCGCAGACACAAGTGCGACCTGTTCAAGGTGTGGCAAGAAGGGTCACAAACGCGCAGAGTGCCGTGCACCAGAACCCATCGATTGTATTCCCTGTAGGAATAGAAACAGAATTTGCAATAAGAGTAGGGGTGGGGTCTGCCAGACCTACAAACAACTGCTTGACAGACTAATTGATAGCACTGACTATGGCAACTGAACACCCCCCTGCGTCAACTGACCTGCTCCACAAATCACACCCTGCTAAAACGAAGTCATACAAGTCACCTTCGACAAAAAACCGAAACCACCTACGTGCAATACTCTGGCGTAAGAGGCAAAAACTGTTACCAGACGACTACCCCAACAATGGATACATCCCAGGCTTGATGAACAGTACAAACCTGGAAGACAGCCTTCACGCAGTTACCGAATACATTGACGATCTCACATTGACAGGACAAATAGTACCAGAACCCGCCAAACTAATTAAAAGACAGATAAGGTACTGGATGACGTTTCAGACGACCCTCATTAACAGGATAGACGAACTTGAAGACGAACTACTAAGATTAGACATGGTAACCCCATACTCCGACACTGACAGATCAGGATGCTACAACACATATGACCAACCAGAGCAACCATGCAAAACAACACCACCAACGACCCAACGAGGCCCTTCTACTCCAACGCAACGACGCACATACGATACCACGAAATGCGAAGGATATATCAAACCAGTTAAGTTCGTTTTAGGTGAGACTTTGAACCCTACCGTTATGCAAGCCAGCGAAACTGGAACTCAAACGAAAGACACAGACAAATCAGACACCCCAGGCTGCATTCAGTCCAAACGAATAATAACTCACACTTACTCATCGGCAGAGGAAGAAGATGACGTCTATCACTGCCCCTACGCCAGAGATTGTAGCGTACACAAAAATGATCCACCAAATCCCAATGCCAATCTTGAACAGGCCTCAGCACTGACCGACACCGCAAATGACACGCATAAAGTCGGGGCAACAACCGCAACTAAAGCTGACAGTGCGCATATCATACTCAAAGCTGATACGACCGATGCAAATAATGACGAAGAGCAGACCTGTGAGAACCAACTCGTATCAGACCGAATTAGAACTAAGGTACACTCACCCAACACATCTAAAACACAACAAGATAGCACAAATGAAACACACAAAAAACACACAAAAATAATCACAGCCTTCAAGAAACTAAACCCACGTAATAAACCTAAACAGCCTAAGAGAGTTAAAAAAGTGAAAGCGTGTGACGACCAACCGCGGCAATTACCGGCTGTTCCAACACCTTGTGTCAAAATAGTGATTCCCCCCAGTGGTGTAAACACACCCTCAGTTCCCAAATCAACAACTGCAACGTCAACGCCATTGGAATCCCCCGCAACGACCAACATGGGCACCCATCCAGCGGTTCTCGCAGAGGCGCACAACGACTCCACTACACCACCACGGCACGACACGGCAGCGGGCACGTCAACACACGCCACCACCACCACTAGTTTTAAATACGATAAGTTAGACCTAAATGTAAAATTAAGTAGGCTAGAAAAGAGGGACATATTAGAGACGGCACAACGGATGCTTATTCGCACCCTACATCCATATGGAGATTCGGTCTGTTTTCGTACATCGGAGCAAACCGACAGACTCATTCTCAAAACAGAAAACATTCCGACGGATCCTGACAGCCTGCTTAATCTGCTCATGCAGGTGTGCGCGCGCAGGGAGGAACCATTCGACCTAGATAAGCTATATAAGGATCACGTTAGGGCTCATGGGAGAACATACTTCGATTATAGTCAAACTGGCAGCAAGTGCTACGCCACTGTTAAACACCCGAACTGCTGTTAGCACAGCTTAATGCTATGCGGAGTATACTCGTCAACTCGGAGCTCCCACAAGCCCTACGTGAACTAAGAAGTGATATTCTGTGTTTACAGGAGCCATACACCAGAATAGGTCAAATCCCTAATCTCCCTCCAGGCGCGGAGACAGTTGCGGAGGGGGCGGGCTGCAAGGCATCCGTCACAATTCTAAACAAAGAAATATACCCGGTGAAAATCACAGAACTCTGTTCTGAACACCTAGCTACAGTCGAAGTCACGCACAAGGGGGATACGTGGATCATCGCGTCGCTGTACGCCCAATTCTGTCACAGCATTATACCATATGCAGACCTCATTAGAGATCTTGCAAATTATGCTGGCAACAAGAAACTACTTATCTGTTCAGACATAAATGCCAGATCCACCCTGTGGCATTCAGACAGAACTGACGACAGAGGCAGAATCATAAACGACATCATTAATGAAAATGGACTCCACATACTCAACGAAGAAGGACACCACCCGACTTACACCGGACACAACGGCTACACATCAAACATAGACATTACCATCGCCAACAATGCTGCCATTAACCATGTACGAGACTGGACTGTACATGATCAGATCACAGCTAGCGACCACAACATCATCACACTAACCTTAAATGGTACATCCAACATCAACTCAGTCACACAACCCAAAAGACTGTTATTTAACAAAACGGATTGGAATAGGGTCAGACGAACAGTACATGAGCACACATTGCACGACATCACCGGTAGCGTTGACTTCCGAGCACACATGCTGACGGACATCATCACAAAAATACAGAACACCTGCATACCTACACAAAGCAAGATAAAACACCAAAACATTCCATGGACCACACAATTAACGCGACTCAAACAGGACTCAAAACGTAAGCGTAAGCTTTATCAACGACAATCTCAGACAGAGAAAGACAAATACGACTACACGACTACCGGCTTGCCAAGGACAGGTACAAACTCGAGCTGAATAAGACCAGGAAAGACCACTGGAACAGCCATGTAGCAGCACAAACACAACTAAACATTTGGGGGGAACCATACAAAATAGTGACAGAAAAAGTAAAGAGCTCACTGGTTCTGGGAACGCTGCGACAGGAAGACGGCGCGATGACTAAGGGCTGGAGACGCACAGCGGAGTTCCTGCTAAGCAAACTCCTGCCTGATGACATCGCTGACACTGACACACCAGAACAAGCAGCACTGAGACGCGAACTCGACACAGCATACATTACACCAACTGTCGTCTGTCCTTTTGCACAGGAAGAATTCGCGATAGCGATTTCAGAACTAAAAAACAAAAAGGCGCCAGGACCAGACGGTATCCACTCTGAAGTACTAAAACAAATTGCACCGTAGATCACCCCATATCTCACAACAATGCTAAACGACGCATTAAGGCTGGGTCGAGTGCCTGCAGTGTGGAAGTCCTCGAAGGTGGTCATCATCAAAAAAGCCCCAGACAAAGACCCCTCAGATCCCAAGTCATACAGACCAATATGCCTCATCAACACACTGGGTAAAATACAAGAGAAACTACTTTGTAAACGACTACGAGCACATAGAACACTACGGGGACTAACACCACACCAATACGGCTTCAGGGAAGGGAAATCTATAGACGACGCAATAAACAGAGCACTCCAAATAGTACATAACACACCTAACAAATACACACTTGCCATTATGATAGATATATCAGGTGCTTTCGATAACCTGTGGTGGCCGGCCTTGTTCAAGAGGCTCAGACACCTGCAGGTGCCGGAATCCCTGTACACTAGCTTCATCGACTATTGCAAAGACAGGATAGTCGTTTGGCACATGGACAATCAGAAAGTAATCAAACGTATTACAAAAGGCTGTCCACAAGGGTCGATCTGCGGCCCCATCTTCTGGGACATAGTGATTGAACCGCTCCTACAGTTACTAGAGGAGCACACTTTGACAGATGGAGTTGTCGCCTATGCTGACGATCTACTCGTGGTTGTATCAGCAAATAACCGGGCCCAGCTAGAAGAAAGAGCCAATGGAACACTTCATACAATAACCAAATGGTGTGCTAAGAACAAACTAAAGATAGCAGAAACCAAAACAACATACACACTGTTAAAGGGCATCCTACGCAGGAACCCAACAGTCAAAATAGGGGACACAAACATAAAAAGACTCGCGGTTACACGCTATCTAGGAGTATACATTGACGAACGTTTGAACTTCCACGAACACATGCGAATATGCACAAACAAAGCAGAAAAGCTACTACACAAACTGGCAAGGCTAAATTCGGAACAATTTAGACTACCCCTGTCAGTCACACGAACATACCATTGTGCTCTCTTCGAGTCAGTACTATGCTTTGCTGCCAGTACATGGGCCCACAGATTGAGTCTCTCAACCAACAGAACCATCGTACGTAGAGGACAAAGAAGTGTTTTACTTCGATTAACTGGGGCCTTCAACACAACGTCAATTGATGCACTATGTGTGGTCATGGGAATCTTTCCAATAGACATCACAATCAGGTACCGTGCAGCAATGTACTGGCTTAGGATGGGGAGAATAGACCAGGTTCGGCAGATCACTGGTGTACCGATTGAGTCAACACGCCAACTTAAAACATGGCGAGTGGATACCTGGCAGAGCGAGTGGGACAACAGCGATAAGGGCCGCCGAGTATACAACTTCTTCCCTGACATCCGGGAAAGACTAAAACTGAAACATATCGATCCCAGTCGCGGTATGGTACACTTCATCACAGGACACGGCCCCTATCCCACGCACCTGAACCGCGTGAGTCTGCAGCAGACTAATAGATGCACATGCGGGGAAGAAGGTTCCCCTGAACACATCGTCTTTTTCTGCGGACAACGCACGATCACAAGACACACAGTACACGTAGACCACTTGAACACACAAAATGAACTACATGCCATAGTACGCGATCCTGAAAGGTGGACTGAACTTAATACACTGACTGACGAAATCTCAAAGATTCAACATGTTGAATATTTACGCAACAGACCATACAGAAGGCAAGTCGGCACAACCAGACAACAGGATGCCCAGGGGATCACAGACATTACTGATACATCGAGTGAAGAAGAAGAAGACACAGATGCAGACCAAGGCACCAACACAGATATTGAGGCGTCCAGCGCGTATGACCCATAGTGTCAACTAAAGTGGCCTCAAAGACTTTTCCCGAAAGACCGACAAATGGTGCATATGTCACATAAATTCTGGAAAACTGATTGCACCTAAATGTAAATATGTATATAGTTAATAGTACCTCCATGTCTAACATGAGCTTAAAGCTAGGCACCTCTTCAAGGGACCTACGCCTTCTGGTAAGAGGCAGCGCACGGCCTGGAGGGAAGGATCTTAATTGTGGTCCCTCTTGACTGAGCCCAACCCGACGGATACATATTGTAGATCGGGGAAAACCACCTTTCAGGCTGTGTTGCTGACGGGGCCGGGAGGTGCTAACTAACGCATTATGCAGTATCATAAGCCTTATTGCTTCAACACAAATTGTAAGTTTTAATGCACCTGTACAACCGCTACCATAACCACTATTTTACCAATACCATCGAAGCCAAAGCTTAAAGGTAGGCACCTCCTCAAGGGACCTACGCCTCCTGGTAAGAGGCGGCACACGGCCTGGATGGAAGGATCTTAATTGTGGTTCCTCTTGACTGAGCCCAACCCGACAGATACATCTTGTAGATCGGGGAAAACCACCGTTCAGGCCGTGTTGTCGGCGGGGCCGGGAGGTGCTAACAACCGAACAGTCTTTATTAGGAGCCATGCAAGCCCGAAATAAACAGCCACATCCCATCTCACCTCTATTACCATTACCATAGCAACTTTCCACCAATAACTTCTGAGCCAGATCATAAAGCTGGGCATTATTTGTTATTCATCACAAGGTAGCTTTGCAGACTAGACATGGAGGGTTAGTTGGCTAATGTACCTCAACCTTCCATAGTTAAGTAAGTACTTAGAATGGCAGACATTAGAAGGAATGGTGAGCGACGTCCAGCGACTTGAGGATCATTCCAAGACCCTGGACGCCGCCCACAACCAGGTGACGGGCCCATACTACACCATTCCTTTCCCTATTCCTTTCCCTTTTCTCTACTTCTTCCAAACATCCTATTAATTATTAAGTTTTTGTATTATTATTTTCTTAATTCTTTCGTATACTTGTCTGTCTGTCTGTATCCTACTTATTTTATATTTTATATTAGTTTTAAGATTTTAATATGCTGCACAATAACAAAAAAAAAGATAAGAACCATACAAAGCCCGCCTCCACGTGGCGGGACACGGGCAACGGTGTGGGTGGGGACGGAAGCCGGGGTGATGGCACAATCAGCCACTCCGGACCCCGGACCCAGCCACAGCGGCCAAGAGGCTATATAAGACCCACCATAAGAAATTAGGCGGTGGGTCATTAAATATAAAGCAGCAAGTGAAAAAAAAAAAAAGTGTCCGTCAACAGTGAATACTGGGGGGCGGGATACATCTATAAAGTCGATTCCGGTGTAAGAACCGTGCGAATGGTACTGAAGAAACACGTACCGTCCTTTTTAGTTATAGGAGGACACAGGGGCGTAATACAGTACAGTGGTCAATCGCAGACGTGCTCAATCTGTGCATCGACAGAGCACATGCGCGGTACGTGCCCGCGAAACAAGGTGGCCCAGCTGCCACAGCAAGTTAACGGCAACACAGCCGAGCAGACAGGCAGGGGGAGCTATTCCACTGCGCTGACCGGTGAAACACAACGCGGAAACGCACTAGCAGAGCCGGCGGCGGCGCAGGTACCCCGGAGCCGCAACCGGCCCTGGTGGAGGCCCCCGCCCCCTCACCCGCTATTGTTCCTGCCGCGGCCAGCCCGGACACCGCGAGGGAGAAGCGACAGCATTCCGACGACGACCACACAATGAAAGCCCAACCGGACAGCCAGGTGACGTCTGCTAAGAAGCAGGTCACTGAACGCAGCGCGCCCGCCCCGCCGACAGCTGTGGCTGCCGGCGCCGGGCCCAGCGCGGCAACTCCCCCCACATACAGCGAGATGCGCGAGGAAAGCATCAAGAAAAACGTAAACATACTGGCACGGTTTCTCAAAGAATCCGATGACGAAAAGGCGGAAGACGAAAGAAATGCAAACCAGCAACGACGAGAGGATGGACACATCTGACGCGGAAGCGTCAGACGCGTCATCAGCAAACACGACGCGTCGCAGCACCCAATCCGAAGATGTAACTCTCCGGCCAGATCGGCCACAAAACACCGCAGACCCGCCCCCACATAGCTCCTAATGCACGACCTCTCACTGTATAGCATAGTTACGTGCAACGTGAATAAGATGACCTCTGTTGTAAAATTAGACGTCCTCGCAGATTTCCTGCAACATAAAGCTGTAGACATAGCAATGCTCCAAGAAGTAGCGACGTACGACGTCGAAGAGGTACAGGGATACGAAGCCTTCGTAAACATCGACGCCGAGACACGCACTGGTACGGCTATTCTAATCAGGCACGGTATAGAGACTGGCGATGTGAAGAAAACGGCCGACGGACGTGGAATATCTATAAAAATAGAGGGCACGACATTCATCAACATATACGCGCCGTCAGGCACCGAGAACAAGCGCGCCAGAAGCCTTTTCTTTAACGAGGATATCTGCGAGCTCCTTCTGAACAACAACAACGTAGTGTTGGGCGGAGATTTCAATTGCGTGACATCAGCAGAAGACCAGATCCCTGTACGAAACACGTGCCTCGAACTACAACAGCTCGTGAGGCGTTTAAAACTAGATGACACCTGGCGTCTATTACAACAGAACAACACCGAATTCACATTCTTTTACAACCGCGGAAGAAGCAGAATCGATAGAATCTACGTCAACAGAGAGATGGCCGAGTCTGCGACACACGTGGAAGTCTGCCCCGTTATCTTTTCCGACCACTGCGCTTACGAAACGAAACTACGCCTTCCGAGGAGAAAGTTAACAGGAGGCAGAGGCACTTGGAAACTAAACACCTCGCACCTCGAAGACGACAAACTGAAGCAAGAAGTAAGCGAAATAGTAAGGCAATGCAGGCAAAGACGAGGCGAATACAGCTCCACAACCGAGTGGTGGGTTCTTCACACCAAACCCAGGATAAGAAGAGAAATGATTCGCTACAGTGCGGAAAAGGCGTTTTGGAGGAAGAAAACGGCAGACTTCCACGCCCAATGCCTGAGAGACGTGATGCAGGCAACAGGAGAGGACGAACTGCTTCTTCCGCGAATAAAAGAAATAAAAGCACGTATACTAAACGCTAAGAGGCAACAGATGAGAGGCGTCATCGCACGGAGCCAAACCCACGGAGACATTGAAGACGAACCTGCCACACTGCACCACGTATACAGAGAACGACAAAGAGCCGCCAGCAAGCTGATAACTGAACTGCGAGACAAAGAAGGAAACCATCTCACAACAAAACGAGACATAATCCACCACATACAAAATCACTTCACCGACTTGTTTCGATGCGAAGCGACAGAAGATGCAAAAACTACAAACATTCTGCAGGAAACGCGCCGCATCTTAACAAACGCAGACCGGGCGCTCCTAACGGAAGACGTGACGCAGGACGAGGTGAGAGCCGTCCTCAGATGTAGCGCCAAAGGAAAAGCACCGGGAACTGGCGGGATCCCATCAGAGTTTTACATCAAACTTTGGGATACAATAGGCGGAGTCATCACAGAAGTTGTTAATGAAGTGATAAACGGGACAAGAGTTCCGCAAACTTTTCTCGAGGGAACAGTAATTCTGCTCCCCAAGAAGAAGGCAGCAAAGCAACTAGAAGATTACAGGCCAATCACACTGCTAAACGCAAATTACAAAATAGTCTCAAAATGTCTCGCAGAAAACATCAAGGTAGCCATGAAGAAAGCTGTCAGCCCATGGCAAACGTGTGCAGTGCTCGGCAGGAACATCTACGACGCTGTGTGCACTTACAGAGACGTAATCGCCCACGCCGCAACGAACAGAACGTCTGCAGCCATAATATCGATAGACTACCACAAAGCTTTCGACAGGGTCAGCCATCGATACCTCTGCAAAACATTAACAAGACTAGGCTTCGGAACGAAATTTGTGCAAGTCATTGAAAATCTACTAACGAACGCCAGTTCAAAAATAACAGTAAATGGATGGACGACAGGAAACATCAAACTGGGAAAATCAGTGAGGCAAGGCTGCCCACTATCAATGGCACTCTTCGCGGTAGCCCTTGACCCACTTTTACGAAAGATAGACGCCAACATAAACGGCTACAACTTAGGTCCAACGTCCATAAAGTGCATCGCGTATGCTGACGACATGGGCATATTTGTAAAAAGCGAAGATGACATAAACAAAATTCAGCCCATCATGAAAAGTTTTGAAAAGGCATCATGGGCGAAAATAAACCCCAGGAAAACGGCACTGATACCTATAGGAAAAGGCACCCTAGCGGCAGACAGAGAGTGGTACCAAGTTGTGCAACAACTAAAAACACTTGGCATCACCATCCAACGATGCCCGCTCAAAATGGCAGCGCAAAACTGGCGTGATGTCTTGCACAACGTAAGAGGCATAGTAAGGACACACGCGGACAGAAACCTAACGCTAAGCCAGAAGGTGGAGTTAATAAACGTCACGATCCTGTCGAAAGTGTGGTATACGGCGCAGATACTAAGTGCACCAGCAGAGATAGCCCGTGCGATTTCAGGCGCCGCGTACTATCTACTGTGGAGGCGGCAAATTTTCAAGGTGTCGCAGGCGACATGCTGCTTGCCGAGGGAGGAAGGCGGGCTCGGCTTAACCGACGTCAAGACCAAATGTGCAGCTCTGCTACTCCATCGAGCTCTCAAGATGGAAAGCAAAAACACCGACGGAGTCACAGCAAACCTGCTGAAAACATACAGACCACTGTCTGAGGAAGCACCGGTAGACGCTAGCCACATCCCATACAAACTTCGACACCTCAGGCAAATAATAATAGATAAGAGCTACGCCTACAACACAATCGCAAACCCACAACACAGAACGGCGGGAAAAATATACGGCGCCCTGAGAGGGAAAACGTGCAAGCCAAAAGTGGAAACTAAGATCCCCGTCCACGACTGGACACAGGTGTGGAGGAATATCTCCGAACAGGCTCTACCAGTACACGCCAGAGACACGTGGTACAAAATCGTTCACGGGACAGTAGCAACCAACCAAAAGCTGGCACAAATAAAAATACGCGAATCGGCAAATTGCGAAAGATGCAACCAAGTAGACACCATCGAGCATTGATTCAGCTGCGCAGGGAGTGAAGAAATATGGACAACCTGCAGAAAGATGATAGCCCACATCAATAGGAGCGACGAAAAGGCGATCCACATCTCGTCACTTACCATCCCGACAGCCAAACCATTCCCACGCCCAAAGCGAGTCTCCACGATGTGGATCCTGGCGATGACAGCGCAAGCAGTCGTCGCAAAACGCCAGACGAACGCAGCTGAGTACCTGATCGACCTCTGGGAAGAGCACAAGAGCGCCGAACGCCAGCGCAGATACAGGGAGACGTTCCAGCGCTTCCTGCAGATCCCGCTGGACGCCGCCGTCAGGGCCGCGTTCTCAACGCCGTGACCGCCACCGCCACGCCCCCCGCGCCGCCCACAACAGCCACGCCCCCGTCGATCGCCGACGTCCCCCGCCCAAACTCCCACGCCGCCACACGACCAAGTGAAGTGCACCAAACAGTGAAGTGAAAGTGCTTAGTGCCAAAAAAAAAAAAAAAGTTTCAATCAAAACAAAAATTAAACGATAAGTGAAAAGTGCTCCTACAGTTATTCACAGTGTCAAACAATACAGTGCAATACAACGAAAAAGCAAACAAGGTAGGCAAACAACAAAATGCAATAATGTGCCTACCAGTGCCTTAGAATAAAAAAGTAAATAATAAAATAAAGTTGTGTAAATGTGCCTTCCCTCTCTCTCTCTCTCTCTCTCTCTCTCTCTCTCTCTCTCTCTCTCTCTCTCTCTGTCTCTGCTTAAGTCACTAGTTATGGTCCTTTTTTCTCTGTGTCAGGTCACCTTTGTCTTTGTCCTAATGAAGTCACTTTATGTTTTGTATAACTATGTCACTTTCAATGCTTCTTTATATTGTGTTTTACTTAGTATAGTTTGTCTAATGGTCGCCTTTTTTTCTCGTGAGACACATGTAAATTAAGCCCAACAATTACCAAAACATAGAATCCTCCTTGAGCCTCGGCTCACCACAAAAATATCAATTTCACTCAACAAAATCAGTGCAAACCTGTGACGCTATATTATACAGGCAGAATAACACTATCCTCCTAAATCCCTATATAGAAAAACAATGTTTTTATTTATTATTAATAATTATTAACTTTTTTCTCCTTTGTCATACATATCACCATGACAAACACAAAATATAACATAGAAATTTCTTTTTTTTGTAATCCTGTGGACATTATTCAAAAATATGAAGAACTGGAGTAAATAAAAGTGTGTGGTACTAAACAACAGACAATTCAAGGCAAATAGCAAAAGAAAACAATAAAGAAATACAAAATCTCACGTTTGTAACACAACAAGAATTAATAACGATTAGCATGTAAATTGTTGAAAATATGCAATAAAAGTTTATATACGTTAAAAAAAAAGGTGCTGTTGGCTCCCTCTCTTCTTTCAAATTTTATGTCACTACACCTGCCAGCGCTCTTTTCATACAAACGCTGAGGTGCGACAAAGATGCTTCCACAAGCATTTTAAACCACTGTACTAAATGTAAGATGCGAAATTACAGTAATAAACTCAGTTTGAACAAGAATGCGCGGAGGAAGAGTGCTAGGAACCCGTTGAAAATAACGAAACACTGCGAATCGACGGATGTGCTCTTGAAATGCGTCAGAGCCTACTGTTTTGAGGGAGCGCTAAATTCCGAAAACTAACTACATTAAAAAAAACCTGTTCCCGTCCGACCACTGAAGATAAGCAACAACGTTAGTATTTGGACCGGCGACCGCCTGGGAACTCTGGCTGTCTTCATTTCTTGCTTTCTTGTCACTACCCCTGCCAGCCCTTTTTTCATGCTACCTTTCTCATGTGACAAAGATGCTTCCATACTGATTTTAAACTATCGTAAGATACGATATTAAGGAACTCAATTTGAAAAGAGTGCGCCAAGGAAGACTTCCAAAGAGTCTCTGGAAATAACAAAACAATATGAAGTGACAGAAATGTTGTGAAATACGTCAGGGCATATTGTTTTGTAGCAGTGCACAACGGCAAATTTGTAAACAAAAATTTACCTTTCGTCGCTACAAGAGATGGATACTTTGTCGAACAGCCTGTGTCTTGTGTGCATGTTTTCGCACCTTTCCACGGTACGGCGCAGCACAGAGCTGCTCTGGTAGCTCCGAACGGCCGCCACGGCGCCTCGGACACGCCGGTTCGGCCCGCGCCCATCTCGCAGAGGTTTCTCGTGCTTGTGCTGTCATGTGGACCGCGACCCGAGCGGCAGTCGAGCAAAGTCGGGACAAGTCGGGACGGAAGGGGACAGCCGAGATTGCAATGTGCGAATTACGCAAATATCTGGAAGCGCGACGCGTGTCAGGCAGGTGAGACCGCTTCCCTCTGTCTTCATTTCTTGCTTTCTTGTCACTACCCCTGCCAGCCCTTTTTTCGTGCTACCTTTCTCATGTGACAAAGATGCTTCCATACTGATTTTAAACTATCGTAAGATACGATAGTAAGGAACTCAATTTGAAAAGAGTGCACCAAGGAAGACTTCCAAAGAGTCTCTGGAAATAACAAAACAGTATGAAATGACAGAAATGTTGTGAAATACGTCAGGGCATATTGTTTTGTAGCAGTGCACAACGGCAAATTTGTAAACAAAAATTTACCTTTCGTCGCTACAAGAGATGGATACTTTGACGAACAAACGAATGACAGGCGGTGCAACGAGCAGCTGTGTTGTGCGTCTGACCCACGTGTCGGCGCGCCGCACTGCGTTCGCCTTCGAGGTGGAAGGACGTGCTTTGCGGCAAATGTGCCACCGAAAACGGCGATTACGTGTGTTGGGAGGAGAGGCGAAGCCTTCTTCTGCCGTGCGGCTACAGTATAAGGACGCCAACGGCCATACCATGTTGAATACACCGGTTCTCGTCCGATCACCGAAGTTAAGCAGCATCGGGTCTGGTTAGTACTTGGCTGGCTGCCCGCCTGGCAACACCTCGGTGCCGAGCGAGCAGTACTTCCTTGTGCGACTTGGCCGGCGGCGCCTCGCGTGTCGTCTGCTTCCTTTGCCACGTGGTTAAACTTCTACTGACTGTAAGTAATGGATTTGGTTTATGATGACAGTGAAGAGAGACAGAACAATGTTCAGTGCGAGTTTGATCGTTCCGTAGAGAAACCCTCGGCTTTTGAAATTCATCGTTGGTTAATTGAGGATTTGTTGTTGTCTACTACTGACGTACTCGGTATTCAGTTCGGTACGTTCTTAAATTCTGTGTTTTTGAAACTCAAATCTTCCGATCTGTGTGATGCTGTTGTTTCTGTTAATGACGGTATTCGCAAATTTCGCCACCTTAACGGAAATATTAGTAATGTAACTGTGTCTCACGCTGGTTTTGGTGTTCGACAAATACGGATCTTTAACCTTCAGTTTGAAATTCGCAACGACACTATTTCTCGTCACTTGCGGCCATATGGCACTGTGGTGTCTGTTGTGAAGGAGAAATGGTCGACTGCATACATTTTTCAAGTCGAGAACGGTGTGCGGAGCGTGCAAATGGTTGTCAGGCAACACATTCCGTCCTTTATTTTGGTCAACGGCCACCGTGCGTTTGTGACTTATAGTGGACAGCCTCAAACTTGTTCATTTTGCAATGGTGTCGGTCATTACCGGCAAGACTGCCCGAAACGGAAACGGCCCGCTCAGTTACCGATTGACGACAGTTTGCGCGGGGCCAGCTTTGCCTCTGTCGCCGCCACGGTCTTAGGTACAGCCCCCCCCCCCCCCCCCCCCCCCGGACCTTTCCGCCGCGTGGCCGATGCTAACCTCGCTGCCGCCGCGGTTGCCATGGATGTGTCCCCTCCCGGTAGTGACCTTGTTTCTGAGTCTGACGATTCTGCACAGGCTACGGCTACTGTGCAGGCTGCCGAAATTCTGTCTCTGCCCGATGTTTCACTTGCAACTGTGTCCGAACCCGCGCCTACGTCGGCGACTGATTTAGTGTCGGCAGCTGTTTCGCAGACTGTGTCGGTACCGGAATTCTCTGGTACGGTGACTGACTTCGTTGACGTGGCCGCCAGTGCTCCTGTTCCCACTGCTGCCGTGGACTCGCAGGATTTTTTTGCGACTCCGAAACCGCGGCGTGATGAATTTCCGTCTCGAAGTTCTAGCAGGCAACGTGCACGCAGTGTCGGTCGGTCGCCTTCCTCAGGCAGGGGGTTTACACGACCGGACCGCAGTCCGTCTCCGGCTGACCGTACCCCCGCCGCTTCCCGGCAGTCGCGGGTTGGTCGGCAGGACTCCCAACAGCGTGTCGCGCGTCGGGACCTAGACCCCGAGCGGCGGCAGTCTCAGGCTTCCGGCTCCGGCCGTCAGACACAGCAATCACAACATCAACAACAACAACGGCGTGCCGCTTCTCGCCAGCGTTTGCCTGACGATCCTAACATTGCCGATCAGAAGCGTGATGTCGCTGTTCGACATTTACGAACCGTTTTAAGTCAGCAGCCCGTTGGTTCCGATTCAGTTGTGACGGCCGACACGGCTTTGGCTGTGGCGACGCCGCAATTGCCGACGAAACGGAAGGCCGAAGACACCCACCAGCGTCGTGTCTGTCCTTCTGCCCCCGAGCGAGTGCCGACTTCTTCCGACGTGGAGATGCCCGCCGTTGATCCTTTGTCGGTAGCTTCCGGTGGCGCAGATTCTGGGACCGCGTCTACCCCCACTCCCGTCCACCCCACTGCGTGGGCGGAGGACGTGGAAGGTGCTGAGACGACTTACTGATTCCTTTGTTGTCCCCTAATCCGGTTGACGGGAATTAAAACCCGTCTTTTTAGCATACCTTTTATCCTTTCTGGTGGCTGAAATTCCGTCCATGTCTGCTGTCTGTTTTTAAATGAGGAGTTTTTTGTGCTTGTGTCTTTTAATTGTGTATGGAACCTGAGCGTTGTTCGTGGAATATTTTAACTATCAATATTAACAAGTTGAGTAATCCACACAAGTTGTCGGCCTTACTCGCTTTTTTACATGATTCCCATTGTCATGTGGCATTCTTACAGGAAGTTACGCGTCAGGCTCTGTTGTTTTTACTTGACACTTCTGATTTTACTGTCGTTGATAATATAATGTCGGACGAACAGACTCGTACTGCCATCTTAATTCGTCCAGAATTTGATGTTGGCAATCTTGAAATATTGCCAACCAGCGCGCAATAAGTTTTATGGTCAGGATCTTTGTCAACTTCTCCATCACAATCGTACTGACTTAGTGATTGGTGGTGACTTTAATGCAGTAATTGATGGTCGAGATCAGGAGCCGCGTCCTAACTGGTGCCAGGAATTGCGTACGTTGGTTGACAGCTTTCGGCTCCGGGACACGTGGCGTGTCCTTAATCCGGACAAGACGCATTTCACGCACTTTTATGCCACCGGTCACAGTAGACTCGACAGGATCTATGTGTCTTCGCCGCTCGCCGCCCACGTCCGGAAGGTGGACGTGTTGCCGGTCATTTTCTCAGACCATTGCGGCTACATGTGTCAACTCCTCCTACCGCGTGCGCGCCCTACTCAGCGCAACAATGTTTGGAAATTTAACTGTAGTCTTTTGGACGATGCCAGTCTCACGTCTCAGTTTACTGCGTTGTGGCGCAAGCTCTTGCGTGATAAAGGCGATGACGGCAGTACTCTCGTTTGGTGGGTGGGGGTAGCCAAGCCGGCTATTAGGCGTTTTTTAATCGATTTTAGTCTCGATGCGGCGCATTGGCGTCGGTCGACGACACGTTTTTACCAGGACTGTTTAAAGGATCTCGCTCAGCGGGTCACGGCGTCTCCTGACTTGCTTCCTGTTTTTAATCAATTTAAGGCCAAGCTCCTCGATGATCTTCGTCGGAAGGGTGTTGGGGCTATCGCGCGGAGCCAACCGGTGGGTGACGTAGAAGGGGAACCGCTCTCTCTTTACCACCTACACAGGGAGCGCCGGCGGCGCGAGCGTTTGGCTATCGGTAAATGGATCCAGCAGGACGGCACGTCCACCTCAGATGGTACGGCCATTGAGCGGGAGGTTCACGCGCATTTTGCGATGCTCTTTAGACAAGTGGACGTAGACGCCGCGGCGCTGCGCGATTTTTTGCAGAGTGTCCCACGTGTGTTAACGAGACGGGATAGGGCTGTTTTAAATGAACCTTTTACCTTTGATGACTTAGATGCAGCTGTGAAACGGAGTCCTAGGGGCAGGTCCCCGGACTGGACGGGATTCCTGTAGAATTTTATTTAAAATTTTCCCGTCTTTTAAGTGCTGTTTTAATTGACATCATGAATGAGATCCATAACGGCGTTGATATTCCGGCGGAATTTTCCGAAGGGCGCATTGCACTCATTCCGAAATCGACCGCAACACCACATCTCGACAGTGTTCGTCCCATTACCTTACTGAACGCCGACTATAAAATTATAGCAAGTTGCATCACGCACAGACTGACTAACGTTATGCCGAAGGTGGTGAGTGACAATCAGACGTGTGCTGTCAGGGACCGTAACATTTTCGATGCTGTCCTGGCGTACCGGGATTGCATCGGCTATGTTATAAGTCACAGGCTCTGGACAGCTGGGATAATGCTGGTCGATTTCAAAAACGCCTTCGATCGGATTAGTCACACCTATCTGCGGCAGGTGTTGGTCGGATTTGGATTTGGCACCAAAATGACGAAGATGGTGCACAATATTTTGCGGAATGCCACGTCGCGGGTCGTAATCAACGGAATTGCCAGTCGTGTGATTCCGATTAGCCGTTCAGTTCGTCAGGGTTGCCCCTTGTCAATGTCGCTCTTCGCTTTGGCGTTGGATCCGCTCCTCCGCTGTATCGCCCAGGAATGCCGGGGCATACGCATTGGTGACGATCAGCTGATCTGCAGGGCGTATGCCGACGACCTCGGCGTGTTCCTTGATCAGCCAGAGGACATTGACAGGCTGCATGGTGTTTTGCAGCGATTCGAGAGGGCAACGGGGGCTGTCGTCAATCCTCGGAAAACTGTTTTGCTCCCTCTTACACCTCGACTGCGTACTGTCCACGGCGACTGGTTTTGTGTCAAGCAACGGCAGACGGTTCTCGGTGTCATTCTGACTGACAATACGCAGCGCATGGAAGCTCTTAATTGGCGGTCCACGCTGTACAAGGTTCGGGCTGTTGCAAAATTGTATGCCTCTCGGAATTTGGCGCTCCGTCAACGGGTGGCTCTTATCAACACGCAGATTTTGGCAAAAGCGTGGTATCTGGCACAAGTCCTACCTGTGCCGAAACAGCTGGAAAGGGCCATTCAACAAGCGGTCTATTGGTTGCTGTGGAAGGGTGACATTTTTAAGGTCTCCCTGGCAACCTGTACCTTGAGTCTGGCGGAGGGGGGGCTGGGTTTAGTTGATTTTCGCCACAAGTGCGCGGCGCTCTTCGTGAAGCGGACAACGGTGGTGATTGACAAGGGGCCGTGCAGTCCGACGGCTGCCTTGTTCAATGCATATCGCCCACCATCTGCGATTGCTCCGGTCTCGGTCGGTCATATTCCGTACACCTTGAACTTCGTACGCCGGTATTATATTAATAACAGCTATCTAGTGCTTGGTGATGTCCGTGCGTGCAATGTCGGTGACATTCTTCGCGCTCTTCGGGGCTCGCCAAGCAGGAATAAATGGGAGTATCGGCTACCTCAGCATGACTGGAAGGTGGTGTGGAGAAACCTCGCCGCCGCCGTCATTTCGGCCCACGTTCACGCGACGTGGTATAAAGTGGTGAACCGCACATTTCCAACTAACGCTAAGCTGCACTCTATCGATCTGATTTCTTCGGGTGTCTGTGATTCTTGTCCTGAGGAGGACACCATCGAACACCGATTCGAGTGTCGAAAATTCCGTATTGTTTGGGATATTGCGTGTGACATGGTGCACTTAATCAACAGGGTGGACAGGCGGCAGGTGACGGCCTTGAACGCCATCGTGCGTCAGTGCGTGGCTTATCCGGCCGCCAAACGAAATGCCACACTTTGGATTTTGGGACACACGATTTTTTGTATTTTCACCCTGAAATTGACTGATGCTGTTGATTTTCTGTCTTACCTGTGGGTGGAACATCGTCAGACCCTTGGTCGATCGGCTTATTCCCTGACTTACACCAATTTTTTGCATGTCGCTTTGGCCCATGCGTTCAAAAAATTGTTACTTACCTTATGAGACTGCATACCCGATCTTGACATTTCTACTTTTCCTATCTGGCAGTACTGCTAATAATAATGTTGACGTGATATGACGAACCCTTGCATGTCATCGGACTTGGCTTCTTGGATAATGATTTATCGCACGGTAAACCTGTGTTTACTGTGTTTATATGGACCGTACATTATCGAAAACGTAAGAATGACATACAGTTATGTGAATGGGGTTTTGTCCATCACAGTTCTTTTCTGTTCTCTTTACTTTGATTTTTTCCCATGTTGTTTTTATTTTCTCGCGACGCCTGAGGACACAGTGTCAGGGAGATAAATTTCTCACAGTTGGTGTGTGCCTGCCTGTTGGATTCCCTCCTGCGTCGACGTTTTGTTTTTATTCTTTATGTCCCATCTGTCGACCATTAGCGGAGACATTTTTCTTGGGGCTTTATTTTGGTCCGGTGGAATTTTTGTTTTTGGCGGATGCTTAAAAAAAAAGATGTGCTATTGGCTCCCTCTCTTTTTTTAAATTTTATGTCACTACACCTGCCAGCCCTCTTTTCATACAAACTCTCAGGTGCGAAAAAGATGCTTCCACAAGCATTTTAAACCACTGTATTAAACGTAAGATGCGAAATTACAGTAATGAACTCAGTTTGAACAAAATGCGCGGAGGAAGAGTGCTAGGAACTCGTTGAAAATAACGAAACACTGCGAATCGACAGATGTGCTCCTGAAATACGTCAGAGCCTACTGTTTTGTAGGAGCGCTAAATTCCAAAAACTAACTACATTAAAAAAACCTGTTCCTGTCCGACCACTGAAGATAAGCAACAACGTTAGTATTCGGATCGGCGACCGCCTGGGAACTCTGGCTGTCTTCATTTCTTGCTTTCTTGTCGCTACCCCTGCCAGCCCTTTTTCATGCTACCTTTCTCATGTGACAAAGATGCTTCCATACTGATTTTAAACTATCTTTCTCTTTCGTGTCGACCCTTGTTTTCGAACAGGTCTTTCCGAGTCTGATTGCGGGTGGCTTTCGTCTGATTCCGGACCAGTCTGAAGGAAAGCAGAAGTAGGTAACACTCCCGAATCAACGTCCATCTCATTAGCAATTTCAGCCACAGTGCTGCGAAGATTCGGCAGGTCAGGATCTTGCGTCTGTGGCACCTCAGAAGGAATCTCAGTAGCGGTTGTATCTACCTGATCAGACGACGTCAACGGAGCCGGAAGACCCTGTGTAGACGTGCTACCCTCCTTGCCAACTTGGCATATATCACAGAGATCTGAGTGACCACCGTTGGGGACACTTCCTCGCCGACCGGCGTCTGGACCAGGCGGCGTCGCATGCAGGCGGATCTGACGTGGCCTTCTTGTCCACAACCCGCATATTTTCGGGGTTGGCCGTCGTACATGACAATGGCTCGCAGCCCGCCAATTGTCAGGTATGATGGTATATGTTTTTTCAGTTCAATTTTGATCTGACGCACACCATTAAGGACATGGTAGGTCGTGAAGGTTTGCCATTTTTCCTCTACGTAACCGATGACGTTACCGTATGGTTGTAACGCAGAGACAACTTCGTCCTTCGGCACTTCAAAAGGTAGTTCAAACACTGTAATCGTACATTGACTGTACTCTGCGAGATCAAGTGTTACAGCTCCGACGTGACCATCAGAGTATTTGAACTTAGTCCATTGGCATGGCGGCGAATAACATCTTCACAAACCTCGGTGTTTGTCATTTTACCGGCCGCGGTGGTCTAGCGGTTGTAGGCGCTCATTCCGGAACCGCACGACTTGTACGGTCGCAGGTTCGAATCCTGCCTCGGGCAAGGATGTGCGTGATGTCCTTAGGTTAGTTAGGTTTAGTAGTTCTAAGTTCTAGGGGACTGATGACCACAGATGTTAAGTCCTATAGTGCTCAGAGCCATTTGAACAATTTTTTTTTTGTTTGTCATTTTAATATCAACCACACTACTCGTGATCCAAAAATGGATTCAGATAACGTCGTTAGGATCTAAACGAACTTCTTCACGTATGAACGTTTCAACTTCATGTGCACGAGGTCGCGCATGTTCAGCTGGGAAGGAAACGTTAAGGGTCGCGCGGTGGTAAGCGCTCGACGTGTTGTTCATGATGGACGACCACAAGCCTTAAAGCTAAGACGCGGAAGTAAGCAACGGCTGCAGCGGAGCACTGGCCGGCGCGCCGGGCCGTCCGCACGCTGCCACGCCTGAGAGCCGACTCATGCTATTCATCTACTGTTGCGATATTGCTCCCTCCTTCACAGAACAGCATCTCGGTGTTACGTCGTCCTGCATACTCCGACTCCCGATGGCTAATGTGCGCCCTCGCGGTGATCTTCTTAGAACTTCCTTTGCCGCTACGCTCTTCGTCACCTTTCCTCTTGTTGCCTGTCGCTGGAGCTTCGAATTTACCCTGGGTTGCAGGATCCTTATAGGGCTTCCTTCGAAGGACGTGGATCGTATCTCTGATCTTTCGTCGTCTCGAGTCGGGGTCGAAATCTTAAATCCAAAGAAACACCAGACAACTGTTCTACAACCTTACAAGGTCCAGAGTAGCGCCTGGGGAGCTTCTCAAAGAGACCAACCTTCCCAACAGGAGTGAAGGTCCAGACGAGTTGACCAGACTGGTAGAAAACACGGCGGTGGCTCGCGTCCTACCTTCGGCGATCGTTTTCTTGAGCCTGCACCGTGCGGAGTCGAGCTAACTGCCGAGCATCCTCAGCTCTGGTTAACAGCTGGCCGATGTAGTCGTCGTCCACGTCGTCAGGATCTAACGGAAACACAGTGTCCATCGTCGTAGTCGCCTCACGCCTATGCACCAGCAAAAATGGCGTAAATCCTGTGGTGTCTTGTTTGGCGGTGTTGTAGGCAAACGCCACGAAAAGTAGCACCTCATCTCAGTTGTTCTGCTCAACATTGGCGAACATTGACAGCATCTCGGCCAAGGTGTTATTAAGGCATTCAGTAAGCCCGTTAGTTTGGGGACGGTAGGCAGTCGTCATGTGATGAGTAATGTTGCACCGACGGTTTATCCCTGTCACAAGATTCGATTGAAAAACTTTCCCCCTATCCGTAATTAATAACCTTGGGGCACCGTGTTTTAATACAATGTCTTGGCTACCTCGAATGCTTCGGCTATGTTCACGGCTTTTGTAAAGGCATAGCGTGCCAGTTAATCAGTAAAACAGTAGTCCATCTATTGCCACTACCAGGCGTTGGAAATCGTCCGAGGAGGTCAATCACAACGCGCTGGAAAGGCGCTTCGGCTGGTGGAATTGTTATGAGTCGGCCAGTTGGTTTCTGAGGAACTGCCTTTCTCCTCTGGCACTCTCGACAGTGCGACACATAGTGACGGACACTCCTAAATAAACCTGGCCAGAAAAATCTCTTGCGGATTCTATCGTATGTCGTGATAAATCTTAAATGTCCGGCCTCAGATGTGTCATGGAATTTCTGTAGGACATCTAAGCGCATGTGTTTAGGAATCACTGGTAGCCATCTCCTTTCAAACGGATCAAAGTTTTTCTTGCAAAGTAATCCATTAACTACCTTAAATTGTGCTTTCACATCCTCTGACCGATTTAAGGCAAGCATAATTTGAGATATCTTGGCGTCCTTCTTCTGCTCACCAAAGAGATCCTGGAGTGTAGTGAGACAGTCACTATCTTCATCAAAGTCTTGATGGTCTTGCACAGGGTTACTTGAGAGACGGTCTGTATCTTAGTGATTTCTTCCACTTTTGTACACTATGGTAATGTCGTATTCTTGAAGACGCAGTGCCCACCTGGCGAGTCGTCCTGTTCGATCCTTAAAAAGACCTGCCAACCAACAAAGTGAATGATGGTCAGTAACAACTGGGAATGGCCTTCCATAGAGATACTGTCGAAATTTGCATATGACCCAGATCACAGCAAGTCATTCTCTTTCTCCAGGTTGAGTAGTTTCTATCGACTCTTCTAAGTGTCCTAGAAGCATAGACTATAACCTTCTCTTATCCATCCGAAATTTGCACCAAATGAGCACCGATCCCACACCCACTGGCATCTGTGTGTAGTTCTGTAGGTGCTCTCTCATCATACAGACCAAATACAGGGTCAGTCGTCAGAGATTGTCGCAGCACATCGAAAGAAATCTTGTTGACCACCACCCCAGATAAATTTAGCATCAGCTTGTAACAAACTCTTGGAGTGGCCTGGATTTCACACAAAAGTCTTTGATAAAACTACAGTAATAAGAACTTAATCCAAGGAAGCTTTTCAAAATCTCTAATACTTTTAGGAATAGGAAAATCCGTTATAGATCTCCCTTTTTCTGGATCTGGCCGTACACCTTCGTTTGACACAAGGTGTCCAAGTATTTTGATTTCTTTTGCTCCAAAGAGATACTTTCTTGGATTAAGTTTCAGTGCGCCTTGTTGAAGACACTTAAAAACGGTCCTCACTCTTTTTATGTGTTCATCATATGTCTCTGAGAACACTATAATGTCATCTAAATAACAAAGACACATCGTCCACTTCAGGTGACTTAGAAGATTGTCCATCATCCGTTTAGAAGTTTCTGGTGCATTACACAAACCAAACGACACTACCTTGAACTCATACAGGTCCTCAAGTAGAGTGAATGCAGTTTTCTCACCATCAGCCTCCTCTACTTCGATTTACCAATAAATGAGGCTGATCGTGAGTACATGTCCATGGTTGAGAAATACTTAGCCCCTTCAGATAATCTAGTGTATCGTCAATTCGTGGAAGGGGGTAAACATCCTTAATAGTTATCTTATTAAACTTCCTGTGATCAACACTAAATTGCCAACTACCATCCTTCTTTCTGACGAGAATCACTGGTGGCGGCCATGGGCTCTGCGAAGGCTGAATGATGTCATTCTTCATCATCTTCTCTACCTCGTCGCGAATTATTCGACGCTCCGTTGCTGACATACGGTATGCTCCCTGGCTTATTGTTTGATGGTCTCCAGTGCTAATTCGGTGCTTCACCGTCGATTTGTCTAATTTGCTCTTCACCTACGGATTGAAGCATTCAGGGAACTCTTGAAGAATGGCAAGTAGTTTCATCTGTTGTTCCTTAGTGAGATCTGGTAATAGTCGAGCTAGAAGGTCTTGTCTCGTAGTGGTAGCGCTAATTTCGTCCACATACTCGGCATTGAAGGTTTCTATGATGCTCAGCTGTACGGCAATTAACGGCTCAGCGTTTGCTACGCTCATGCGTCTTGGAAGGATCTGCGGTTCTCAGCGACAATTAACTATCCACAGTTCACCGAATTCGTTCTTAAACGAGTCAAAAGAGGCTGGGATGACCAAGCTATTCTTCAGTGGTATGCTTCTCTTACAGTCCACTAAAACATCCGTGGGTTGATGCATGGCATGGCACATGACAGTTGCCTTTCTAACGCTAAATGATAACTTCATCTAGTGCAATTAGTCACCACACACTCGGATACACATCTTCCTGTCCACAGTATCTCATCTCGTCCAGCATAATCTTCGAGCGACCACAATCTATAATTGCCTGAGAGGCTTTTAGAAAGTCTCATCCCCGAATGATGTCATGACTACACTCTTGTAAGACGTTAAATTCTAAGGGCTGTGTATGGACACTTATAGCGATACAAATGGTACATCTTCGTGTAGGTTTTACATATTTCCCATTAGCCACCTCCAGCAGAGAAGCTTTGTTGTCGACGAGTACGTGTTTCTGCAACTGGCGACAGTACTTCTCCAGAAATGACTGAATATGACGCTCCAGAGTCCACAAGAGCTTGGGCTGGTCGACCATCCATGAGTATATCGACATAGTTTCCTATCATTTTTGTAGTGATCGACGGCAGAGGAGTTTTCTCTTCGGCGTCCTCACCTCCTAGGAAGGTCGCACCCTTTAGTTTTGCAGGTTGCGGCGGCTAGGTGATCCGCTGGAGCTTCTAAACGGCGATGGAGACCTTGATCGGCGTGTTGGGGAGAGTCCTCTTCAGCGGCTAGCTTGCGGCGATGGTGACGCACGTCGTCCTGTACTCACATCTCCTTGTTCATCTTCGACGTCCCGAAGATGGCGTCGGCTAAGATCGGTCTGCTGTCTCCTGTCGCGGCCGTCGTCAGACGTCCGCCGCCTTTCTCGACAACAGAGCACCACATGTCCCGGTCGTCCGCAGTGGAAACACACTGACGTCAGTCTTCTTTGGTGCTCAAACAGGTTCCTCATGCGACATTGTAGGAACGTAACTTCGCCTGGGTCTGACTTTTTCACCGTTTTAAATGGAAATGAAGGACGAGAGATTGGGTTCAATGTCTGTTCTATTTCCTCCCTTATGACCTCTTGAAGCATGTCGGTTTTTTGCTCGCCGTGCAATCCAGCTGCCTTCTGAACTTCCTCTCTCACTATCTGACGAAGAACACTTGTGAAATCAGGTCCTTCCTCCATCACAGACATCGATGCGACGTTTTGAAGCCGTTCAAACTCCTTGCGTGTAATTCTTTTTTGGTGCATTGTCTTGAGATATTGGTACGACTTGATGAAGTCGTCTGGTATCGACTCTTCCTTCAGAAGTAGAGCTTGATACATGTCCTCAGCAACACCCTACATGATGTGCAACCTTATCTTCCTCCTTCATTCTAGAATCCACTATTTTACACAGCTCCAAGACGCCTTGAATTTAGGACGCTGTAGTTTATCCTGGACGCTATGCCCTGCACTTTAATTTGTTTTCACCCTTGCACTTCTGTTGTTGTGTGTCGCCGAAATACTTGCGCAGTTCCGCCTGGAATACTTCCCAGCTTGTGAACTTCTCCTCGTTGTTCTCATACGACTGCTTGGCAGAGCCCTTCAAGTAGAAAAATACGTTCGTCAAACAACGGTGTCACCACATTTGTTAAATTTGGCTATACGCTCATGTATCTTCAGCCACTTGGTTGGATCTTGGCCATCGTCACCAGAATGTCTCATGTGGCGGCACACAGTTGCTGTCTTCTTCTTCTGTCTACGGCAGATTACGACCTGTTGAATATGGCTCGAACTCGGGTTTCTTGAGACGTAAACGGCGGCTCTGTCGTAACCTGATGGGAGCCACTGTGTCTTCTATAATGTGCGCCATCGCAAGTTCCAATACCCAGCGTCTCCACAAGAATCATGACACGTAGAAGAAGGTGTAATTAGATGAATCACGAACACTACCTTCACTTAACGAAGGTTTATCCAACACTTGCACATACAAGAGCGCGGAGCGAACTGCCTCCGACCAGAACACATACGGTATACATACAGTTATAGAACATTCCAGTACAATGATTCTTGACATTTGTGGATACTTCTAGAATGTACTCGAAACGAATATAGAAATCAAAATTTTAGAGTTCACGTAAGTTTTTAACTTACAACTGTCTATGCAACAGTCTAGTATCATAACCGTTATACTACGGTTACCGTGCTACTCAGCTTCTTCTGCGAGAATATGTCATCCAGGAGTAGGCGCCTGTTAACTAAAAAATATTGTTGTAAGGTCACTTTCTCCACCAATAACAATCTAAAGACAAATATAATGTCTCACTTGGGGTAAAAGAAGATCCTTTTACCAACTCAAATGCTTAGAACATGTTATGTGATTACTGTCCGAGATATTATAAAGTACAAACTGGAACGATGTTCAAATTTAGGTACACTATGTGATCAAAAGTATCCGAACACCTGGCTCAAATAGTTTTGGCCCACCCTTAACCTTGATGACAGCTCCCACTCTCGCAGGCATACGTTCAATCATGTGCTGGAAAGTTTCTTGGAAAATGGCACTCCATTCTTCACGGAATGCCGCATTGAGGAGAGGTATCGATGTCGCTCGGTATGGCCTGGCACGAACTTGGCGTACCCATACATGCCAAAGGTGTTCAGTAGGATTCAGGCCAGTACTCTGTTCAGGCCAGTCCATTACAGAGATGTTATTGTCGTGTAGCCACTCTACTACAGGCCGTGCATTATGAACAGGTGCTCGACCGTGTTGAAAGGTGCAGTCGCCATCCCCGAATTACTCTTCAAGCAAGAAGGTGCTTAAGACATCATTGTAGGCTTGTGCTGTGATAGTGATACGCAAATCAACAAGGGGTGCAAGTCCCCTCCATGAGAAACACGGCCATACCATAACACCACTGCCTCCTCGTCCTGGCGGGAACCTTCTTAGAACTTCTTTCACCGCTACACTCTTCGTCACCTTTGTTGCCTGTCGCTGGAGCTTCTAATTTACCTGGGTTGCAGGATCCTTGTAGAACTTCATTCGAAGGAAGTGGACTGTATCTCTGGTCTTTTGTCATCTTGTGTTGGGGTCGAAATCTTCAATTTCATGAGTAACATCAGACTTACAACCTTATAAGGTCCAAAGTAGCGCCTGAGGAGCTTCTCAGAGATACCAATCTTCTGAAGAGGAGTGAAGATCCAGACGAGGCCACCAGGCTGGTAAACAGCAGGGCGGTGGCTCGCGTCGTACCTTCGGCGATCGTTTTCTTGAGCCGGCAGCGTGCGGAGCCTAGCTAACTGCCGAGCTTCCTCAGTTCTGGTTAACAACACCTGGCTGATGTACTCGTCGTTCACCTCTTCATGGTGTAACGGAAAAACAGTGTTCATCGTCGTAGTCGCCTCACGCTCATGCACCAGGAAAAAGGGCGTAAATCCCGTGGTGTCTTGCTAGGCGGTATTGTGCTACCTTCGTGACGTTTGCCTACATCATCCCAGTTGCTCTGCTCAACACTGGCGAACATTGATAGCATGTCGACCAAGGTCTTGTTAAGGTGTTCAGTAAGCCTGTTAGTTTGCGGATGGGAGGTAGTCGTCATGTGATGAGTAATGTTGCACTGACGGTTTATCTCTGTCATAACATTCGACTGAAGAACTTTCCCTCGATCTGTAATTAACGATTCTCGAATGCTTCGGCTGTGTTCGCGGCTTTTGAAATGGCATAGCGTGTCAGATAATCAGTGCAAACAATAATCCATCTATTGCCACTAGCAGACGATGGAAATCGTCCGAGAAGGTAAATCACAACTGGAATGGCATTTCAGCTGGTGGAATTGGTATGAGTTGGCCAGGTGGTTTCTGAGGAACTGCCTTTCTCCTCTGGCACTCTCGACAGTGCGACACATAGTGACGGACACTCCTAAATAAACCTGACCAGAAAAATCTCTTGCGGATTCTATCGTATGTCGTGATAAATCTTAAATGTCCGGCCTCAGATGTGTCATGGAATTTCTGTAGGACATCTAAGCGCATGTGTTTAGGAATCACTGGTAGCCATCTCCTTTCAAACGGATCAAAGTTTTTCTTGCAAAGTAATCCATTAACAACCTTAAATTGAGCTTTCACATCCTCTGATCGATTTAAGGCAAGCATAATTTGAGATATCTTGGCGTCCTTCTTCTGCTCAGCAAAGAGATCCTAGAGTGTAGTGAGACAGTCACTATCTTCATCAAAGTCTTGATGGTTTTGCACAGGGTTACTTGAGAGACAGTCGGAATCTTAGTGTTTTCTTCTACTTTTGTACACTATGGTAATGTCATTTTCTTGAAGACGTAGTGCCCACTTAGCTAATCGTCATGTTGGGTCCTTAAGACCTGTCAACCAACAAAGTGAATGATGGTCAGTAACAACTGTGAATGGCCTTCCATAGAGATACTGTCGAAATTTGCACAAGGCCCAGATCACAGCAAGACGTTCTCTTTTTGTAGTTGAGTAGTTTCTCTCGGCTTTTGTAAGTGTCCTAGGAGCATAGGCTATAATCTTCTCTACTCCATACAGGGTCAGTCATCAGAGCTTTTCGCAGCACATCGGAAGAATCTTGTTGACCACCACCCCAGATAAATTTAGCATCAGCTTGTAACAAACTCTTGGAGTGGCCTGGATTTCACACAAAAGTCTTTGATAAAACTACAGTAATAAGAACTTAATCCAAGGAAGCTTTTCAAAATCTCTAATACTTTTAGGAATAGGAAAATCCGTTATAGATCTCCCTTTTTCTGGATCTGGCCGTACACCTTCGTTTGACACAAGGTGTCCAAGTATTTTGATTTCTTTTGCCCCAAAGAGATACTTTCTTGGATTAAGTTTCAGTGCGCCTTGTTGAAGACACTTAAAAACGGCCCTCACTCTTTTTATGTGTTCATCATATGTCTCTGAGAACACTATAATGTCATCTAAATAACAAAGACACACCGCCCACTTCAGGTGACTTAAAAGATTGTACATCATCGATTCAGAAGTTTCTGATGCATTACACAAAACAAACGTCATTACCTTAAACGCATACAGGTCCTCAAGGGGGGTGAATGCAGTTTTCTCACGATCAGCCTCATCTACTTTGATTTACCAGTATCCCGAGTACATGTCCATGGTTGAGAAATACTTACCCTCCTTCAGATAATCGAGTGTATCGTCAATTCGTGGAAGGGGGTAAACATCCTTAATAGTTATCTTATTAAACTTCCTGTTATCAACACAAAAGCTCTAACTGCCATCCTTCTTTCTGACGAGAATCTCTGGTGGCGGCCATGGGCTCTGCGAAGGCTGAATGATGTCATTCATCATCATTTTCTCTACCTCGTCCCGAATTATTCGACGCTCCGTTGCTGACACACGGTATGCTCTCTGGCTTATTGTTTGATGGTCTCCAGTGCTAATTCGGTACTTCACGGTCGATTTGTCTAATTTGCTGTGGATTGAAGCATACAGAGAACTCTTGAAGAATGGCAAGTAGCTTCATCTACTGTTCCTTAGTGAGATTTGGTGATCATCGGGCTAGAAGATCTTGCTCGTAGTGGTAGCGCAAATTTCGTCCACAGACTCGGCATGGGGGGTTTCTATGACGATCAGCTGTTATTCAATTAACTGCTCTGCGTTTGCTATGCACATGCGTCTTGGAATGATCTGCAGTTCCTGGCGACAGTTAACTATCCAGAATTCACAGAATCCGTTCTTAAGCGAAACGACAGAGGTTGGGATGACCAAGTTATTCTTCGGTGATATGCTTTTTCTTACATTCCACTACAACATCCATGGGTTGATGCATGGCATGGCATGTGACAGTTACCTTTCTAGCGCTGCCTGCAGGAATGATCACTTCATCCAGCACACATAGTCTCCACACACTCGTATGCGCATCTTCCTGCCCACAGTATCTCATCTCGTCTAGCACAATCTTCGAGCGACCACAATCTATAATTGCCTGAGAAAGTTCGAAAAGTCCCATCCGAGAATGATGTCATGACTACACTCCTGTAAGACGATGAATTCTAAGGGCTGTGTATGGCCATTTACACCCACACGAATGGTACATCATCCTGTTGGTCTTACGTATTTCCCATTAGCCACCTTCAGCAGAGATGTTTTGCTGTCGACGAACTGCAACTGCAACTGGCGACGGTACTTCTCCGAAATGACTGAATAAGATGCTCCAGAGTGGTCGACCATCCATGAGGATATCGAAGTAGTTTCCTGTCATTGTTGTAGTGATCTACGGCGGAGAATTTTTCTCTTCGGCGGTCTCACTTCCAAGGACGGCGCAATCTTTAGTTTTCCAGGTTGCGGCGGCTAGGTGACTGGCTGAAAAACGGGGATGAAGACCTTGATCGGAGTAATGGGGACCGTCCTCCCCAGCAGCTAGCTTGCAGCGGTGGTGACCTTTGTCGTCCTGCATCCACATCTTCTTGTTCATCTTTGTCGTCCCGGAGTTGGCGTCGGCTAAGATTGGTCCGCTGTCTTCTGGTGCGGGCGTTATCAAATATCCGCCGCCTTTCTCGACAATAGCGCACACAGGTCCCGACCGTCCGCAGTGGAAACGCACTGTTTGTTTATTCTGGGTGCTCCAGACGTCAGTAGGAACGTAACTTCGCCTGGGTCTCGACTTTTTCAAGGTTTTTAAGGGATATAATGAATGGTGAGAGATTGGGTTCAATGTCTGTTCCATTTCCTCCCTTATGACATCTTGAAGCGTGTCGGTTTTTTGCTTGCCGTTCAATCCAAGTGCCTTCTGAACTTCCTCTCTCACTATCTGACGAATACGAATTCTGAAATCAGTTGCTTCGTCCATCACAGACATCGATAAAACGTTTGGAAGCCGTTCAAACTTCTTGTGTGTAATTCTTTTTTGGTGCATTGTCTCGATATACTGGCACCATTTTATGAATTCGTCTGCTGTCGAAACTTACTTCGAGTGTAGGGCTTGATAGATGTCCTAAGCAACACCCTTCATGAGATGTCCAACCATATCTTCCTCCTTCACTCTAGGAGCCACTATTTTACACAGCTCCAAGACGTCTTGAATGTAGGATGCTGTAGTTTCTCATAGATGCTGTGCCTGCACTATAATTTATCTTCAGCCTTGCACTTCTGTCGTTGTGTGTCGCCGAAATACTTGCGCAGTTCCTCCTGGAAAACTTCCCAGATTGTGAAGCTCTCCTCGCTGTTCTCATACCATTGCTTGGTAGTCCCCTCCAAATAGAAAAATACGTTAGCCAAACATACGGTGTCATTCCATCCGTTAAATTTGGCTACACGCTCATATACCTTCATCCACTTGGTTGGATCTTAGCCATTGTCACCAGAAAACCCGCAAGGATGTCTCATGTGGTGGCACACCGTTTCTGTCATCGTAACGTCCTCTTCTTCTTCTATCTCCGGCAGATTACGACCTGTTGAATATGGCTCGAACTCGGGTTTCTTGCCCCGTAAACGGCGGCTCTGTCCTGGCCAGATCGGAGCCACTGTGCCGTCGATAATGTGCGCTATCAGAAGTTCCAATACCCGGAGCCTGTACCTGAATAATGTCGCATAGAGGAAGGTGTAACTAGACGAATGACGAACTCTAACTTCACTTAACGAAGGTTTTTTCAGCACTTGTACGTACAAGAGCACGAAGTGAACTGCCTCCGGCCAGAACAAAATTGATTCAAATGGCTCTGAGCACTATGGGACTTAACTGCTGAGGTCATCAGTCCCTTAGAACTTAGAACTACTTAAACCTAACTAACCTAAGGACATCACACACATCTATGCCCGAGGCAGGATTCGAACCTGCGACAGTAGCGGTCTCACAGCTCCAGACTGTAGCGCCTAGAACCGCTTGGCCACTCCGGCCGGCTGCCAGAATACATACAGTACATACACAGCTACAGAACATTCCAGTTCAATGATGCTTGACATCTGTGGATACTTCTAGAATGTACTCGAACCGAATATAGAAATTGAAATTGTACATTCCAGGTGAGGTTTGAACTGACGACTCTCCATACAACAGTTTAGTATTATAACCACTGCACCAGAGTGGTACTCAGCTTGATTTTCGACATTATGTATATTTCAGAATATCGACATATATTTGCTAGCGAAACTATATACAGACAAACGATATTTGTAAGAAACTAAAAAGAGCCTAACTTTATAAAAAAAAACTCTATTTTTCTCCCTCATTTTTCATTTAAAACATTATTTAATGAAAACTGCTTCTTCAATTTATATTCTTCTTTATGTATGTACAGAGTAACGTCACCTTTAGTTTATTATCGTAAAACCTAAGTAATTATTTGCTTTGAAACATCTGACCTTGCTTGTCGACGAACACTGAATGGAAAAAAAACATCCAAGTCGTCGTGAAACATTTACCATTATCTATGAAAACAAAGTACAGTATTAAAATGAAAATTACAAAGCTAGAAAAGCAGAAAAACACTACTATACCACGTGTGAGCGCGGCGCAAATAGGTTAACTTCCTTGAATACCGCTATACAAAATGTACTGTGGAATGTTTTGACGTAATGTGACATGATAGTGAATTGGGCTTAATAAATGTTTGGTATTAAGAGGTATACGAGCACCAACAATTTGAAAGCTATAACAGCCAACTTATCTGAACACACACATAAATAAGTAATGCAGAAAGTTATAGGCCATTTCACACTGGCCATCGTCTCACGTTACATCCCGTCCTGTCAAAACATTCTGCAATGCATTTCAAATGGCAGCATCCACACACGCCATCACATCCCATCACATCACGTCACGGCATCATCAAGGTTTCTCTGCACGAGAGTTTACACAGCTGACATCTGTCTGATGCTGATCACATGACCCACTAGCTCATTTCCTCCTAACACACGGCCATGGGCAGATCTCCATATTTCGTTCTGTTCTGGTTTTGATGGTTGATATCTGTTGTTTGTTAAATGCTACAAATTGTTTCATGCTATTGCTAAAATTTATAATAAATGACGACAGTTTAATTGAAGCAATGAGACAGCTGGATTGTATTACATGAGTTTACTTAATTACTTGTCCGCTACTAGATTTACGAAGTAGATTTTTAGAAGTGTGGGTATTATATGTAATATTTTATAACAAAATGAATTGCAACATAGCAGCCTCTTGAAGTGACATAAATACAGTGGGTACAATCAGACTGATTAGAAGGTGGAATTTATTTGTATGCTGTCAGGCATTTTTAGTGTTTTGTTTTGCACTTTTGTTTCCCTTCTCTAATATACATGCTATCCCTGATGCTATAAACCATTTGATTCCAATAAATACAATTTTCGTACTAACGTGGGCTCCAGCATCCACGAAAATAAGCGGATCTACTGAAGGACAATATTTTCACAACATATTTAAATGACCTAGTAGATAGTGTCGGAAGTTCCATGCGGCTTTTCGCGGACGATGCTGTAGTATACAGAGAAGTTGAAGCATTAGAAAATTGCAGCGAAATGCAGGAAGATCTGCAGCGGATAGGCACTTGGGGCAGGGAGTGGCAACTGACCCTTAACATAGACAAATGTAATGTATTGCGAATACATAGAAAGAAGGATCCTTTATTGTACGATTATATGATAGCGGAACAAACACTGATAGCATTTACTTCTGTAAAATATCTGGGAGTATGCGTACAGAGCTATTTGAAGGGGAATGATCATATAAAATTAATTGTTGGTAAGGCGGGTGCCAGTTTGAGATTCATTGGGAGAGTCCTTAGAAAATGTAGTCCATCAACAAAGGAGGTGGCTTACAAAACACTCGTTCCCCCTATACTTGAGTATTGCTCCTCGGTATGGGATCCGTACCAGGTCGGGTTGACAGAGGAGGTAGAGAAGATCCAAAGAAGAGCGGCACGTTTCGTCACAGGGTTATTTGGTAAGCGTGATAGCTGTAATGACACATTCCGACGCAGAGACATACAACACCTAAAAGGCTGTGCCAAAGATCAAATATAGAGGGATGTAGAACATAATCTCTGTAGTGTGCATATTGGATTCTCTTTTGTTTCATACTCCAAGAAGGAGCTAAGAGACACTTTCGATTGTTGCCTTGTGGAGGACGGACGTAATTTTGGAGTGTGCGGAAAGGCAGCCATGTAGTTAGTAATTATGATTTGTGCGACGAGCAGAGCAAGTCTTATTGTCTTGTGAATAAAAAATAGTGAGAAGTATCGAAGTGTTATGAAAATTATTTAAAGTGACGTAGCATTGTATTCCTTGGTTTCCACCGTCTTCGTGAAGTGAACCGATGCCGACTTACGAAGATACACACGGTCAACAAAGAGAAGAACATCGATGGCGACTAATGAATTAATATTGTGGCAGAAGGACTAATTCTACGTCAAAGGTGAGAACTCTGATTAAATCAACAATGACGTAGAATTCAAAATTTAATTAATCGGAATGGTAAATTATATTACAGGCATATTTCACGCAGCACTGAATTTGTCCGCATTCAAGCCGGTCAATACAGTCCGTAAAAAAAAAGGCCTTTCAAAAATTCCATGTCCGTAACTTTTCCTCTTTTCAAAAATCCGATAAATTTAATTTTTTTATTTATTTCGCCACACTGGCGACCGCTGACAGGGACAGTGCAGGTGGAACAAAAAGTAAGTAATTGATTGTTGTACTACAAATGTACTTGTACTAATTACTGTTTCTCTGTTACATGTCGCACATGGAAAATGACGAATAAGGTGAAACAATATTAACTGTATAAACGGATGGCACAATAACCAGAAGGAACAAGGACAAGAATTTACAAAACTAACGTAATCGTGAGTGACACAGCTCAGCCGAAGTTAAGGTAGGAAAGTGCAAACGCATGCAGTGGTTGCACCTTGCTTATCTCCACTTAAAGCAGAACCTTTTCCTTTCCATATTAAAATCCTGGTAGTGTTTGTGGCAACACACAATTATACTTTGATAATTACTTTTTATGTTCAACAATCGCAGAATTAGAAGACGCAGTGCGCCATCTTGTAAATTTCCGACGCGCAACAAATAACGATCGTGAGATATTTTTATTAATTCAACTGCGAGAGAATTTAAAGATTTAGATTAACAGTAAAGTACAGATAAAAATAATATCTTCACAATGAAATCGCAGAATTTTAATTTGACAAATGTTCATGGACACGGCGCCGATTCTGACAATAGTGACATAAATGATGACACAATTAGTTTTTCAGCACAACTTAATGTAGAAGTAAATACAATTCAGTTGCACTCCACAGGGATAACAATAACGAAACACTTGCAAATGAAACCTTGTACACAGTCGATGAAGCATCGATTACCAGATAAGATGAAAATATATGCCGCGTGAAATCAGTGAACCTAGCCTGGTTTCGATTCAATCAGACCGTGGTAGAGAAACAATGGTTACAAATAATGGCATAAATACAAACACACACGCTTCGTCAGTTACGCTTGAGGCATTATACAGTCTGATGTCAATCGTGAGCGAGCAATTATCTGATTTAAAGATCAGTCACAACACAACGAACAAAAAACTGGCGAATCTAGAAATCAGCCACAACACAACGAACACAAAACTGTCGAATCTAGAAATCAGCTACAACATGACAAACACAAAATTGTCAAACATGGAAATTGGGTTCCAACAGCAGTTTTAAAGTGTAAACACGCAATTTGAAAATATGCACAAACATTTTGATCAGCGCTTAAATAAACTCACCAATGAAATCTATCAAAAGATCGAAGACAAAGTCATCAAAACAGTCAATAATGTATACAATGTATTGGCAAATGATTTAGAAAAGAAATTGTCAGATCTTACAAACAAACAAGAACAAGAACTGTCAGAAATCGTAGAAACACACAATCAAACACAAACGGTACAAAAAGAAATACATGAAAACGTACGGGCTATTCAATTAAATTTAACCAGAGTACAGTCCGCATGTGAAGAAATACCTGACCAAGTTAATAAAGTTAACGAAGAAGTCTGTTTTCTGAAACAGGAGACTCGACGTATCAACGCGGACATTATCAAAATAAATGAAACTTTAGAGACCGGTAATGTAAATGAATCAATAACTGACCGGGAAGCAAAACTTTTTGAAAAATTAGGTAATGAAATCAAAGTAGCCGAAGACACTTGCCTACGTCAAGCAACAGGCAGCCTGACACTTATTCGCCCGTGACAGATTACGATGTTAATAACGCAGAACATCACGCGCCCAGTCCGGCGTATGTGCACGCACCGGCGCAGGCAAACAATGGCTATTCGCCAAACGCGGTGCTGCAACAGGCAGTAGGCGTGTCGCCTTGCATCTCGACGATTCTAGTCGATAAGAACCTGTTGAAACATAACAAGTTTCCGTTTTTCTCCACAGAATCCAGAAAAACTCATCCAGTCGTATTCGTAAGAGCATTTAAAAATGTCTTACCAAGAAACTGGACTGAGGCACAGAAGATTAGATATGTAGTAGGCTTCACGCAAGGAGACGCACTTCTGTGGGCCACAGACATGGCTGAACAGTGCATCACCTACGAACAATTTGAACGGGCTTTCTTGGAAAAATATTGGTCAACTGCGGTCCAAGAAAGACTGCGACGTGAGGTATTCAACCCACAGCCGCTCAACCTAAAAAACAGCGGGTTGAGAAAGTATTTCGAAAAGTATTTGAATAAGACGCGCTATTGGAACAATCCAATACCGCATGTAGATGTTCTCAAAATACTGAAAAACAGACTACCCGCGAACTTCTGCGAAAAATTGGTAACCATACCGGAGAACGACTTTGAATACTTTCTTTTCGTGCTTGACTCAATTGATCTAATATATGAAGAAGAGCCGAGCACAAGCAATCGGAATGAACATTCCGTAACCAATCAAAACAACGGTAACGGGAATCATTTTAATGGCAGTGGACAAAACCAACACAGTTGGCATCCGTATGCAACAAGGTCAAATAATGGAAACGGAAATCGGAGAAATTCGGCGCCACAGAGACGTGAAGACCGAAGATAAAGTACAGATTACGGTCCACGCTGGTATGGAAATCATAGAAATTACGTGAATGATTGGTCAGGTCCGCGTTATGAAAGGCGGCACACAAATGAAAATTACAATAGTTACGCTAATAGGAATGACCGACTAAGGAGAAACAGCGACGACCGGCCGCAAGAAAACGTTGCACGCAGCGGTCCGGAAACTAATTGGCGACAGAATAACCACTCAGTACACTTTGTAGAGGTAACGGACAGTAATGAAGCAACGCCGTTGTCTCCCCCGGTAAACAACAATCGGTCGTAACGAGCCCCCACCAGCCGACCGATTTGACAACAGGGGGGCACAAACAAGCACACATTACATCTTAAACAATTATTTTTAAGATATGATCAGAATGCTACCGTAGAAGAAGATCTATGTGAAGAAGAGATGAAGGCACTGAACAAGGAAAGTGACCTCGTGCAGGCTGTAATAACAGCAAAGGTAGAAACTATAATTACCAGCGTGATTTTAGATACAGGCGCATCTACGAATATTATTTCTAACAGTTTATTTAAAGAAGTTTCGAAAGCATTGAAAGTACAGTGTTGCCAACGGAAAATTGTAAAATCTTGACAGCTGTAGGTAACAAGTCAAAAACTATTAAGTGGCAGACGCAGATACCTGTTACCATTAGCGATGTCACGATAAACTGTACATTCTTAATCGTTGACAAATTAATCGTCAATTGTATTTTAGGTATGGAAGTTTTCCGGCAGTATAAAGTAAACATCGGCGTAGGCAGTGGATTTTGCTATTTCCGAGTGGGCAGTCGTAGTGTCAAGGTCAATCTTATAAAGTCAACAATAGAGCGTAATGGACAATTACAGAAACAAGCTGAAGTAAAATTAGTTTACCCAAAAGTGTTATTGATAGATATTCCTTTCCCTGAACAATTAGACACGGAAATAATTAACGAACAGGCCGCCCACGAGAAGGTAAGAAAATCCACTTGTCTTTCAGAAACTCAACAAAACTAACTAGCAGATCTTATTTATGAATACCGCGACATTTTCAGAAAACAGCCGACAATAATCAAAAATTATGAATACAAAATGGAAGTCTACCCCCATAAAACGTACTTCCATAAATCATATGCGATACCATGGGCAAAGAAGGAAGCGGTTCGCAAAGAAATAGATATAATGGTTCTGTGGAAGGTGATAGAACCTTCGCATTCACCGTACTGCAGTCCCATCCTAGCTGTCAGCAAACCTGATGGGTCAGTCAGATTAGTACTTGATGCGCGGGAAATTAATAAGATCATCGTACCAATACGCACTAGGCCGGAGAACTTAAATGAGCAATTGCTTAAATTTCATGGAGTGAAGTATTTAACATCCGTTGACATGAAGGCTTCGTATTGGCAAATAGCCCTACACAGTGATAGCAGAAAATATACTGCGTTCATTCATGCTGGCAGAAGCTATCAATTCCAAGTACTGCCATTCGCACTCAACGTGAGTGCTGGGGTGTTTATAGAGGCTTTAGACGGAGTATTGGGTCCAGAACTGATTAGCAAAGTGACGTTGTATGTAGACGATCTCTTGATAGCCACGGAGACCTGGCAAGAGCATGTAGAATTGGTACACAAGGTGTTCCAAAAATTCCGAGAATATGACATCACAGCAAATTTTAAGAAGTCCGAATTCGGAAGGGATCGAATAAAATTTTAGGCCACATTATTTCACCAGGCGGAATTTCACCAGATCCAAAAAAGCTTGATGCTATAAAATATATCCCCTCACCACAAGCACGTAAACAATTGAAAGCTTTTCTGGGGCTCACGTCATTTTTTCGAAAATCGTGCTCAAACAGTTATTGAATAGTGATTCCCTACTCGACCTGTTAAGGAAAAACCACACATGGTTGTGGACAGAAAAATGTGAGGAAGATTTTGTAAAAGTCAAACAGGCACTCATAAACACACCCATTTTGAAGCATCCTAACATGAACTACAACTTTTGTTTGAGCACGGACGCCTCATGTCAGGGATTAGGCTCTTGTCTGTTCCAATTAGTAAATGATAATGGAGAACAGAAAGTAAACAAAATTAGTTTTGCCAGTAGAATGTTAACGGAATGTGAAAGAACCTATTCGGCAACTGAACTTGAAGCGTTAGCTGTAGTTTGGGCGTTCCACAAGTTCCAATACTATCTCTGGGGAAGACATACACAAGTGTTTTGTGACCATCAAGCATTATCGTTTTTACTCACATGTAAATTGCTGCACAAACGGATTGCACGTTGGTGTTTATTCCTCCAGGAATTTGATTTTGAGATAGTTTATATCAAGGGTGAACAGAATGTAATTGCCCACGCATTATCGCGCTTGCCACAAGGCTTGAGCGAGTTCAATGAACTGATCGAACAGATTTCCGATTTTAGAGTTTTTCTGATGCATGATGGCACATTTCAACCATATTACAGAAAGATGTGTAAAGACATGAGCAAACTACAAAAGGAAGATAATAGATGGAGACAAGTTATGCATAAACTGCAGGCAGATGACAATAGTACATTGAAACAATACTACACAATGTCAAATGATGTTCTTTTCTACAGGCGCAATCCACAATCCAACACCTGGTGTGTCTGCATCCTGTAAGAATAAATAACAATTTGATAAGACACACACATAGAGTATGGGGACACTATGGGGTATCAAAATATACAGCGAAAATATCAACATATTGTTACTTCCCGAATCTCAGACGCAGGATTGAACAAATAGTAAACAAGTGTACAATATGTCAGAAGGTTAAACATCTTAATAGATCTTGTTTGGACGTATTACACCCTATCATTCCAACTAGACCAAGAGAACTAGTTTATGTGGACGCAGCAGGACCATATCTATGAGCTAGGGGAGGTGTTAGATATGTGATCGCATTTTATGATGTCTTCACAAAGTACTTAAAAATGTATGCTATAAAAGCAATACTGTCGGGATCAATAATAAAACGCATGATAGAAGACTACATACCGCTACTGGGAAAACCGAAAATTATATTAACTGATGATGCAACAAACTTCACTAGTAATAAATGGAAAACATTTCTCGAATCTCAAAACATAAAACATATATTGGTATCCAGATTTCACCCAGAATCGAGCCCGATTGAGAGGAATGTCAAAGAATTTAATAGCTTTATAAGAACTTATATACCAAATAAGCAGACAAAATGGGTAGAATACATAGCCCCATTTCAGCATATTGTAAATAATTTAATTCATGCTTCAACAGGCTTTACACCTACAGAGTTAACGTTTCAAGGCACAGAACTTGACGAATGGGCTAAACCTTTACCTAAATTAGCCACAAAGGAAATAACACTATACGAAAAGGTACGTCAAGCATTACTACAGATGGAAGAACAAGCAGAAATAAGGAGAAAACAGTTCAAGAAAAAGATAAAAAAGGTTATAGAATTTAACATTGGACAGAAAGTACTATTATGTACCCACCCAAAATCCTCTAAAATTAAGGCATTAAACAGAAAGTGGCAGTTGTTGTATGATGGCCCTTTCATTATAGTAGACAAACCTCATCCAGGATATTATCTGTTAGGTAACACACGAACGGGCAAGGTGAAAGGGTTATACCCCCACAAGGATATCAAGAATTTTTTTCATTAAAGGTTATATGTTATTTTAGCAAAATTGAAATTATACAACCTTGGATCACATGGTAAAATTGCTGTCATTAACCTAAGAAACTTGCGAACACGAAAACAAAAGACAGTCAGTTAGTGAAAAACATGCATTAAACTAGAAAACATAACTGAAATTTCAGTTAAACATCGAAACTAGTAATCAAGTGGGGGCATATTCCAGCTAAAGAACGCATAGTTAACCACACCTAACGAAACATGTATTACTGTGAGTCTTAACACTATAAAATAAACCATACGGTACTTTTGTAGTCTAACTCAGTTATTTAAGAGAAAGGAACAAAGAAAAATTAGCGCGAAGGTCAGAGTTTGTTCGTTTGAGACGAGCAACAAACCACGCGTCAAATTTGCAATGCAACGCTCAGTTAGAGAGCACGCTATAGCGGCATGGCAAGACGAGGGCATTGGCCGCGCTGTAGGCAGCGAGCCGGGGAGAAACCTTCCCCCTTCCCTGTCCGATCTGCTGAGTGTATTCAAAGAGCGAAGGCGCATGTGTGGTCGAGTCCAGACGACACGTGGCTCATATTACACGATGGTGGCTATCACGAATAATGTTCACCAACAATGCAGAGTTTTCTCCTCGCATGCAGTCCAGTCATGGTACATAAGTGTGCATGCGCCGAACGTTTAAAAGTTTTGAGACCACGCTTACTATGAGACACAGTGACGAGAGCCATTCAAAAACAAGAAAGAAAAGGGTACACAAGTCTTGTAAATAGTAGCTTAGAAAATTTAATTATAAGCTGATATTACATAATAAAAGTGAACATACAAGTACATACATGGACGGTATTGTCATATTGTATTGAGTAAAATCTTAGCTTGTAAAGAAGGAGAAAGAAAATAGCACAATAGAAAATAAATAAATAATGCAGATATATAACCGGAAGAAAGGCTATGTACACAAGAACAACACACAATCACATATAGGGAAAAAGCAGCAAAGAGGAAAGCAAAGAGATAACGCATACATTTACGTTACACAGTAGCTAGCGATTTCCAGAATGAACAACAAGGTTAACGCGTAAATTTTTGTGACTAAGGAAAAGAATGACACAAGCTTTAAAATAGGAAAATAATAAACAGATCTATGCAGCGTGAGTAATGAACTGAACCGCTCTCAAAACAAATACCTAGGAATTATAGAGAGAGAAACACATTAACATTAAGAAACACCTAAAGTAATCAGCAAACAACTTTATAGAATATGTAAGGTATACACGAGGTCACATGTACGAAACCTAAAGTATAAAGGAGGAAAATATGGAATGATTGCGCATTAACGGACCGTAAGGCAGTTATGTATGTAAGAAGAAATATTTAGTTGTAAGTATTATTAGTATGAGGGGATGATGCTCAGCGCACCCTGAATTATTTTGGAATATTGAGGGAATGGTGCAGGGTACCAAAAAGGGGCCCCACCAGCAAAGTGTATATTATAGTGGTAGATGTTTTTTGTGTGTATAAACGTGTGTATGAATGTGTGAAAGGCGAAAGAAGCTCTGTACATGTACAGAACCTAAACAACATAGAAGTGTATAAGGAAAATGAAACTCTAACACAACCTCGTATAAACATGTATACCTAATGTCAAGAAACAACTTAATTAAAACCGTAAGACTCTGTGAGTTTACGAGAAAATACGAAAAACCTGATACAAAGTGCAACGTTAGCGATGCTTCACTCATGTATGCAGAAGGAAGGTATGAATTAGTTTACACACTTGAAACATGAAATGATAAATCATGTCAAAATTATATATTTCATACATATCACGATTTACAGTCACAAAGAATGAAAAGGATATCGCCGCTAAACGAGATACAGGTAAGTAGTGTGATCGACGACCTGTAAGCAAAGGAATCGTCTACAAAATGAATTATGAACAAAAACTTCATACAGAATTTTATGCTGCACTGAAGCTATGAAAGTCGGATTATTCGTGTACATAGATTTTCATGACAACCGATGCATTAAAATGTCTGTATTTTTTCTCCGATTATAACATAAGACGCCTATAAGCGCACTTTAATTGAAGATGATACACGCACACAAGGGCGTGCCGCTACTATGAAACACTGTAGATAGTAATAGTAGCTACACCCTGAACTTCAAGATTTTATGTTTATATGTCGATGTTAATGTAGGAAATTTTATTAGGGTTAATGATTTACAAGCACACCAGAATGTGGTTACGCACAAAACACTGTACATATTAGGGTTATGCTGCATATAAATGATTACTTCGTGCATTCTCAGATTTTATACGTAAAAAACTGTAGCATACACGTAGTCGTTGCCACTACCCTAAGTAGAAGGTAGAAAATTCCCTTCCCATGCTGCAGTGGAGCGGCTACAGGTGTGTTCTCTGCATGCTGATGCATGTCGTTGCGTATGAAGAATACGTAACGAAGGTAAACCTTAACTTATACTCGAGTCTGAGAAGGAAAACAAAGGACTTGTTCCTTGTAACAGATTAATGGAAAAAGGTGTGTGGGTCAGTAAAATCCAAGACGAAGAAGCCACTACGAGTGGTCAAAAATTTTTCAATTTTTGTCGATAGTTTTTTCCTGTAATTAATGTAACCAATGTATTGTATGTGTTATATGTTATTCCATTGTGTGTGATGTATTTTGTATTTCATGCGAAGCCCCGTGACTTACAAATTTGTGAATACTTATGTACATTGACCAAAAGTATTGAGTGGGAATGAATCTCGGTACAATAGGTAAAAGAGGTTAATGCGAAGAATAAAGTGTAGTGATAAAGAAAGTTTAGATCGCAATACTCCTAGTTAAAGTGGTGTGCATAGAAATTGAAATTGTGCAAAGTAGTGCTATGTTGCAAGTGTCAGCGGGCCTAAACAAGTGACATCGAAAATTGAAGCTTGTATCGTCAAACGACCCATGGCGTCACAATAGGAAAGGACAATGCCAAACAAGTTTGACATGGTACGCTTCTTACCTGGAGTTGCATCGCCGGGATCGTCCTGCGCCTCGCACATAGTGTGGTGTGTTCTTCGGGGCACATATTCCAATGTACCTCTTCTTATCCAGTCTAAGTACTGCAAGGAACTACAAAAAGCACACACATACTGAGGTTCGGAAGTCTCGACGGTACCCGCACGTCGGTGTATATTAAGTGCACTGGCGCGCGTATTCAACCAACGTCGCCCGCTAACGGACGACAAAACAATCAGGCGCGCGTATCACCCGCCCATATTCAACACTGGGTCAAGCGAACAAAGCTCGTCGCCCCAGAATAAATACAGAAAGCAATACAAGGACTTAAAAAATTTTCACATCTGATGAGGAAGGAAACATTTGTAAATAACGTTGTATTCATTGTATATTTTATTGTACAAACTTTACCACATGATGTCGTTTTCTAAGTATTAACCAGAACTTTGTATATTAGGATTAAGGTTTGTAAATATTAGCATAAGTATAACAAAAACTGACACACACTCCATAATACCAAAGAATTCACAGTGCCATGAAAATGAGACAATAAGAATGAAGTTTGTAAATAAAAGACCCCCAAACCTATCAATTGCAAGGTCGACTACTGTATCCTGTCAAGCAAATAAAATTTTCTAGTGACAGTACACAGTAGGGGGGCAATTGTAATGACACATTCCGACGCAGAGACATACAACACCTAAAAGGCTGTGCCAAAGATCAAATATAGAGGGATGTAGAATATAATCTCTGTAGTGTGCATATTGGATTCTCTTTTGTTTCATACTCCAAGAAGGAGCCAAGAGACACTTTCGATTGTTGCCTTGTGGAGGACGGACGTAATTTTGGAGTGTGCGGAAAGGCAGCCATGTTGTTAGTAATTATGATTTGTGCGACGAGCAGAGCAAGTCTTATTGTCTTGTGAATAAAAAATAGTGAGAAGTATCGAAGTGTTACGAAAATTATTTAAAGTGACGTAGCATTGTATTCCTTGGTTTTCACCGTCTTCGTGAAGTGAACCGATGCCGACTTACGAAGATACACACGGTCAACAAAGAGAAGAACATCGATGGCGACTAATGAATTAATATTGTGGCAGAAGGACTAATTCTACGTCAAAGGTGAGAACTCTGATTAAATCAACAATGACGTAGAATTCAAAATTTAATTAATCGGAATGGTAAGTTATATTAAAGACATATTTCACGCAGCACTGAATTTGTCCACATTCAAGCCGGTCAATACAGTCTGTATAAAAAAGGCCTTTAAAAATTCTGAAGTTACAATTCCATGTCAGTAACTTTTCCTCTTTTCAAAAAACCCAATAAATTTAATTTTTTTTATTTATTTCGCCACATAGCGTTACGGAGATGTTTAGCAAACTCAAGTGGCATACTCTGCAAAGAGAGGCGCTTTGCATCGCGGTGTAGCTTGCTGTCCAGGTTTCGAGAGTGTGCGTTTCTGGATGAGGTATCAAATATATTGCTTCCTCCTACTTATGCCTCCCGAGGAGATCACAAATCTAAAATTATAGAGATTCGAGCGTTCACGGAGGATTTCTGGCAATCGTTCTTCCCGCGAACCATACGCTACTGGAACAGGAAAGGGAGGTAATGACAGTGGGACGTAAAGTGCCCTCCGCCACACACCGTTAGGTGGCTTGCGGAGTATAAATGTAGATGTAGAAGGACAGGGTACAACCCGTTGGCTTTGACCAATGACGTCTTAGGTTACTCATAGATATTTATGTCTTTACTTTCAGCCATAGATAATAAAATATTTGTATGCTGTAGATAAGCGGTATCATTGTACATTACAATAACTGAATGTAATTTTAAAAGAGATCGCTACATATTGCCTAAAATATTTCTCATAGGCATTGATTTAAATAATTTGTTGTTTGCAATTCATTCGACACTTAATTTCATTCTTAGTGATATTGAGGTAATTTGGACTAATAGTTTTTTATTTTAGGGCAATGTTTAGTTTTTTATTTTCGTTTGTAGGTATGGATTTATCTATTTCGATGAATCTGGATGATTTGAAAGAGACTATGAGGGTAGACATGTTGGCCACGATTCGATTTTTACAAATGTGTGTTCTCGTTGCCGATTATGTTCGATGTCGTGAGTCCGGCGAACATACGCGCCTCACAAGTGTATCTCCTTGCTGTACTCACGACTTATTCGTATGGCGCTGCAGCAAAGATCGGTTGTGGCGGTTCATTAGATGAGGAAAATGGTTCGAGAAATCGAAGCTCGCCTTGAGAGACATTATAAAAATTACGTACTGTTGGTGTTTGAGATATCCCATGTGGCTGTGTGTGCATGAATGTCATGTGAGTGAGCGTACAGTTGTAGATTGGTACTCTTTTTGTAGGGAAGTTTGTGGGGAATACATAAACCATAGAATGCGCTGGGGCCACAATTGGTAAACGGCCCATTTTAACACGGGTAATGTGTCACGAAGCAAATACGTCTGCACTGGCGGAATGTTACGTGATACCACGTACTTATATGTTTGTGACTATTACCGCGCCATTTATCACAAAGTGAAAAAAGTGGTCCAACTAAAACATTCATATTTCTGTACATACTACAAGAATATGTAATAAAAAATGAGGGTTCCTATTAAAAAAAAAACGCAGTTGATATCCGTTTGACCTATGGCAGCGCCAACTAGCCAGCCAACCATAGTGCCATCTGGTTTCCCCCTTCAAGCTAGAAAAGTTTCGTTCTTTGTAATTTTTTCGTTTCGCGCTTATTTAGTGAGATATTTGGCCCAGTCACCATCAATGGACCACCCTATAGATATCAATTAAAGTATGGGGTACAAATATTATGTACATAGATCCGTCCACCATCGGTAGTACTACTATCTACATAGGAAGAGACTATTAGCTATTAGTAGTAGTGGAGGTGAAAGAAACAAGATGTATAAAATTTGTATCCCGTACTTCACCTCACCTACATAGTTCAGCTGAACAAGAGGACACTAATGCGAGGATATCGACGTATGCAAACTTGTATCCCGTGCTACAATTAACCTATACAGTTCGACTGAAGTTCGAGATACAACCCATATATATGTGACGTGAAGTATTCTATGCTACCACTATTTCCATCCATTTGATACAAACACGCAATATCCTTAACGTTGAAATAGTACTGGCCTTGATATATGTCAACCATATTTTTTGTCTCTCATATTCCTTTGTTTCTGAACACTCTTCTCAGCTGTTACATCCATACAGTAGGAATGCTGTCAACATTAAACTGGAATTGTCACGTGATCTAGGGACGACGTCGATTGTTTAGCGCCAATTCGCGTCCGCCATCAGGTAACGCCACGTATCGTTACATAACACCAGAACATTCTACAATACCTTTCAAATGGAGGCATTCACACAGGTCGTCAACGGAACGTAACGCCATTTCATGGTACGTCAAGGTTTCTCGGGAAGAAAATTTTGCGGTACCAGTCTGTTAACATCTTAAGTTAACCTATTTCCGCCGCGCTCATTCTCCTTATAATAGTGGATTGTCTACTGTTGTTGTTGTTGTTGTTGTTGTTGTGGTCTTCAGTCCTGAGACTGGTTTGATGCAGCTCTCCATGCTAGTCTATCCTGTGCAAGCTTCATCTCTCAATACGTACTGCAGCCTACATCCTTCTGAATCTGCTTAGTGTATTCATCTCTTGGTCTCCCTCTACGATTTTTACCCTCCATGCTGCCCTCCAGTACAAAATTGGTGATCCCTTTATGTCTCAGAACATGTCCTACCAACCCATCCCTTCTTCTTTTCAAGTTGTGCCACAAACTTCTCTTCTCCCCAATCCTATTCAATATCTTCTCATTAGTTATGTGATCTACCCTTCTAATCTTCAGCATTCTTCTATAGCACCACATTTCGAAAGCTTCTATTCTCTTCTTGTCTAAACTATTTATCGTCCATGTTTCACTTCCACCATACATGGCTACACTCCATACAAATACTTTCAGAAACGACTTCCTGACACTTAAATCAATACTCGATGTTAACAAATTTCTCTTCTTCAGAAATGCTTTCCTTGCCATTGCCAGTCTACATTTTATATCCTCTCTACTTCGACCATCATCAGTTATTTTGCCCCCCCCCCCCCAAATAGAAAAACTCCTTTACTGCTTTAAGTGTCTCATTTCCTAATCTAATTCCCTCAGCGTCACCCAACATAATTCGACTATATTCCATTATCCTCGTTTTGCTTTTGTTGATGTTCATTTACACCTTCTTTCAAGACACCGTCCATTCAATTCAACTGCTCTTCCAAGTCCTTTGCTGTCTCTGACCGAATTACGATGTCATCAGCGAACCTCAAAGTTTTTATTTCTTCTCCATGGATTTTAATACCTACTCCGAATTTTTCTTTCGTTTCCTTTGCTGCTTGCTCAAAATAGAGATTGAATAGCATCGGGGAGAGGCTACACCCCTGTCTCACTTCCTTCCCAACCACTACTTCCCTTTCATGCCCCTCGACTCTTATAACTGCCATCTGGTTTCTGTACAAATAGTAAATAGCCTTTCCCTCCCACTATTTTACCCCTGTCACTTTTAGGATTTGAAAGAGAGTTTTCCAGTCAACATTGTCAAAAGCTTTCTCTAAGTCTACAAATGCTAGAAATGTAGGTTTGCCTTTCCTTAATCTATTTTCTAAGATAAGTTGTAGGGTCAGTATTGCCTCACATGTTCCAACATTTCTACAGAATCCAAACTGATCTTCCCCAAAGTCGGCTTCTACCAGTTTTTCCATTTGTCTGTAAGCAATTCGTGTTAGTATTTTGCAGCTGTGACTTATTAAACTGATAGTTTGGTAATTTTCACATCTGTCAACACCTGCTTTCTTTGGGATTGGAATTATTATATTCTTCTTGAAGTCTGAGGGAATTTCGCCTGTCTTCAGTCCTGAGAGTGGTTTGGTGCATATTGTGCATGTTGTGGATACTGTTGTATCTTCATAATCTTTATTTTATAATAGCGCTTTGTTTTAGTGACAAATTGGAGATGTTCAATGACGACTGGGATATTTTTTCCACTTTCTTACACAACCGAGGTTGTATATCTGAAGGCGAAAAGTTATTTAGGTTTTAAGATAACACAACGGCGCTGACGCCCACAATGTATATGTATAAGAACATAAGTAGACAAAGCAAATTACACCATATGACATTTTAAGCAAAAAAGCCAGCTTTAATGAAGGAGTTAAACACAGTTCTTTATGACGTTATAAATTATGTAAGAAAAAACATAATAGATAAGTTTAACAGGCTTAATTACTTCGTTTGAAGCTTTCTTTGATATGTATGGTTGTATATATTTTCCCTAGCAAATAAGTGTCGATGTTTTGAAACGTTGTCTCATTTCTCAGTAATTTACCAAACATAATTGATCAAGAACATAGGTTATAAAGTTTGCTTTGGCCATTGACCAATTTATTGGTTGTTAGCTCCTCAGTTCTGATACTATACTCTAACATTTTATGCATATTAGGGATGGTGACTCAGAACCTCAATTTTGCCGTTCAGTACCGTGTTAAGCGACTTGACGAGATGTGACATGAAAGACATTGTAAATACATGCTGACGTGAAGCTTCTGTGACGTCATGCTCGTTCATTTTGCTCTTCAAAGCTAAGAGCCCAGTTTATTTCAAACATCAGATGTAAACTGCTATACTAAATCCACAGCACTTATGAAGGGAATCTGTCTTTACTAGCGATATGACAACATTCAAAATTTATAGGACAAATGTCGGACAAATCTATGGCGTTCCGAGATCACGTGACCATAGTGGCAACATATGTTGACAACACAAAATCAATTCTGCGCTTCTGAATGCTCACTCCAGAGATATTTCTACTCTATGGCTACATCTGTGTAATAAATGTTCTCTGGCAAATTCTGACGTCTTTGGTCGAAGCCGGCGAGTTGTATCCTGTTCTTGAGTCTTGAAAGGAAATAATTAGGGTGAGTAGAATCAGATTATTTAGAAGGCGGAATTTATTTGTATGCTGTCAGGTATTTTTAGTGTTGCACGAAGAAATGCACTGAAGACCTTTAGACGCTGCAAATTGTTTGTTTAAATATGTATTTGTGGCAGACCTCTTTATTGTTAAGTAACTCTCTGAACTGTGTGTGAAACACTTCTGCAAGCATCAGTGGTCAATATTGATTTGGTTTCACTACCAAACACCACTACAATTAAGGTACTAGATCTACTAAAAACATGATACAAAACGTAAAGAAAAACTATATATCTTGAAGGGTAAGGTATTGGGAGAGATATGACTAATGCACAAAAATTTGCACTGGACTAGCAGTAACCTTAAACCAAATTTTCTCAGGATGTGATCGCAGCTCATAACACTGTGTTCCTTTTAGTAATTCCGGCTGTAGTTTGATGTAACAAATGAAATAACTGTAAGAAATAAAAAATTGAGGCTTCCACTTTCCAAAATAAAGAATGCAGAATCCTCTTCCTCAAGCTCCCTGCATAATGTGTAAAATTCCCCTTGTGTGCCACATAATGACATTTTTTCAGTCTCATGCACTTTCTATGCTTTGTTTTGCACTTTTGTCTCCATTCTCTAATATACAAGCTATCCTTCCAAGCTGTAACGATTTGATCCCAATAAATACAATTTTCATACATACGTGGACTCCAGAATCCACGAAAATAAGCTACTGCTTTGTGTATGTACACTTCGCATATAAAAGAGTTGAAAATCATCTTGCAAAGATCGCAATTCTCGCGAAAAGAACAGTTAAGGACAGCAATGCGAGATGAGATTACGTGACTTGGGTTGACTTGATGTGCCACAATGTGACATACAGTGTGAATACACCCTCACATGATGGTGCAGTGACACAATGGTGTCATAACGGTCAGTGTGAATTGACCTTATTGCCTTCGCTCCGACACTGATTCATTCATTTATTTTTGAAGCATGGATGCAAAGTTTTTCTTAACTGAAACTATTTATCAGAAAGGAAACACTGATTCGATTCCGCCATTAACGCCAATTCACATTGGCCATCATATCACATCATGTCTGTCCCATCAAAACATTCTATTATGCTTTTCAAATGGCGTAATCCCCACTAGGTGTCCTGTCACGTCACGTCACCATCAAGGTTTCCATGGAGGAAAGTTTTGACAGCTGACATCATCCATCCATTGCTGTCACGCGACCCAAAAGCTCATTTGCACCCGATACATGGCCATAGGCAGATCTCCATATTTTGTTTCGTTGTGATTTTTGGCGGTTGATATCAATTGTTTGTTATTTGGTAGAATTTTTTCATTTTGTTATTTTTTGTTGAAATTTATAATAAATGATGACAGATTAATTGAAGCAGCTTGACAGCAATTGTAGAACATGAGTGTACTAGATTACTTACCCTCTACTACATTTATAAAGTGGATTTTTATAGTTATCAATAACATATTTAATATTTTACAATGAAATGAATTGCAGCATAGCAGCGCCTTGAAGCTCTGTAAGTACTGTGGATAGAATCAGATCGATTAGTAGTTGTAATCTATTTGTACATCCTCAGGAATCTTTAGTGTTATGCAAAGACACTGCAAGTTGTTTGTTTAAATAAGTATTTGTGGCAAGCCTATTTATTGTTAAGTAGCTCTCTGAATTGTGTATGAAACAGTTTTCCAAGCATCAGTGGTCAATATTGGTGTGGTTTCACTACCTTATCCCAGTACAAAGATGATACCAGAACTACTAAAAACCAAATGCAATTTGTAAAGACAACCTACATATCTGGAAGGGAAAGTTATTGAGGGAGATGTGGTTAATACATAAAAATTTGCACTGGACTAGCAATAAATAAATAAATAAATAAACCTTAAACCAAATTTTCATAGGATGTGATGGCAGCTCGCAACACTGTGTCCATTTTAGTAATTTTGGGTCCATTTTGTTGTAACAAATGAAAAAAACTGATGCTTCTACTTTCCAAAATATAGAATGTATATAGCTCTTCCTCAACCTCCGTGTATAATGTGTTAAATTCCACTTCTGTGCCACATCATGACATTTTTTCGGACCCCACCCTTTTTTTTGTGTTGTTTTGCACTTTTGACTCCCTTCTCCAATATACAAGCTATCCATCAATCTGTAAACCGTTTGAGTTCAATAAATATAATTTTCGTACAAATGTTGACTACAGCATTCACGCATATAAGCTTCCTCGTTACATATAAGCGTAAAAGCAGTTGGAAATCATCTTACGAAGATAGCAATTCCCGCGAAGAACACTAAGGACAGCAATGCGAGTTGAGATCACGTGAGGTGAATTGACCTGACTTGCCGTGACATGACTGACAGTCTGAATACACCTTGACGTGACGGTCCCATGACATGACTGTGCTGTGACAGACAGCATGAACTGGCCTTTATAAACGCAAAACAGACAAGGAAAGATGAAAGGTTGGCTTCATCAAAAGAAAGGCCACGTTTCGAAATCTGGAAGCGATCCAGAGTGCCTGGCAAGAGAGACCGACATTATTAGCAGTCAGAAAATCCATTTCCTTGTCCACCTCGAGATGCAGTAGTCGAAAGATGTGGAACGAGTCAGTTAATTAGACTATGGTTAATCGATAGGTGAATGTCGTGGCGACTAAGGAGGTGGTAACACTGATATGCTGCTCTATATTGTAGAGATATTTTATCTGTGACAGCGTTGCGAGTTTTGTGTATTGTTTACGTTTGTTTGTGCTTACTACTTAATAAAGATGCCTGTTAGTAATTTTAAGGAGCCATCAGAAGCTTTGAAAAATTGGATAAACGACAAATTGTCAAGCATTCTTGATTTTCCAGTGCCACATGACTTAATACAGTGAGTAACTATAGTGTATTAAATTTCCACATATTATTTCATTTGTTGTTTCGTCATTAATAACGTAGATTCTTCTTTCTTGCGGACATATTATTCTATAATGGTTTTCAGTTAACATGACTGTGCGTCAGGCATTGCTGTCAACTCGTATATAAATCTCCGTTCTCCATCTTTTTTTAACAATGTGGTTATATAGCAAATTGAAACTCTAATTATTTTATATTCGTGTATTCGGCTGTTGCCCTGTTTGTAAAGTAAACTCTTGTTCCCCTCAGCGGCTAAAGTCTGTGAAAGATGCATGCAGAGCTTTAAGAGAACGACCCGTGCAGCATTCTTGGCACATTGGTTACAGGTTTGATCATAATTTAGCAATAACGAACATTCGTTGCGCGATTATCGCAAAACTTTTCATTGAAGATGTATGTCGCACCACAAGATGTTTGACATTTTTGCCATTTCTGTAGTTAGTGTTACCTGTTAGTCAGTACCACAAGCAGGTTTTTTCCCCCACTAAGTCAGACAACATGGAAAGAAAATATTATATGTATGTTTGTGCACAGCTTCATTTGCTGCTGTTTTGTTGTTTTTGTTATCATCATCTTCAGTCAGAAGACAACTCTCCATGCTAGTTCATCCTGCACAAGCCTTATCATCTCTGCAAAGGCTTATGTACCTTCAGTAACCTATTTGACCTTGACCCTTGTTCTCTAGGATACCTTGTACTACTACTAGTACTCCCTTTTCCTGTTTTACTTCCAGGTGGAGCAAAAGAAAGACTATCTGCATGTGTTAATATTAGCCCTGATTTCTCTTATCATGTCTTCACGGTCCATATGTGGCATGTATGTTACAGTAGGATCATTCTGCACTCTGTCATAGATACTGGTTCTCTAAAATTTCTCAATAAAGTTTCATGAAAGAACATCATCTTCGCTCCAGTAATTCCCTTTGAGTTCAAGTAGCAGTTTTGTAATATTTGCATACTGCTTCAACATTCTGATAACATATCAGGCAGCACAGCTTTGAATTGCTTTGATGCCTTCTTTTAAAGTGACATGATGGAGATCCCAAACACTTGAGCACCACTCATACATGTGTTCTGTATGTGGTCTTCATTATTGATGAGCTACATTTGTCTAACATTCTCTCAATAAACTGAAGTCAACCTTTTGCTTCCCTATCACCAAACTTACAAATTTGTTCCATTTCATGTCACTTTGCAATTTTATGCCTAGATATTTTGTTCCCTTTTGCATGTTTCACTTGCTGTAATTTTATATATTTTCCTGTCATCAATTAAATTCATGTCTTGCATATTATCCAACAATTTCTCTTTACTTAGTTATTTGTTTGCGGCTTCACTTTACCCACTCAGAGACACTCATTTGTCTTCTGTTGAGTTCCTGTCAATTGTTTCAGTCACTAGTTGTAAAATGCTTCCATTGTAATGCTCAAAAATCTCTTCTTTTGTTTAATTTGTGCAGGTTCTATCATCTTTAGTTTAAACAGTTCTGCATTTTCTTCTTATTTTCAGTCTGCAGTTTATAATCTATAACTTATAATCAGAGTCCACATCTGCTTCTGGAAATGTTTGGAGTTTAAAATCTGGTTTCTAAATCTATCTGTAATTATCTAGTAACTCCAGTCCTCTTCTACACAACTGTCTTTCATGATTCTTATACCAAGTGTTAACAGTGATAGAATTGTGCTCTGTGCAGAAGGAAAAGAACTAGAAAAGTTTAGGAAAAGGGATAGAGTTCAGAAAAGTCTCCCAGAACCATGAGTTAGGGGAGACTTACCGGATGGGATGAGGAGAGACTGATGGTTGTGGGACTGCACTAGACAAGATTTGGAAACCTTATTGCTTAAAGATGAAAGATAGGATAATATGCAAGACAGAGATTATTGCTAGAGGGTAGATTCCTTCTCTCCATTTGGTGGAAATGTTAAGTTGCAGAACAAAGGCCAGTCTCTGACTGTGGTTTTATATTGTAATATAGTTGGTGCTGATGGCTTAAATATAATCCGAAGATTGTACAGTAGAGACCAACTGAATGAGGCAGTGTGGTTGTTAAGGCACATAACTCATATTGGAGGATGGAGTTCGTACTGTTTAGCTATCCTGTTTTAGGTTTTCCTGAATCATTTCAGGCAAATGCTAGGATGATTCCTTCTGCTGGGCCATGACCAAAAACCTGTCCTATTCTCATAAGAAAATGCATATTCTTTGTGTATTTTTATTGGAGCTATTTATTTTCATTGTATTATAATGAAAAATCCCATATTATTGTGTGATGATCCCTGGATAGTAAACAAAGGTGTGCAGTGACACAGCTTTTATACATCCCCTCCTGTCTGTCTGATTAACCTCCAGTTATATGACTAGTTGGACAGGTCTGGTAATATCTTTTCTTTTCAGGGTGACTAGGATGACAAATTAGGGTATACCATTTTTATCCGTTTGTAGTTCTGTTAAGGCAATGGCCTCGCCACAGTGGATACACCGGTTCCCATCAGATATCTGAAGCTAAGCACTGTCAGGTGTGGCAGGCACTTGGATGGATGATCATCTGGGTCGCCATGCGCTGTTGCCATTTTTCGGGGTGCACTCAGCCTCGTGATGCCAATTGAGGACTTACTTGACCGAATAATAGCTGCTCCGGTCAACGAAAACCATCATAATGGCCAGGAGAGCAGTGTGCTGACCACACGCCCCTCCTATCCGCATCCTAAGCTGGGGATGACATAGCGGCCATATGGTACCAAATGGCCACTCGTGACCGAAAGACATGATTAGTTTAGTTTTTAGTTTTGTTATCGTGGCCTTCCTCCGCATGTGGTGAGTAAGGGTGCCTTCAGTTCGGATCGTCAGTGGTGCACCTTTGTTATTGAGTTAACAGAAACTTCAAAAGAGCAGTAGGTATTCTCTACCCTAGCACTTCTAAACATCCAAAACTGTCATTAACTGAAGGTTAAATTGCCTTTGGTGGCTCAGGTTTTTTGTGTAGTGTGATGTTGGGTTTGGCGTTTGTCCTTAGTTTGTTTGACTGATTCTTGAGTCTTTAGGCTTTCCTCATGCATGTAGCATTGCCATATTACTTTGTGGAGGCATTGTTTCGTTAAGCCAGTCATTCACTCCCATTGTCTTACATACCGTGCTGCATGCGCATGGTGTTATCATTTTCCACATGACACGTTGTTTACAATGAACTGGTGGATGCTGTCAGCAGACACTGTTTTCCCTACTATTGTTACCTCACCGTTACCTGCAGGTAATATTAGGACATTATGACAGTAAATAATCCTTGGAATGCTGTGCCAATCTATAAATTTTTGGAAAGCTCATAAAAATCAGTCCATTGTTGACCAGGTGATTCATTCCCAATGGATGCCTTATTGTGTAACAGCCAAATTTTGTAGTTGGAGCAATCTAAAATGAAGTGTTACCTTCCAAATCATCTGTCACCATGATGCTGTTTGTGGTACCTTGCCCCCCTCGTCCCCTCTCTCTCCCCCTCCCCCCTCTCTCTCTCTTCTTTGCCCTCTCCCTCCCTCCCTCCCTCCCCCTCTCCCCCCTCTCCCTTCCCCCTTTTTTGTCAGTTTCTTGATGGTGTGGACCTGTTATGTAATGCTACAGAATCTTGCCATGTTTCTTCTGCACCTTCTGGAGAGGGTTGAGGACTGTAAGAGAGCTTTGAACTAGTCAAGCTACTAAATGACGTAAACACCTTTCAATAACTCTTCTGTATTTCCTATCTAATGTATGAGAACATTTACAGTTTTAGGTGGACAGATGTCTTTTCAGTTCGTAACTTGCATAAAATATTACCTTAAAATCGTTTCCATATGGAATCTCGGAACTGAATCTCATTTTTGTTAAACCTTCTTCAACTGTTCCCAGACATTATTATCACCAGCGCCTCTTGTTCTGTGCCTTCAAAGACACTGCAAAGCTGTGACGCCACGTTATAAGCATCCCACCAGCACAGGGGGAGACGATCAGTCACTGTCACATTTTGACGATCTGTACTCACAGTTCTCTCACCATGACGTCAGCACATACATTACATCACAGTGTGCACAGAGGGAAGTTCTCTAGGTAAATACTACATAAACAACATTTTTACACATACATTTTTTGTTGACTTCAGAGGATGTAGTTCAACATGTTGCTCTGAATGAACAATATGTCACACCACAGGTCTCCCAACTAAGATGAAAGATGTTGTGTAAAACAACTTACTAATTACAATCATTATATAACTTTTAACTTTTGCTAGATTATTATCATTGTTAAACTTAACATCTCTCAAGACCAAACTCCTTTCCCTTTACACAATAAAAAAATTTTGGGGTCTATTTCTTATATCAGTTTTTTTTCAATTACTGGTTATTTGATTTACCAATAGTAAGTATGAAAGGAAGCATTTCCATTTCAGATCAACTTTGTCACCTAAATCACCATCCTTGAAAAAGATGTATCTTGTCTTTTTGATATGTTTGTTTCTTTTTTGACATAACTTGTTTAAATTGCTAGCGAATATTGATTGTGTCTTGTAGTGTTCTAATCTAGTAAATGACTTTATTGTTTCACATTTTATTACACTATTTTTACCCTCCAAATTCCTTACTCAAACGTTGTTGCATTGTCTTAAAAACCCATGAGAGATACTTGCCCTGTTTCATGACTCTCTGTTATGATTACAGTATTCTTATTGAAATGTAATTGCATTTGAGTAGCTTGTAACAGCATAAGATTCTCAAACTCATTGAGATGTAAAAAGTTTGTCTATTTACCATAAGGAGTTACAAGCTTACATTTTAATCTAGCCTACCTTCCACAGTTTCAATCTCTGACCAGTATTTAGCCAAACTTGTATGGGAACAAAGGTTCAAAGAATCACCATTGCCCAGGTGAGTCTATTTACTTTTAACTGTTTTAGATTCTGTGTAACTACATTGTCATCTTCACAAGTGAGTGTCCCTTTCTTTATCCTTTCATACAAAAATGTTTCAGATCATTCCTTTAATAGATGAACCTGTCCAAGGATTAGGCCACCCCTTCTGTGGGTTTGACTACCCTACCTCTCTCCCAAACTGACATAAAATCTAGTCCATCCCATCTTAAAAATTTTAACCATGAGCCCAGCCTCCTACCTTTACGTTTGTAGATTCGAATGACGAAGTTTCACTGTAGCATATTGATTACCAGGTTACTTTAAAAGTATGTTTCCTGGCTCTTTTTTCCTACACTTCTTGCAGTGATATAACTCTTATATATTCTTTCGGACTGTGCATTAAAGAGCCTTCTCTCTTGTTACACTTTTTACATGTTGTGGTCTTCAGTCCAGAGACTGGTTTGATGCAGCTCTCCATGCTACTCTATCCTGTGCAAGCTTCTTCATCTCCCAGTACCTATTGCAAACTACATCCTTCTAAATCTGTTTAGTGTATTCATCTCTTGGTCTCTCTCTACGATTTTTACCCTCCATGCTGCCCTCCAATACTAAATTGGTGAGCCCTTGATGCCCCAGAATATGCCCTACCAACCTGTCCCTTCTTCTAGTCAAGTTGTGCCACAAACTTCTGTTCTCCCCAATCCGATTCAATACCTCCTCATTAGTTATGTGATCTACCCATTTAATCTTCAGCATTCTTCTGTAGCACCACATTTCAAAAACTTCTATTCTCTTCTTGTCTAAACTATTTATCGTCCATGTTTCACTTCCACCATACATGGCTACACTCCATACAAATACTTTCAGAAACGACTTCCTGACACTTAAATCAATACTCGATGTTAACAAATTTCTCTTCTTCAGAAACGCTTTCCTTGCCATTGCCAGTCTACATTTTATATCCTCTCTACTTTGACCATCATCAGTTATTTTGCTCCCCAAATAGCAAAACTCATTTACTACTTTAAGCGTCTCATTTCCGAATCTAATTCCCACAGCATCACCCGATTTAATTCTACTGCATTCCATTATCCTCGTTTTGCTTTTGTTGATGTCATTTATGACATGTCCATATGTCCTTTACGCACATATAACATACCTTTGTTGCTACTGTCATCTTCTTCTTAGGATATGACGGTAAGAGTTTGGTATACATTAAAGGCAATAGGATAGTTGAAGAGGAAGATATGGCTTCATGGAAAACTAAATATGAAGTAACAGAGCAATCAACTGGGACTGCTGATGGACATCACTGTGCTGAATTTGCAGAGGGTGCAAATTCTCTTGGGGATTTAAATTTCTTTACTGTATCAATATTTTATAATGCTTTTCCTTGTCTGGTTTTGGTGTCTACCAAAGATACTGCTTTTGGATGTATAATACCCATTATTTAAAATAGTTCATAGTATTTTGGAAAAATGTTTACTAGTCTCTCTCTTTATGTCTGAACTACGATGATAATCCTTAATCAGTACTAATCCACATGTATTAAATAAGGATTTATCCACATGTTCATTGTATTTCTTCACTACATTTTGGCTTTCTTATATAGACTGTTATCATCATATGTAATTCCTATGCTTCAGTTTTTTTTCTACCTTTTTGTGTGTGTGTGTGTGTGTGTGTGTGTAGTGGTTCACCAATAAAAATTTTATTCTTAAGCTCAGCAGTGGTATTCCTGTGAGCATATCTGATAGTTTGTTTATGATGACTTGAAACTTGGGAATCATTTGAGCCCAAGTTGTATGTCTTTCTCCTATGTACTGGGTAACCAATATTTTCTTTTGAATTTTTCCTGGAAATGCTCCAAGATTTAAATTCTTTTGAATGAGCAGTTCTCCATTCCACTGGGTCAACTATTAGATAACTAAGTGTAAACTCTATTTTCTTAGAATCATCCCACCTCTTTGGTAAAGATTGAGAGAAGACTCGTCAGCTGGTTTAGGAAACTGGTTTCACAGATACATCCCATTTCTCTTTTGAAATTCCTCAGTTAGATTATTGGCTCCCGAGAAGTAGTGATAGCCATTTTAAAGGCTATTTACAATTTGCACAGAAACCAGATGGCAGTAATAAGAGTCGAGGGACATGAAAGGGAAGCAGTGGTTGGGAAGGAAGTGAGACAGGATTGTAGTCTCTCCCCGATGTTATTCAATCAGCATATTGAGCAAGCAGTAAAGGAAACAAAAGAAAAATTCGGAGTAAGTATTAAAATCCATGGAGAAGAAATAAAAACTTTGAGGTTCGCTGATGACATCGTAATTCGGTCGGAGACAGCAAAGGACTTGGAAGAGCAGTTGAATTGAATGGACAGTGTCTTGAAAGAAGGTGTAAGATGAACATCAACAAAAGCAAAACGACGATAATGGAATGTAGTCGAATTAAGTTGGGTGATGCTGGGGGAATTAGATTAGGAAATGAGACACTTAAAGTAGTAAAGGAGTTTTGCTATTTGGGGAGCAAAATAACTGATGATGGTCGAAGTAGAGAGGATATAAAATGTAGACTGGCAATAGCAAGGAAAGCGTTTCTGAAGAAGAGAAATTTGTTAACATCGAGTATAGATTTAAGTGTCAGGAAGTCGTTTCTGAAAGTATTTGTATGGAGTGTAGCCATGTATGGTGGGAGTGAAACATGGACGATAAATAGTTTGGACAAGAAGAGAATAGAAGCTTTCGAAATGTGGTGCTACAGAAAAATGCTGAAGATTAGAAGGGTAGATCACATAACTAATCAGCAGGTATTGAATAGAATTGGGGAGAAAAGGAGCATGTGGCACAACTTGACTAGAAGAAGGGATCAGTTGGTAGGACATGTTCTGAGACTTAGAGGGATCACCAATTTAGTATTGGAGGGCAGCGTGGAGGGTAAAAATCGTAGAGGGAGACCAAGAGATGAATACACTAAGCAGATTCAGAAGGATGTAGGTTGCAGTAGGTACTGGGAGATGAAGCAGCTTGCACAGGATAGAGTAGCATGGAGAGCTGCATCAAACCAGTCTCAGGACTGAAGACCACAACAACAACAGTTCTTACTGGGTACTAGGGCTTGCCATAACTGCTGAAATTTGTTATGATGTTTGACAGTATCATCCAAAGATTTAGTGATAGCACTAGTATATTTGACTTTCTCTGTACCTCTTTTTTTTCAGCTAATGGCAGTAGATGTTTCGAAATAAGTCAAAGCATTTGGGTCACTTGTTACATCATCCAATTCTCTCTGTTTTGACACCTCTGCGCAGCTTCGCGTGTCTGAGATTTGGTTATTCATACTTTCGAAATTACTAGTTGAAGGTTCGTCTTTTTATTTAATTTTACTATTTACACCTCTAAACCGTCCTTCAACTTCTTTCCAGGCTAAGTCCCATGGCTTACTTATTAACAACTCCTTTGGTAAATTTGCTTAAGTTTCCCCCATTTCAGAAATTTTATCTAGTTTTATAGGCACGTTATCTCCTCTCTTTACATCTGAAAGACTACTTTTTAATTCTCTCCTTCTAATTTATTTAATCTCTCTCTCTCTCTCTCTCTCTCTCTCTCTCTCTCTCTCTCTCTCTCTCTCTCTCTCTCTCTCTCTCTCTCTCTCTGTGTGTGTGTGTGTGTGTGTGTGTGTGTGTGTGTGTGTGTGTGCAAAGCGATGTCGTAATAACCAACTGTGCAGTTGTTGCATAGTTGGTTGACTGGCCACTGCACTGCAGAGTGAAGCTGCACTATTGTCACATTGGTTGATTACTACCAGGATTCCATTGAATGTCACTGCTGTGCTCATAGCCTCAAAACCAGCCTCATGACTCATGTGTGAAAAGTTTTTACTCAAGCATGCAATTATATCCTGCTGTTGACCTCGTTGCTGTGGTCAACTGTTTTCCATTATCGAATTCTTTTTAACAGTTCAAAATTCTTTGGTTTTCACCAAATGAAAATTATTTCTTCATAAATATTTTAATTACTTTGAGCATGTGCTTGCCTATATTTCCTTCACTGTTTGCTTAGGTTTTTCTGGGCAGTGTCATATTTTCTTCCATTATTTCATGAAAATTCTTCTTATTTTTGATAATACTCCCTGCTTTTCACACCTCTTATTTACTACTAGCACTTAGGGCAACAAAGTGGAATGTAAAAGCCATGTTGTGCAGCTGGACTGAACCAAAATGAAGCATTACCTTGCAAATGATCTGTCACCCTGAAGCTATTAATGACAAACTTTCATTTAATTATAGTATGTCTTTTTTTTTTTACTGTTTTGATTTCTCAAAGTGTCTCAACACAGTAGACCTGCTATGCAGTGCCACAGAATCATGCCGAGTGACTTCTTCACCTTTTTGCAGAGGGTTGAGGGCTGTAAGAGAGCTCCGACATATGCATGCTACTAAATGTCATAAATGTCTTTCAGTAACTCTTCTTTATTTCTTATCCATTTTATAAGAATATTTACAACTGTAGGTGGGCAGATCTCTTTTCAGTTTGTAACTCACATGAATTGTTAGAAGTAATAATTTGTTGGGAAAGAAGTCAAACTGGGAATCTAGGAAGTGTAACATTTAGAAAATGTTGCACCCCAATATATTGTATCAATACAGAAGATTTTCTGCAAGATCCTTATAGTTTTTGCCCTCTTTATTTCCTAGAAAGTTTGTTGAAACTTGAAAAAAAGCATCTCAAACTAACCTTTCATCACCTGTCAGAATGATGTTGAATTACACGTAAGGCGCATACCCAATTGAAATCGATGGTAATACATTTCCATTATGCAGTACCACACCCTTGAGACTTACATTGGAGGAGTCGATGAACAACCTCCACTGATCACATTTACAGTCAGTGGTTGGCCATAGCTGCCATCAGTCCCAGTACATCATTACAAAATATCAAAATATCCAAAAATGGAGGGAATGGCATATAGGGGTGAGATCAAGCTGCCTTCCATTTCTCTTCCTGCAGTCATCTGTATATAGTGTGGTAAGGTAAAAGTCATCCATAGGGTACTGGAACTAATAAATGAGCGACTATCTGTTCTTGGAAATGGGTGATACTAGAAATGTGCTGCATACGAGCCTCAACAGAATATCACCTCCATAGAGAAAAACTCATGTTTTAGTTTTAGTGAGAATACACAAGCATTCTACATGCCGCCAAGTCCAGGCGGCAGTATGTCAAATTTCATAACAAACAATTGAATTCTTTCTTCATTGTTTTGCATGACAGATGAATGTAAATGACGTGCAAAGATAAATATTATGAAAAAGCATTGCCTTATTAACTTCAGTTGATATCAGTGTATCTCATGAGGCCGCTATGCGAAGGTACACCTTCATACATGAAGATCGTAGTCAAAATAATGCATAGACATAAGAAGAGGGAAGTGTACAGTAATTAAATGTTGTTGTTCGGTATATATGAGAAGCAATAAACATCAAGTATTCCTCAAATCACACATATAAGTTTTCAAAGCACAGAAGTGTTCAGATTGTAATTGTTCGTATATTACATGCAAAGTCAGTGGAGAATCTAAGATTGCATTAGAACGAAAAGATACAGCAGTTCAGTGAGTACAAGGCTGTCTGAAAGTCATCAAGCAAAAGTCAGCTATTTTGTATTTGGTCTGATGATATTCTTCCACATGGAGTCTTCTTTTACCTGTTAAAATTTGTCCTGCCAATATTCTTTCACCTGGAATCTCTTGTTACTTGTCAATATTTGGCCTTGTGATTTTCTTCCGCCTGCAGTCCCCTGTTATCTGAAGGAAAACAGTATAAAACCAATGGTAGAGTGCTCAGGTGCAGTGATTATAGTGGTGCATGTTATCTTGATTTAGGTGATAAGAAGGCTGTGGTTTTCTGGTTAGGGGGTCTCTTGTATCAAGTAGTCAGTGCCTTTTGCATACGTAAAACATATAATTCTAAGCAAATGAATATTTGACATTTTATTGTGGGTTTCTGGGAATGAAATGTGCTCTTGTTATAACATGACTTACGTCATAAGTGTGCACCCTGCTGTTTCTAACTTATATTAAAATACATTTTTATACAAGTGTAAATGAAATCCCTGCCCCCCCCCCCCCCCTCTCCCAAGGAACCATGTCTTGAAAAGAGACTATGAGATTATTACTAACAAAAATTCAACGAGGGTAATGGGATGCATTAGAGTTAAATCAGGTGATGCTGAGGGAATTAGGAAATGAGACACCAAAAGTATCACCTGAGTTTTACTGTTTAGGCAGCAAAATAACTGTTGATGGCTGAAGTAGAGAGAATATTAAATGCAGTCTGGCAATAGCAAGGAAAGCATTTCTGAAAAAGAGAAATTTGCTAGCATCACATACAAATTTAAGTGTTGAAAGACTTTCTGGAGTTATTTGTTTGGTATGCAGTCTTGTGTGGAAGTGAAACGTGGTTGATAGGCAGTTAATATAGGAAGAGAATATAAGCGTTTGGAACATGGTGCTATAGAAGAATGCTGAAAATTAGTTGGACAGACAGCATAACCAATGAGAAAGTATGCAACTGAATTTGGGATAAAAAGAAATTTATGGCCCAACTTAACTAAAAGAAGGGATCAGTTGATAGGGCACATTCTGAGGCATCAAGATGTCAGTTTGATGGGAGGGAAATGTGGCAGTTAAAAATTGTAGATGGAGACTGAGGGGTGAATACAGTAAGAAGATTCAAATGAATGTAGGTTGCAGTAGTTACTTGGAAATGAAAAGGCTTGCACAGGATAGACTAACATGGAGAGTTGTACCAAACCAGTCTTTGGACTGACAACCACCACCACCACGACATCCACCATTCCTGCATCAGTCCTAGCAGCACTTTGACATTGCCGTTCAAGTTAAGTGTAGTGTTTGAATGAGCAAAAACATGAACTGCGTCCATAATTCAGTTTTCAGTCCAAGTTCTTGCAATAAATTACCACACAATGTTACTGCGTTCATCATTCTTGTGTAGTAGCTCACAACCACTCAGTCTGTCCACACGCATGAGTGACCACATCAATTCACTTGTCTCTTTGGAAATCATTATTCGCTGCTTGGTTACAGGCCAGTTCGTGTGTTGTTATTTTCTGATTTATATATTTATATCGGCTACTGTTGTCCACATTGCTTAATTTTCATAAGCTTCAGTACAATGCTAAACACATAATTCCTCAAAAGTTGATTGTCATCTCAGTTCATAACAAATTAACCTAAACTGGACTGATAACATAAAATAGAAACCTACAATAAATACAAAACCTTTTACATGACTAATTGGCACCAATATACAGGAAAGATCACCTGTAACAACTGTGTGTATATCACTCCAAACAATCTGCCACACATGTATTAGGTCAATTGACAAAATCATGAGATATTAGTTCATTCCCAACAAACAACTCACAACCAAACTTTCAATATCAAAAGGATCTTCCAACATCCTTCCATGTGTTTCCACATAATCAGAGCCTGGAACTTAACTGGTTTGGTTTGGATTCCTCTCGCTCAATGATTTTAATATTGCTGTCCCGTAGTGTCAAAGGCTCTTAATTTATGCAGATCTCATCGTACATTTCACTCATCATAATGATCACTAATAATTCCCCAGCAAATTTGTCTTTCATTAAATGTCTACAAAGTCCCCAGTTGCCAGGCCATTGGTTCTTTTAAATCAGAACAATGCCAATTTAACTCCTCTATTCTGCCTCATTTTGTGGTCTTTGCTGTGCGAGATGTTGTTCTGTATGATCTAATTCCTAACTAGGTCAGCTGCCAACTTGCTCTTTCCTCTTGTAGTGACATTAATCTATCTATTTCTTCTCTTCCCATTTGCCCATGTCTTGAAAGATTTTCTGTGGTACATCGATGTTTCCATTGACTGGGAGGATAGTGTATAGATTGGTAATGTCCAGTGAAAGTAATTTAGAATTTCCTCTAATTTTTATGGTTTTTTTTTTATTTGATGTATAAGGTCTGTTGAATTTTTGATTCTATATTGTTTGTCATAAACATAGTTTTTGTTAAGAATCTCGTTTAGTTTTTTGCTAAAAAGGTAGGGCGGGTTTTCATAAAATTGACTATAGGCCGAATTGGTATGTTTTCTTTGTGTATTTTTTATATTGCTCTAATTTGATAGCTGATGAATTCATCAATATACACCATCACTTTTCATTTTTGTCGAGAAAGATGTATGTGCTATTAAATTCTTTTTTAATAAATGCATGAAATCTTTTTGTTGGTGGTATTCTTGTGTATTCATTAATGTGGTTGTTTCCTTTGTCTGCTTTTAGAAACATAGCACAGTCTTTTCTTTCTATGTTTATATTAATAGCATTTATGATTTTAGTTTCTGAAGTCAATTGACTGTTACTGCATTGGTTATTGTAAAGTTTGTTTTGTTGTCACTAAAGTTAATGTCGGTATGGTTTGTCAGTATTTAGTTGAACCAGTATTGCAAACAAGACAAAGGCCTTGTAAAGGGAAACCATCTTGCTGACACTCTAGCATACACAGGGTGAGTCAGAAGGAAAGGTATGTGTTTCGACAGGTGATAACATTAGTGGTTCTGAACAAAAAACTTGATGTGTACATATGCCCTATTTTGAAGGGTTTCCAAGATAGAACACTTTTAATGTACATTTCTACTTATTTTCTGTATTATTCATTATCATTTCTTACAAGATCTCACAGTTGTTTAAAGGAAGTTAAGACGAACATTTTTATATGGGACACTTGCGGTCTGTCAAGTTGGAAAACTACCTCAAACTGGCCTACAAAAAACACTTAAGGTACAGCAAGTAGCAAATGCATGTTGCACGAGGTTTGCAATATTCTTGCGATCTCATCGAGATCCTAGAGAAAAAAATAAATAGGACCTTTTTGTTGCAAATTTAATTTACTGTAATAGTGTACTCAGACACATTTTCATTAGAGTGTGCTGTGTTCGAGTTATTAAAGGAAAAGTACAAAAGCGATATTAAATGTATTCTATCTCTGAAACCATTCGCAATAGGGCATATGTCCATATGAAGTTTTTTGTTCAGAGTCACTAATACTATCGCGTCTCAAAGCATGTACCTTTCCTCCTGACTCACCCTCTATCTTTCGAGACAAAACTGAAAATGATTTCTTCAGTGAGCACATAGTTTGGACAACCAAAATACATCCGAAGATATGTTGATGACACACTAGTCCTAATGAATGTATCTAAACAAGAAATAGAAACAGTCCATTCACAATTCAGTTAAGTACACCCCAACATCACATTCACAATAGACTGTAATGAGAAGAACAAAATAAATTTTCTAGACCTAGAAATTGAGAAAGAAAATTCAGCGTATGTATTGAACATCTTCAGAAAACCTACAACCACAGATACAGTGATCAACAAATCTTGCCATTATAGAAGCCACAAAGAAGCCTATATTGCATCTCGCATTAACAATGTTTACAAATATCCAGTGAGTCAAGACAGTATTAAATCAAAAATTGCCACACTTAATAAGACAGAACAATGGATATGGCATTACAGTTGCCAACAAAATTGTTTCCCAAATAAACAAAACTTACCAAAGTAAATAAAAAGACAAAATTGCACTTAAACAAATTCAAAGCAAGCATGTGCCTTATATATTGTTTTACTGTATTGGGGACAAATATCAGACTAAATTCAGCAAGCTCTCTGAGAAACAAACGTAAAAATCAAATTCAGATCAGAGAACACAGTTCATACATAAACCTACCATTCTCCAGAACAACCAACAAATTTTTTACAGATATGGAGTTGGTAAATTAATATGTAAAAACTGCGAGAAAATATGTATCAGCCAAACAGCGAAAAGCTTTAAAATGATATTCTTAGAACACATGAACAACAGTGAAAACACATGAAACAAAGGCCTAACACAATGCATGTCGGTTCTACACATTGCTGATTAACATTCTGTATGCACTAAAAAAATTTACTTACATGAAATAAGATCCGTGTAGTATTCTGAACGAACAAACTTACCTAAAAAAACAAACATTTTATTGAAAATGTTGCAAATATCCTCATCCAAAGGTGAAACAACCTTTTAAATGAAACATAACAGACATTATGTCTTTAATATTTACACATTTTACCTTTGTATCAATTATAGTTTTATATATTTTTAGCAATAATGGAAAGAAATATAGAAATCGCACGCATAATCAAACCAAAGAAAAAATACACAAGAAGCAATATCTTTGGCATCTTTGACAACCAAATATATCACTGATGTTTGGGACCACTACTTGCCTCATTTATAATCATATGAGAGTGTGCTATAAAGTATACAGAATTAATAGAACATTTGAAAAAAAATCTGTGAAGTGTTAACAATAAAATATAAGTAAGTACTGAAAAGTCAAATTTAAAGTACATGTAATTATAAAATAATTAAAATAGTTTAGACGAGAAGAGAACAGAAGCTTTCGAAATATGGTGCTACAGAAAAATGCTGAAGATTATAAGGGTAGATCACATAACTAATGAGGAGGTATTGAATAGAATTGGGGAGAAGAGGAGCATGTGGCACAACTTGACTAGAAGAAGGGATCAGTTGGTAGGACATGTTCTGAGACTTAGAGGGATCACCAATTTAGCATTGGAGGGCAGCGTGGAGGGTAAAAGTCGTAGAGGGAGACCAAGAGATGAATACACTAAGCAGATTCAGAAGGATGTAGGTTGCAGTAGGTACTGGGAGATGAAGAAGCTTGCACAGGATAGAGTAGCATGGAGAGCTACATCAAACCAGTCTCAGTACTGAAGACCACAACAACAATTATAAACACATTACAACTGTCAAACATAAGTCAATTGTTATCCACAATTTAGTTATATTTTTGTTTATTTTGGTAGTACTGTCATTTTACATTGATGACACATGCTTTGTTTATTTGTTGTTACATCTTTGCAATTTTCAAGCTGCTAGGTTACTTTTGTTATCACTGCCATGCTGTTATCATGGCTGCTCCCTGTCTATTTGCACCAAAGAAGACCAACGTTCAGGGATCCATTTTTTGTAGTTGTAAGGCATATCAGGGGCTGAAATTCATTGAAGACTTTCGGTACAGTACAAGAACAGTATTTTGCCACAACGGAGTGTCTACAAATGGATTGAAAAATTCCAAAATGGTTGCACAAGTGTTACGCTCAATGAAGGAGCCAGATGACCGTTTACGGCCACAAATGAAGAAACCATTGAGCATTCACGTGAAATGATTCTTTTAGACGATTAACTATTGATGAAGTGGCTTATCATCTGCAAATTAGTCATGGTTCTACGTATGATCATCCACAACAGACTTGGATTTCATAATGTTTGTGCAATATGGATCGAAAACAACTGACACAGTTACATAAACAAACGCGCTTGGACATCTGCAAAAAAACATTTAGATCGCTATGGTAACGAATGGGACAACTTCTTAGACAGGATTATTACAGGTGATGAAACATGGATTCATCATTACAAGCTGGAGAGCAAACGGCAGAGTATGGAGTGGTAACATCCAAATACGCCGTGCAAGAAAAGGTTCGGGACCTAGCTGTCCACAGGAAAACTGATGCTTAAGTTTTTTTGTGACACACAAGATCCAGTACTGGAACATTATGGAGAAAGGGGCACAACAATATACACTGTAGCTTACAGTGAGATGCTTACTGCCAGGCTAAAGCCTGCAATTAGAAGCAAACACCAAGGACTGCGTTCAGAAGCACACACACACATTTTCACTTAAAATGTGTAAATGAAAATTAGTGCACAGCTCCATTCACTAACGATGTCATTGAAAACTTTGCTTTTTTGTGCAACAGTGCTCTCTTGTGTGCTGTGATGGGGCTGATGGCCATTACAAGAAGGCTTCTTTTGTTGAAAATTGAATGTCAGGTAGATTTCGGCATACACTAACTACTGTAAATTAAAACTGTTAGTGTTTGGATTCATCAAGTCCATTTTTTCTCTTATCTTTGTATTGGTAATTTTGGTGTGCCTCTTTGTTTCCTCAGATTGTTGTTCTCAGCTTTCTCTCTCTTGAGATCTTGATTTTAGAAACAAGTAAGTTTCTTGGTACTAATAAGATGGCAGAACACATTAATCATTTCAAAAATTACTTTCCCCTCTGTGTTCACCCTATTCATACCCGGAGGTTACAGGTAAATGGATCCAGTCATGGTTGCCACTTACTACCTCCTGGGTCATCCTGTTGATGTGGAAGTAAAAATTTGTGGCTTTGAGGAATAATTCTGCTGATCTCTGGACATCAGATCTGAAATTTCTTACAAAATTTAATTATTAGGTTCTGAATGTAAATAATGAGATCAGCAATTGTTATGAAGTTAAAGAAAATTAAGTTTTATATTTAATAATGCTCCACAAGTGTGCTACGTGCCACCAAGTCAGACAGCAAGATGTCAAATTTCGTAATAGTCAAACAAGAGAAGTCATTCTTATTCATTGTGTGTGACAGACAAATGTAGGCGCCTTGCAGAGTGAAATTTTATCAAAGACACTGCCTTGTTATCTTCCGTGAAAGTTAGCGTATAAAATGAGATCATTCTGCTCCAGTGCTCTGTCATACATGGAAATTATACTCAAAAGTAAGGCATAGACAAAAGAGGTAACATTGCCTTCCCTACTTCACGGAAGTTCTGCATAACCTGTGGGACTAGCACTCCTTGAAGAAAGAAGATTGTGGAGCCATGGCGTAGCCACAGCCTAGGGGTGGGGGTTGTTCCCAGAAAGAATTTTCCTTCTACAGCAGTGTGTGTGGTGATATGAAACATCCTGGCAGATTAAAACTGTGTGCTACACCAGGACTGGAACATGGGACCTTTGTCTCTCATGGGCAAGTGCTCTTCCAATTGCACATACTGTTGCAGAGTGGAAATTAATTCTGGAAACAAACCTCCAGGCTGTGGGTATGCCATGTCTCTGCAGTACCCCTTGTTCTGGGAGTACTAGACCTGCAGGTTATGCAGGAGAACTTCTGTGATGTTTGGAAGAGAAGAGGTGAGTTTCTGGTGGAAGTAAAGCTGTGAGGACAGGTTGCGAGTCAAGCTCGGGTAGGTAAGTTGCTAGAGTGCTTGCTTGTAAAAGTCAGAGTTCCTGGGTTTGAGTCCCAGTCCAGCACACAGTTTTAATTTTCCAGGATGTTTCATGTGAGAGTACACTACGCTGCAGAGTGAAAATTCATTCCTGATTTGTCTTGCACTAAATTTCTTCCTTAGCCCTTTTAGCATCAACCTTATACCAGAAATATGTGGCAATTTTCCACTTAGGCCATTTTTATTTAAACATCTTCATTCCACAACTAGTTTTAACCTTTTTTAGGTTTAATACTTTGGTTAGCAAGGAAAAGGTGCCATACATATAAAAGTGGTAGCATATTCACATTATGTGATTCTGTTTATTTTGGTTTACAAATTTCAGTGTTCTTGATGGTTTGGCAAATTTTTGGTGCATGTGGGAACAGTGGACCAACTGTCTGTCAAACCATCAAGAGCAATTAAATTAGTAAATTAAAATGAACAGAATCATTTAATGTGAATGTGCTGTCACTTGTATACCTATGGCACAACTTTCTAGGTAAATACTGGATGCTGGCTTAAAAATAGCCAAAACTAGTTGTGGAATGAAGTAGTAGTGTAAATAAATGCAGCATAAGTAGAAATATGCTGCATTTACGTAATAAAGTGATGGCTATAGGACCCATGACGAATAATCAAATTAGGATCTTTCATCGAGGTGTGGACTGAGCTGCAGAAAGGCCTGAGTTGTATCTCTGATGATTCAAAGACCGTTCACCATTTAGTGCTCTCTTGCTTTTATCATTTAAGTAAAGTTGTGATACTAATAAAGTGATTCCAGAGATTCTATTGTTGGAATCAACCCTACACAGTTCTTTTCAATATAATCCAGCTTTGGATCATCATAAAAATGTCTCAGGTCATCACTTCTCACTAGTCTTTTTTCCAAGCCATTAAAGTGCTTCTGATTGCAAACATCAAGAATAACTGACAGGTGACATTACAACATGTTACACCTAAGCCAATGTGTGCTCTTCTAAAACTACTGCTGTCAACTACAATGCCCTCCTCTCAATCCACAACTACGCTTCAATAAGACACACACATAACAGTGTAAATCACAAGTATGACTTCATGGGTCAAAGGTGTCATTGAGTATTGGTGAGTTCAAGCCTCTTCCCAGAAGTCAATGGGCACATTGAATGTCTCATGAAATCCCCCATCTTAATTCCAGAATATTTCACCGTACTCCATCTACATCCTCATAGTTGCGATCCCTTGTACACACACCCCTTTTTTACGTATATCTCCCAAGAGTCGAAAACACAACTGTATTGAGCCCATAGTAATAAATAATGTGCTTCAATTAATAGTTGTGCTCTGATCAGCCAACAATCCCATTGCCTACAACTCACAATTCTAAATTAGAGAACAGTCACATCCTCCTTTTCCTGTCCACAGGTTTTACACTGTTAGCCCCATTCTTATTGCTTCTCACAACTGCCACACCAATGGTCTTGCACTTACCTGACACTGCCTTTCTCACAATCCTACAAACTCCAGGTCTAGTGCCTCATTCCATATAGATATCACTGATCATGCCCCAGCCCAGAAAAACTTATATTGAACAGTATATACACAAATATGTGGTCCAGTGTGTCTCCTACATGACAAACCCCCTTTCCCAACACACATCTTACTTGTTGTTTTTCTGCATCTAGTAAATTTTGCTTTCTGTAGCTGTTTGATGAAGCCTGTGTAGGTGTACATACTTTACTAGGGTGTAATCGAAAGAGTTCAACTTCTGCCATGGTCACTGTAATTATAACTTATTACCACCATTATTTGAACTCTTTCGTGTCATAACCAGTTCACAACCTCTGATTACTCAATGTGTCAAGTTTTTGCTGTACCTAAACTGTTGGTCTACCAATTAGTAATTCTATTGTGTGTTCAGAATAATCTGACGTAGATGCCTGCACAATTCCTTTGGGAATTTAATGGACAACTTCTTCACACATTTTGACTGCCTGTTGAGGTCTAAACGTGACTCTAGTGCAGCAATGTTTACTGAAAACTTGGCCACTTATATTCACGCGTACAACGTATACAATAGTTGTACAGCACAGTCATGGAGTTGGTAAATGTACTTGTTTCACGGTTCCCAGAGACTGCTATATATTGCATATCACAAGTGAGAACTCCAGAATTATTATCTGTCATCAAAGGCAACACACCAACTACCTTTAAGAAATCAGTTTAGGGTAATAGAATCAGAAAATGCCTTTTTTCTACATTAGGTAAGACTAATCTCATTACTTGTGAAGGCCCAAAAAATATTGTTGTGTTGAAAACAATCTTAACTGCATTTCAGCTTAAGAATTTGTCATAACAATTCACTACACTATTACTTCATTTTGGTTTTACCACAATATATAAACTACTGGAGAAGATAAAGAGAGAAAGAAGAAAGGAAGAGCTAGAGTATGATATGTCACTAATGGAAAATTCTTACAGCCACTGAGGTGTGTAAACTTTTGCAAGGTGTTAGGTGTGAAAGAGATAAAGCAGTAAGTTTTGGTAGTACATATGTAAAACAGATAAAATCTGTTGATATTGTGATAGTGAAATTGCTTTTGTAATTCAATAGGAACACTCCAGGAACTATTTCAGTAGGAAATACATTATGTCACTAACATAAAGTTTGATAGACAAACTATATGACTGCTAGATGCATAGGTAGGCAAATATTCACTTTGAGAACTGGGGATGTATTCCCATGAATAAAGTAATGGAATAAACTGTGTGGAGAGCTGAAGATGGTCACAAATGAGTAATTTGTTACTTCTCAGTTATCTCATAAACCAACTCTGAAGACTAAAAGAGCTGATAAGATTTGTAGCTTAGCATCAGATTTGAAACTAATTTAGTTGGCTAGTATGAAGAAATCAGTTACTGTGGTGGATTACAAGCACAATGTTTTTGATGCCGAATTTTGAAACAAGCTTTTTGTAACCGCAGAAAGAAGTACCAAACTATTTAAGCCCTCTATAATTCTGTTTTGTGTTAGCTGTGGCTTTTCCAAACTATGCTTGTCTGTGCTTGCAGTGGATGCTAACAGTAATTGAAGATTTACTTTTCACAAATGAATGTGATGTAGGAATTGAAGTATGGAGAAATGTATTTTTTGTTTTCTTTATCACACGGCATAATTAATTTCTCAAATTTTTGTGAGCATTGTAGTTGTAACACCAATATCAATTGAAGTGGACCAAATTATCTTTTGTAAGTGTGTATCAGTGTATTCTTTCTTCTATTTTGGTTCCAGTGGTATATGTTAATCAATTTGTGTATTTGTATTTCCATTATAGTAACAACCAAAAGTAATTGTTGTTCCTTTTCCTTAGGTATATTGTGTCAATAGAAAATCCAAGAGATTTGAAAGAGTACTTGGGTACATTGATAAACCTGAATGATGCTCAACATCTTCAGTTCTACACAGAATTACTTCAGAGGCGTCATGGTGGTAAGTTTCTTCCCTTCATTGTGTGTGTGTGTGTGTGTGTGTGTGTGTGTGTGTGTGTGTGTGTGTGTGTGTGAAAGAGAGAATTACTGATGTGATATGATGCTCAAACATTTATATTACTGTGTGAAAGGGCACATTTGTAAGCAATTGTTTCCTTGACATACAAAGTTATGAAGTATATTTTTAAGTAATACTTCTAATAAGCACCTACATTTTTAAAAGTGTAAAACAGTATATGTATTTCTGGTTCAATGAAATATTGGAAAGGCCTGGGTGGAATATAAACAATGGAAAGTGTGAAGATAATCATTACCATATGTTTGAGAAGTTTAGTGGTTGACCAATACTTAAACAAGATCTTTTCCTTCAAGTTAACAACCAGAATTTTTTAAATTTATTTATATTTTCTTTGCTCAGAGCCATCAATGGCTTTTGCAAAACCTCATAACTATTAGCAGCAAAACTGGTTGCATTTTACATCTATTTTATACATTTATTGCGGTATTGCAGATGAGCTACTGGTTCATATCACGAAGAGTATTTTAAAATGCATTGAATGAATGTAACAATTTTCTGTCAGAATTTATTTTTATTTTATTGAAAGTAATTCCTCTTAAATTTTACTAGAGAGTTTTGTTGTTCAAACTGTTGATGTACCAGTTCCAACCTGTTGTTTTAATTTTTTTCTCAGCGTATTTTCTGAAATATTCTACCATGCATCAGTGGCCCTATAAACAACATCCTTCACATTGATCTTTTCTATTTTGGCCACTAAAGGAATGCTATCATCTTGGATCAGCATTCTTAAAAATTGTTTTCTGTAAATCAGTTTTTATGTTTGCAGTACACCCTGGTCCATCGACTGTAGAATTGGTGCAACTGTCGGCAGCAAAAACTTCGTCACAATTTCTCCATCACATAATTCCTCAGTGCTGGGGTGAGATGGCACATTATCAGTCAAAAGTACTGCACGGGCAGACAAATGATTTTCCTTAGAAAACTGTCGAACAGAGGGAACAAACTGGCCGTGAAACCATTCTTTGAACAGCTTACCATCCATCCATGCTTTTTTGTGATTGCGATGATATACGGGCAGGGACTTTGTGTTGGAGTTTTTAAAAGCTCTGGGTCTAGCAATTTGCTGATCGGCATTAAAGGCAGTTTGTGATTACCAGCAGCGTTGCTGCACACTAATAAAGTCACACAATCTTTGCACATTTTAAAACCAGAAGCATGCTCTCCTGTTTTTGATGCCAGGCTTTTTGTTGGCAATGCACTAAAATTAAGGCCAGTTTAGTCAGCTTTATAAATTTGTTGGGGAGAATACTTCCCTTCTCTTATCATTTTTCCAAACTCACCCAAGTATTCCTTCGGTGCACCACAGTCAGAAGAAAGCTTCTCTCCATTAATTGTTAGCTGACAGATTCCATGGTGTTCCTTGAATCCGTCCAACCAATCCGTACTTGCACTAAAAGACTCATCACCATTCGTTGCCTTGTTCAGGTAAACAGCCTTCTCCTGAACCAGTGCTCCACTCAAAGGAGTTCCTCTTTCTTTTTGCTGCGTAAACCAAAGGAAAAGAGCTTCATCCACATTATCGTACTGGGACCGTTTCGAAGTCTGCCGAATTTTGAGTGTTTTTCCCGAAGACGTTGCACAGGACTGTTCAAGCTTCACTGGGGTGTTCTTCCAATCACAAATGGTTGCTTTACCAACACCCAGTTCAATTGCCAGTTTAGATGCATTCTCACCCTTGTCTATCCGCTTCAAAGCACTCAGTTTTTCTTTGAGAGTTAACGTTGTATGTTTCCGTTTACTCATGACGAAAATGTTTACACCACTACACCCAAACAAGTACAATACAACTGTTAAGTGTGCCAGCGATCGATAACTAACATAACCAAGCGCTTTGCGAGCCAACCTGCAGTGCACTGACCTCAGACACTACAAAGGTTTCAACAATGCACAACAAGAAGGGCAGGGAGTGAGAGTGAGCCATTGTTTCCACACTTGTTCCCATTTGTTACGATGGTGTACCTACTTATCTGCTTGGTATGCTTCATTCTAGAAACTCGTCACCATAATTCTGGCTAATCCGAACAAATCTGTAATCTGAACAAGGTCTGGTCCTAATTAGTTCAGGTTAATGGGACTCTACTGTAATCTGAAAGTGATTTTGACTTTACTGTAATCTGAAAGTGATTTGAAGAACCCTCTGGTGGATGCTTAAATATGAATTGCAGAGCAGATAATGGAAAATCCAGGATGGAATAATGACAAGTAATGAAAAAGGATAGTGCTACTCACCATATAGTGGAGATGCTGAATTCCATATAGGCACAACAAAAATATTGTCAAACAGTGCTTTTGACCAAAGAGGCTTTTATCAGAATAGACAAAACACACACACACACACACACACACACACACACACACAAACAACCACAGTCTGTGTCTGCCAAGGCTAGACCATGTGTGGCATCTCTGCTATGTATTTAGTAGCACCTATCCTTTCCATAATATTTTTGCTGCGGAGAACTCTTGGAGATGTAGATGTGAATTATTGTGGGACTCAACACATGTAATTTTGTCGCAGAAGAAGCTGAATAACACTGTGGTGTAGTGGTTATGATACTAAACTCTTGCATGGAGGGTCATGAGTTCAAAACTCACCTGGACTGTACAATTTTAATTTTTATATTCGGTTTGAGTACATTCTGGAAGTATCTACAAATGCCAAGAACCATTGTACTGGAATGTTCTGTAGCTGTATATATACTGTATGTGTTCTGGCCGGAGGCAGTTCGCTATGCGCACTTGTATGTGCAAGTGCTGAATAAACCTTCGTTAAGTGAAGTTAGTGTATGTCATTCAGCTAATTGCACCTTCTTCTATGTGACAATTTCAATTGATCCATCTTCGGTATGTTGTTCCAGAAGATAATATTTTTAGCCACTGTAGGCCTATGTACTCTAATCCTACACCATCACCTTTGTTTCACTGGATTTTAGCCTTTGTTCAGTTATCACCAACACACATGGTGGCTATTCCTCTATAAATATTTGTAATAAATCAAGGGTTTTTTTCTGAGATAATGTACATTCAAATGAATCATTATTAAGGGAATTATCTATTCTTGTTTATTGTCCATTTTACAAGAGCACCATTTAAGTAACGATTTTTACAGTAATCCATTTTCTTAATTGGGCCTTCGTGATTGACTGCTATGTTTGTATCTTTCCTTACAATAATGTGTTGTCACTGTGCACAGTGGTTCCTTATGGATTCAAAACTGGTTAATCGCTGGATAATTATTTCACAGCTTGACAGTACTCAAAGTGAATATGCCTCCGGTACATCTGAACTACATACCTCAAGTTTTAAATTTTTGTTTTAAGAAATTATTCACACAGGAGGATTGTACAAACATACCGTCGTTTGACCATTGCATAGACTCCCCACACTGGCCGCCATGGCTGAGCGGTTCTTGGCGCTTCAGTGCGGAACCATGCTGCTGCTGCTGTGGTCGCAGGTTCGAATCCTGCCTCGGGCATGGCTGTGTGTGATGTCCTTAAGTTAGTTAGGGTTAAGTAGTTATGAATCTAGGGGGCTGATCATCACAGATATTAAATCCCATAGTGCTTAGAGTCATTTGAACCATTTAGACTCTCCACAGGGAAACATAGTAATAGGCACCCTGACATACGAAACAACTGAAAGAGTTGAAAGCAAATAAATCACCAGGTCCAGATGGACCCCAATATGGTTTTACACAGAGTACTTCACAGCATTGGTCCCTTAGCTAGGTTGCATTTATTGTGAATGTCTTGCCCAGTGCAAGTGAATGGATAAAGCGCATCTGACTCATGTGTATAAGAAGGATAAAAGAACAGATCCACAAAATTGCAGACCAATATCTTTAACATTGGTTTTCTGCAGAATTCTTGAGCATATTCTGTTTGAATAATATAAATTTGGTTAAGACAGAAAGCATCTGTCTGCAAATCAGCACTGACTTAGAAAACATTGCTTGATCAAAACTCAGCTTGCTCTTTTCTTGTACAGTATTCTGTGACTCTTGGATGAAGGGCCACAGGCATGTTCCAATGGTCCTACATTTCCTGAAAGTTTTTATACGGTGTCCCAGACTGTTGATGAAGGTCTGAGCATACGGAATGGGTTCCCAGATACGTGAGTAGCTCAAAGACTTATTAAGTTTGGCCCCTTCCCCTTCTTCTAAACAGACCAACCAACAACCAACTTATTAAGTAGTAGAATCTAGTACATTGTCCTTGAGAGAGAATGTTCATTAGAGACAAGGCTATCATAAGGAGTAGTGCAGGAAAGTGGGATAGGATTGCGTATGTATGTGTGGTTTGAGGTTTTCGGGCACTAAACTGCATGGTCATCAGCACCCAAACGCATAAAAACAGGAACACATGCGGTGAAGGGGCGAAGACGGACAGTGAACAAGGAGAACGGCTAAAAGACACAGACCTGACGCAGTTCCAAATCCTCACATACAGAGGCAAAACAAGAGGAGAAGAAACGCAGTAAAAAAGGAAAGGAAACACAAGGAAAAGAGAACAGAAATCGAAGTGAAACAAGTAGGTAATCGTGACTGGCGGACGTCTTACCTAAAACCTGGGTGAGCCAGTCACCCAGCAGCACATTAAAATCCTCTCCCTAAAATCTGAGACAACAAATTGGGCAGGACACAAAACCGTAAGACCTTAACCACAGTCGTTGCGTCGTCTTGCAAAATAGAGGGCAAATCCGGTGGCAAGGAAACCACCGCCATTCTGGTCAGAGAATAAAAGACAGTCAAGTAAAATTTGGCATCCAGATTACTGTCCGCCACAAGCACTGCAGATTGGGGGTCTTCCCGTCGGAGTAAAAAACCATGTGTCAAGGGACTGCCCGATGCAGAGGCGAGTGAGGAGAACCTCATCCCACCTGCATGACTGTTAGGACGTACGCCATGGCCGCTTGGTGGCCTTGACCAGACGCAGCTTATTTTCACCGACTGCCAGCCACTCCTCTTCCCATTGACGCATAACACGAAAATGTGAAAGGGAGGTAACAGGCACATTCAACAACGTGAGGGAGGGAACATGCATCTTTGGCAGCCACATCCGCCAGTTCGTTTCCCCTAATACCCACATGCCCCGGCACCCATCAGAAAGAAACCTCCTTCCCCTGCCGTTGCAGGTGGAGTAAGGCATCATGGATGTTTTTGACGACCGTATTCGCTGGGTACAGGTGTTGCATGGTCTGAAGGACACTCAGGGAGTCAGAACAGATGAGAAACTTAAGACTGGGAACACATCTCATCTGATCCAATGCCCGCAAGATCGCAAACAATTCGGCATCAAAGATGGTAAACGACGCAGGAAACCGTAACTTGACAACTCGATCAGGGAAAACAACAGCAGAACCAATAGAGTCCCCCTGTTTAGAGCCATCTGTAAATACTGGTACATGGTCGGGATGCTGGTTTAAAATATCGTAAAATAAGGAGGTAAAAACAAATGTAGGAGTGCAGCTCCTTCAGTACTCTGACAAGTCTAAAAGGACCCTGGGCCTCTGGAGCAACCAGGGAGGCAGGCGGGTAAAACCCTGGAGTTGGGGCGCCACACGCTCAGCATCAAGAGACTCAAGCAAATGCTTGGCATGAATCCCAAATGGTCTTGTTGTCCTGGGACGACTGGAAAAGAGACGTTCCATAGGAAGTCGGGCAACGGTAGGGTACGCAGGGGAGGTAGGACAGGCAAGGAATTGACACACCCGCGCACCATGAGGAGTGTCCGCCGGATGGCGAGCGGCGTTCCCGTGCCTCAGCACACAGGCTGGGGATGGGACTGGTACGGAAGGCACCACTGGCTAGCCTGATACCCTCATGGTGTACTGCGTCAAGAATCTTCAGATACGAAGACCTCGCTGACCCATACACGGTGCATCCATAGTCAAGACGCGATTGGACAAAACACTATAAAACTGCAGCAGACGCGCCCGATATGCTCCCCAGGACCGATGGCTCGGACACTTCAAAATATTCAGTGCCTTCAGGACTCGCACCTTGAGGTCTTTAAGGTGCGGCAACCACAGCAACTTGGAATCAAAAATGAGGCCCAGGAATCTCACAGTGTCGCTAAAAGGAAGAATGGTGTTCCTCAGACGCAATTCAGGGGAGGTAAAAAGACGTCGAGAACGATTAAAATGAACACAGACACATTTGTCTGCAGAAAAGGTAAAACCCGTTTTTGCAGTCCATGCCTCTAATCGCTTTATTGTAAGCTGCAACTGCCAACTAGCAGTGACTAGAGGAAGAACAGAAAACAGCAAAATTGTCCACAAACAAGGAGCACTGGGCAGGACTCCGGATAGTGGACGTGATACTGTTAATGGTGATGGAAAAGAGGGTGACACTTGAAAAGCTTCCCTGAGGAACACCATTCTCCTGCACGTACAAATCAGATAGCACATTACCAAACCGATATCGAAAGAGGCAATGGGAAAGAAAGGACCGAATGAAGATGGGGAGATGGCCACGAAAGCCACACGGATGGAGAGGATAAGGCGGTGCCAAGTAGTGCCATATGCCTTATTAATGTCAAAGAATACACCTAGACATTGCTGGTTACGTAGGAAGGCCTGCTGGTCTGGCTGCCTCAAGCGGGGTCAAGTTGTCTGTAGTTGAACGACATCTCCGAAAGCCACACTGAGAGTGGCTAAGGAGCTGCCTAGTCTTGAACAGCCAAGCCAGGCGACGGTTGACCATGCGTTCCAACATCTTGCCAACACAGCTCGTCAAAGCAATACTCTGATAACTACTGGGATGCGTTTGGTCCTTCTATGGTTTGAGGGGGGGAATCAAAATCGCCTCCCTCCACGAGTCAGGGAACGTGCTGGATAACCATATCATATTCAAACAATTCAGGAGAACTTCCTTGGATGGCAGCAAAAAGTGCTGCAGCATGCTGTACCAGATTTGATCGTGACCAGGCGCAGTATCATGAGCCACAGACAGCGCCGAATCCAGTTCCCACATTTTGAAGGGGCAGTTCTAGGGTTCAGAATTTGAAGACCAGAAGTCCAAGTGACCCCTTTCGATGGCAGTGCGGTAGTGGCAGAAATCTGGATCACAGTTGATAGTGGCGGTAGATTCCGCAAAATGCATGGCCAGTGTCTGGGCAATGGCTCTCGGCACCGTGAGGAGACATCCCTGATGCAGTAATGCCGTGACAGGTAGTTGGGTGCGTTTTCCGGAAATCCTCCTGATGGCTTCCCATACTTTCGTAGAACTAGTGGAGCGGGAGATGGCATATTCTCTGTATACATAAATGATGTGACGGACAGGATAGAGATGGGAAAAACTGACAGATTAAAACCAATCCTGGTTTCTGAATAACGGAAATTTTTCAGTGCTTATTGTATCTAAGTTGTAATAGGTTTTTTTACTTTTTACTAATGATTGGGTAAAAACCTGATGTGTCAATTGATCATTGTAGTAATGCTCAAATTTTTTATTTTTGAATAAAACTCTTTTTCTTTTTTAAAAAAAGAGTAATGTTTATTTATAAAATTTTCATTGATTTGAAATATTGGGTTGTTATAAAAAATGGGAAAAGTGATCAGTGCTATTTCAACATCAATGCATAAAGTTAGCAATGAGCAACAGAATTGGTACAGAATTGCTCAGACAATATGGTGTGGCTTAGTAAAGACGAGGTGCATGCTTGTGCAGTGTGCAAGACTTGGCTACACCTGGTCTGTCATTGCTGTTGCTGAGGCAGTAACATACATGTTGTCATGTGACGACGTCAGAAATGGTTGGTGTCTGCACACATGCTGGGAAGAACACGATTGCAGGGATAAGAAAGTTGTTGGGTAGAGGAAGACCGTTTATTGTTTTGCCTGTCTTCTACACTTAATATTAATAGTTGGCCTAGAGGATGTTAATAATGAAATTTTAAAATGTCTAATAAGCAGCATGAAGTCAAGTGTCACATTTGAAAGGTAGAGTTATGTACTTATGGAGAATTTGAGGGTGGAGCATGAAAGAGAGGTTACAGCAGAGGGAAACATAGTGCTTTTGGTTTAGTCAGTAGAAACAAGGTGGAATACCACTTGCTTTATGTTGGAAAGATTTGTAAAACTGTCACCATTGATTGCGTTAGTTGCTAGCCAATGCTGCATAAAAAATGCACCATGGATGATTTCTGGTGCAGATATTGGATACTTGAATGCCTTTCGACAAGTCCACAAAGGAGATTTTTGAAAGGGAGTACATTACAGAACATTTTGTTACTCAGCGATTCATCATTCTGAAACATGCATTAAGAAGTTTCAATCCTAAACATAGTGCATCCAGAATCCTACCTCAAAAGCATCTGAGCAACACTGAAGAGAGAAGTGCAGAAGAATTACGTTCCTCTGTGGTGCAATTCTACACTATCAAACACGTGGTTTCAAAAATGTGCATGAAAGACCTCATTGCCAGATATCCTTTGCAAATTGAACCAAGAGGTAAATAACTACTTGGACAAAATTGGTAAACTTTCACGTTTGCTTCAAAGGGAGCAGCTCAGAACAACTACAGATGCTCTTTGGTCATCACGTAATCAGCAAATAACCAAGAGTGGTGTAATGGGAGCTGTAAGTTTGTTTCTTAACAAAATAGAGCTTTAGTTTCATCGTCATTTACCACCTGAAGCAATGATTCTCTCGCTCTCTCTCTCTCTCTCTCTCTCTCTCTCTCTCTCTCTCTCTCTCTCTCTCTCTCTTTTCCTCCCCCCCCCCCCCTTTTTTTAAGTAGCGAAATAAGACATATGCCAGGTTTGTCATGTGTGGCCCAAAAATATTTCTCTGGTAGGAAGTTTGTGAGTTCTGAAAGTGATATAATCCTTCTATGATGTTATTTCTGGTGGAAGGAGCTGACTTGTCAACATATTATAGAACAACTATTTATGAACAGACTGGACAGTGATGTTGGCCAATGGATTCATTTGTTATTCAAATTTTAACTATTGTCACGTAATTGTTCCTGGTCAGTGTTAGTTTTGTCAACAAAAAGTCACCATTTATCAAATTCCTGTTAAAAGATGAATAAAATTATTTGTCTAAAAAACGGATTTTCCATTTGTAACAATTAAATGGAAGAAATCTACTAATTCTACATAAAATATTATTTGTATTATTATTTGTCTCCCATTTTTACAATAAAAGAGAAAGGAAATTATGACACAAATAATACATTAAAACCATGGCATCTCATTTATAGTTTGGAAACAGATAACTCAACATGAAGAGTAGACTTCTCCAATCTTGGTTTCCACCTTTTAGCACTGACTGTTCATAATCCACAAATAGTGGTATGATCCCTGATTACAACAGGAGTTCTGAGAATAGTTGAAAAAAATTAAAACCAATATATAATTACGGTCCTTTTTTTTTTTTTTTTTTTTTTTTTTTTTTTTTTTTTTTTTTTTTTTAGGAAAGCAGTGAATGAGGATGGACTAAGTTTTCTTTTATTTACATAATTTATTTGGTATTTTGATTTTACTTACACTGAAATGTGCATGGCAGAAGGCTGACGAAGTCTTCAAGTTTTTTTCAATCTTTGTTTACTGTCTGCATTGTACTTCTGAAAATAATTGCAATGAAAAAACAAAAAATCTGTAATTTCAGAAACAACTTAGTTGAGTGGATTTAACAGTCAGGCCAAACTGGAGATGTATAAAACCGGTTATTTCAGTGGTAACTTGACATACCAACGACAGGTTGAGTAGCAATCTGCAGCTCTTTGCTGTGGTGTGTTGAGAGGTATCATCATTTAGAGACTAGGAGGATAGAAGATGACTTTGTCCAAATTTGAAAGTGATGTGAGGAATGGCAACTTGCTAGAAATGTAGAAAAATGTAAGTTAATGCAGATCAGTAGGAAAAACAATCGTGTGATTTTCAAGTATAGCATTATTAGTGTGGTGCATCATATAGTCAGATCTTGGAATATGACTGTAGATGTAGAAAACCAGTGTGATAGCCCTTTGTCCTAAAGAATGCCTCTATATTGTAGTTTAGGACAACTGAATCCTCCTCCTTACTACATTTGTTGCACAGTTCACTTATCAGCTTACTAACTTGGTCTTCCTGTTCCTCTTTATAGGTAAACCATGGCTTGTGTGTTCATCATGGTTCACTTTAGTTTTGTCTTGCATATGTATATAATTAAACGTATTAAGTTTTATTAGCTCGGAAATATATACTGATTTTTTTACACGCTACCATTGTGACAAATCATATTGCATTGACATGTATGTGTGGATGAAGTTCATATTAAATAATTCTGGCAGTAAACGTGCATAACATTGGAGGGCTGTCTTTCTATATACATCATTTCTGTTGCTTATAAACACAGTATGATTAACATTTTTCAATTTATTTGTGTCTGTTGCCATAAGCTTTAACATTCACAAAAACAGAATGTCTTGTCAGTTCGTGAATGCTTGTAGAGAGGTCTTTTCAGTGACTGTTGGCATAAAGTAGGAGTGCTGTGGTGCATCTTTGCATGGGTAATTTCCTTTTTGAATCTTTATTGGGAGTTTTTTCATTACTTTTTGTTTACCTTGTGTTGGTTGTATTATCACAGTCAGGCATAAATTTATTTGATAGAGATACCTGTGGAACTGTTCTTATGTTGTGCATGCTTACCCACAGGGATCATTTCATTTCTGGGTCAGTGGAATGAAAATTGAATCTAATCTAATCTCACATTTTTTTAGAAAACTCCACATTTTCTGCAGGGAATACCCATTAACAATCATATCATCACAGGCTAGGCTATGTTTATAATCTAGTGTTGTATATATCTATCCAAGTCTTTGACAGTCACTTTAAACTTCTTCATATTGATTGTCTCTAAATTGTCTGTCAACTCACTTATTCCGTTTTTTCCTTTGGCCTTAACATGTCGTATTATTTGATTTTTGTCACACTTAGTACTTATCGACCACATATTCTCTTATTTTTGTCATCTATACATTTCAGTTTTGCTTTGACATGTTTGTTGTGGTACCAGCACATGCAGTCTACTCACGGGATTCCTCTTCTCACTTTGTGCAAATTTTACAAGCATCACTGTCTTATTTATTTATTTATTTTAAGAAACTGAGACATCATTACATGTAGTTGCATTGTTCCAGAACTGCGGCCAGATTGTATAGTGGTGTACCTTTACCTCTTTCCTTTATTTGTTATTAAAAGTGCTTGATGTCCTAGTTACTGCACTGGAAGAAGGAAGTAAGGAAATATTTCCTTAATTCTTTGACTAAAAGCGTAATCACCTTACAGCAGGTAGAAAACATATATAAAAACTGTTGCTTAAATTTCAGATTGAAATTCTAACAGTGTGTTGCTCTCATACACACATGATTGGGAGTGAATTATTTAATACATTTAGAGTGTTTCAGGTGGTGTACATCTCCTTGCTAGAAGGGAAAAAACTAATTACAAAGATATCTGTTATAAGTGTGTCAATATGGTTCAAATTTTAACAGTTTCATTTAACTCATGGAAACAGAATTAAGTGAAATTTATGAATCACTCTTCTGACTCTGCAACAAATATTGTACATATCATTTTCTGATAGTATAAGTAGTTTTATAAAAAAGGGGGGGGGGCAGCTTTCCACACACCAAACACTAAAGTTGTATTTGTGGTATGTCTGTTTTTCCAGTCTAACCAACCAGAGATTGAAAATAGAATTTGGTTGTTGTGGATCATATGTTTAAAAGTTGATGGATATCCTTTTTCGGTTAATCATAACCAATCTTCACAGCTACTAGTACACCTGTTCTCTTTGACTTTCCCATTAAATAGGAAAAAATCTTACAGATTATAGCTGTGCGCTTCCCTAAAACTTAATCTCAGACACTTGTCTTTCATGGACTGTGCAGGCATGCATCATTACACAGCTCAGAAACTATAATCTGCTACTATGTCACTCCTAATTTGTTGCTCACCACACTGTAGCTGTAGAAAATTGAGGCACACTGTTTCTCAAGTCACAGGGGTATTTATTTGCTTTTTATCCATGTAGTTACTGTTTAAGACAATAAACAGGTTAATCTTTGGCAAAATAAGTGTACCCTGTTTATGGGTCATTAATGTCTTTTTTGTTATTGGAGCTATTGTATTTACCTTTCCAATGCTTACACATAAATGATTGCAGTTAAGTAATATTTAATTTAGAGTGTCTGAGGTTGAAGAAATGAGGCTTTAGCTTCAGTAGTCAGCTTTCATAAAAATTTTCGTACACATTATGCAGATTATTCAGTATTCTTCTTCATCTTTATTACAATCTGTTCTTCTGATATTAATAACTAGATTGCTTCTTCCAGTTGTAGAAAACTGATGATACTGAGTATTGCTTCTCAGTATATTTATTCCTCAATGAAATTGGCCATAAATAATATATCTCTTTTTAAGCCAATAGCTCAGTTGATGGACTCAGTACTAGAAATGGAATAATCCCCCCAAAGACTTGAAGTAACTAATGTTAGTCCAGTAACATGCTCATTGTTGAGGAACACGCATTTTCTGTTTCTTGCCAACAATAATAAACTTCAGTTTAAGAGGAGTCTAAAGAATTTATTGGTGACTAACACCTATTCTATTGCCAAATTTCTTAGTAGAACCAATTTATTTACATATGGTGTTAATAACATTACATATATGAGTGTTGCCAGCACATCTCTGGTGCAAAAATGTTATCATGGTAAGTAATTGTTGTAAACTGTTTTTTCTCATTGATGATGTGTGTCTACAATAGTGTAAGAATTATCATATGCTCTTCCAGTGTATTGTATATTTACACATTTTGTGACAAGTTTGTTATTACCTCTTGAATGAAAATGTTTTTAACAATATTATGCAAAGGAAAGTTCCCAGTTCCCACTCACCGTATAGTGGAGATGCTGAGTCGCAGACAGGCACACCAAAAAGACTTTCACCACAATTAAATCTTTCGGCAATTGGCCTTTGTCAACAATACACACACACACACACACACACACACACACACACACACACACGTGTCTATTGTTGTGGAAGGTCAATGGCTGAAATCTTGAATTCTGAGAGTCTTTTTGTTGTTCTTATGTGATTCAGCATCTCCGCTATATGGTGAGTGGCAACTTCCGTTCTCATAATATTGTTACGTTCCATCCTGGATTTTCCATTGTTTGATGAAAAATATTTTTAATTTTTTTAACTTGTTCTACATCCATGAGGACCATTTTACTTAGGATCTGTGGAAGGGAATTAACATCTTTTTCAAAATGCTCCTTATGTATTCTCTTTTTGACGTTTTCTGCATTCATTAGGATCTCCTCATTTTGGATCTATGGAACAGAAAGGTACATCTAACCTAATATGTACCACTTCATTTAAAATCCTGTGCTATTATTCAGGGGCTTACAGGATCTTGATATAATATGATTCTGTTGTGGTGATTTGAAAATTTTGTCATGCTGGATTCATAAGTTTATTTTCGTACAGTCCTGCACTTAAAAAATAGTTTTAATAATGGGATAGTTTAGTACTGTTCCTTTGTATAGGAGATAAGAGCAGTGATGAAGCACATGTAATTTAACTTGAGTGTGAAAAGTGGATTGTAAACTCTAGTTTAAAATAAAGTGATTGTTTCAGTGAACTTGTATGGACTATTTCATTTTAATTTGTCGGTAACTTTTTGAATAACTTCTAATAATTGGTCTGTCTTATAGTGAGTAAATCACTATGTTTTGTGTTTACTCATGTCTTTTTTTGTTTCACTCTTAGGATTAGATAGTGGCTCTGATTTGCAGAGCTACAGGAAATCCAAGGAAGAAAATTATGTTACTCCTAAAGACACGGGGAAGAAAAAGAAAGAGAAAGGTAAAGCGAATAGAAATCAGGATGATGGAAGTCGTGCAGCAAAAGATACTGTGAAGGTATGTTTTATATTTGAAATGAATATGCACATTGCATTTAAGGCTAGAGAACAATTTCTTGTACTTATTAGAAGGTTAAATAAAATGTTGAGTGTATTGGGTGGACATGGTTTGCCCTGAGAATGCTACTGCCCAGGCTTCGTTAGCACTGTAGAGATGTTACTCCTTCACTTTATACCGTATTCGGGTACAGAACAAGACAGAGTGGAATAGTTGGTGAAGTGGTGTACTTCTTCAGCGGAGAACCTATTTTAATTTGTGCACTTGCACTGTGTGGTGTGTGTGTGTGTGTGTGTGTGTGTGTGTGTGTGTGTGTGTGTGTGTGTCACTAGTAATATTTCTTGCAGTCTGCATACCAAAAGCAGTTGCTAGTCTTATTCATATCAGCATGATAATGAGAAGTTCTTGGTGGAACGTAACGATGGATGCTGTAACAACTCGCCACATGGTTGAAGCATTGAGTTGTCATTGGACACATAAACAAAGCTGAAAAATATTGCTGAGCTTTTAGATGACATCCTTTTTCAGAACTAACTAGTACAGAATTAAATACACACACACACACACACACACACACACACACACACACACACACACACACACAGAGTGCTGATACCAAGCAGTTGGCCAGGACAGTATATTTGTACATGTGTGTGAGAGTGTGTTTGTTCAGTTCCAGTTTGAGCTGAAGGAGGACTTTGTCTGATAACTTGGAAATATTTAGAGTTTTGTTTACGTTCCTATTGACCACTCAGCACTTCAACCAAAAGGTGAGTTTTTACCTGTGCTCCTTCCATTAATTTCATAATATCATTAATTTTGCTGTCCTTATAACAAGACATTTAACTACTGTTTCTAATATGTGAACATTGCATGTGCATAGAAACAGTATTTATAATGTATAGTCCACTTAAAGATATACCATTATATCAAATGTATTCCAACTAAAATTATGTTATTCTGTACAGGAGATCACAGCAAAGAAGAAAACGAAATTTATAAACCTGTACTCTCAAGAAGGCCAGGCTAAAGATGTTGTTTTGCTGAAAGGTGTGTGAGCTAAACATATTTAATTGCACATGTAAAACTTAATTATAGGATTTCTTCTTCTTCTTCTTCTGCGGCACTGCATCTTAGGATGAGTCTTGGCCTCTTCAACTATCTCCTTCCATTTATCCCTGTACCTCATTAATGATTTCCATTTCCTGTAGCCCATCTTCCGAAGGTCTTGTATGACTCCGTCCTCCCATCTAGTTTTCCATCTGGCTTTCCTTGTAAAATCTTTTTTGGTATTTCCGTATCATTTGTCTGTGCCATGTGTCTACTCCATTTCAGACTAGATGATTTCATAATTCTTCTAACAGGCTGATCTTCATAGATGGCACATAACTCATGGTTGTATCTCCTCCTCCATCTTTCCCTTTTGTAAATTAGGCTGATGATTTCCTGAGTATCCTTCTCTTAAATGCGTCCTGTAATTTGGCATCCTTTGCTGTTGGAGCCCAGGTTTGAGATGCGTCTGTAAGCATTGGTCTGATCAGTGTTTTATAAATGGTTAATTTCGTGGTTGTAGGCAGGAGCCTTGAAGATAGAAACTTTGTTAAGGTGAAATAAGCTTTACTGGCTGCAATTAGTCTGCACTTTACTTTGGGGAGTATCATTTAGACTGATTAAATCGAACCCAGGTACTTGAAATGATCGACTATTTCCGAGGTATAACCCCTGTTATTTCGGCTGGCATGTTCTCCGTGTGCACTTTCCCAGCACTTGTTTCTGCTCATTGAATCATTATGTGATCAAAAGTATGCGGACACCTGGCTGAAAAAGACTTAAAAGTTCATGGCGCCCTCCATCGGTAATGCTGGAATTCGATATGGTGTTGACCCACCCTTAGCCTTGATGACAGCTTCTACTCTCATGGGCATAAGTTGAATCAGGTGCTGGAAGGTTTCTTGGGGAATGGCAGCCCATTCTTCATGATGTGCTGCACTGAGGAGAAGTATCAATGTCAGCTGGTGAGGCCTGGCATGAAGTTGGCATTCTTAATACATCAATCTAGGCCTGTGCTGTGATGGTGCCACACAAAACAACAAGGGGTGCAAGCCCACTCCGTGAAAAACACGACCACACCATAACACCACCTCCTTTGAATTTTACTGTTGGCACTATATGCTGACAGATCTTGTTCACCAGGCATTTGCCATACTCACACCCTTCCATCGGATTGCCACTTGGGTACCATGATTTCACTCCACACGATGTTTTTCCACTATCCAATCATCCAATGTTTATGCTCCTTACACCAAGCGAGGTGTCGCTTGGCATTTACCGGCATGATGTGTGGCTTATGAGCAGCAGCTCGACCATGAAATCCAAGTTTTCTCACTTCCCACTCACCTGTCACAGTACTTGCAGTGGATCTCAATGCAGTTTGGAATTCCTGTGTGACGGTCTGGATAGATGCCTGCCTATTACACACTACAACACTCTTGAACTGTCGGTGGTCTCTGTTAGTCACCAGACGAGGTTGTCCTGTACACTTTTGTGCTGTACATGTCCCTTCACATTGGAAACAGTGGCTCTAGGGATCTTTAATATAGGAGTGTGGAAATCTCGTGTACAGACATGTGACACAAGAGACTCCCAATCACCTGACCACATTCTAAGTCTGTGAGTTCTGCAGAACACCATTCTGCTCTCTCACGATGTCTAATGACTACTGAGGTCGCTGATGTGGAGTACCCAGCAGTAAGTGGCAGCACAATGCACCTGATATCAAAAATGTATGTTTTGGTGGGTGTCCGGATACTTTTGATTACATCGTGTTTTTAGTCCTGTATTCCTGCTGGCCTGTTTAAGGGCGGTGAATACCTCTTCCATTGCCATCAGAGTTCTTGCTGATGTGTTGTCATCTGCATAGGCCAACATGTACACAGATTTATGAAAAGTTGTCCCCCTATTCAAGATATTTGCTTCTCTCGTCACCTCCTCCAGGGCTGCATTGAATAGGTGTCAAGCCAGATCATCACCTTGCCGTACTCCATTTTTAATTTCAAAAGTATTAAACAACAACATTCCTCCAATTTTTATTCTGCCTTGTGTTCCTCTCATTGTTATTCATACTATCTTGATCTTGGTGAGTTGCTGTGTGCATTATATGACTGGTTTCCAATGAGTACAAGGGGTTGTTAATTAAGCTGCTTTTAGTATTGTGATAGTCGTGCCCTGTAGTACAGTGTTGGTATTCCTGCATGGCAAGCAGTGTATGGTAGGATGGTGTAGGAAACATGGTAGAATGGTGAGAAAGCTCGCCAGTAAGCTTTCTTGACAGTCTGTCATGGTGGGTGCATAGGCAGTTAAGTATCGGAGGCACAAAACAACAGGGAAATAGCAACCTTGAAAGATGTTGTAATGTACCCCCTATTTGATTTGGGAGACGAGACTGGAGCTCTAGATGAAAAGGAGTGTGGCTGGATATGTTCCATGTGCCACAATGGAATGAGTAGCAGTGCCACTATTGAATAATCACAAGTCAAGATCTGTGATTTTTCGTTTCTATTAAGCCTAGTTTACACCAGAGTGATAACAAGTGAACAACCATTGGGGAATGAGAATTTTGGCTGGTGTTGACAGTTGGTGAGTATAATTAAACTACATCCATTTGTGTTTGTTCCACATTCTCCAGTGTTTGCTGGTATTCCACTGTTTGTCATTCCCTTAAGAAACCAACAAAGGAAGGTCATTCCTTCTCATTTTTGCACTAGCAGGACATAAAGCTTTTTCCTTCTATGTTGTCTGTTTCTGTTGACAAAAGTTGCATGTGTGAGGGAGTGTTCTGAAAAGAATGTAAGGTTGCTGATAGAAGAATATAGATATCATAGGTGCTTCCGGGATCTAAAGAGATCTACAGTCCAAATACCGAAGGAAAAGAAATGTGATTGGCAGAAAATTACCAAAAATCACTCGAAAGTCCAACTTGGGATGCAAGAAAGATAGTAAATTCGTTATATGTATGCATCAACAGGAAATGAAGTGAATTGGCCCTAGCTTCATGTTTCTTTTTATTCCAAAGAAAACTTCCATAAATTTACTTGCAAGAGACAAGTGTAAGTAGCTATGTATTTGCTGATTAATATTAAAAATATTTTTTCAAGTATCCTATGTGACAGGTCATATGTGTATTTTACATTTCATTAATCAAATTTTATTAGCATTATCTTCCTTAACACATTATTTAATAAAATCCTTGAAGTGCAATATTGTTACATTCCATCCTTGATTTTTCATTGTTTGATTAATCCTTGAAGTGCTTCACATAAGTTACTGCTGACATCAGAAACTTCCTGAGATATATAGCAGCTATTGAAATCAAAAACAGTCACTACAGTGATGGAAACATCTACAGTTCCTAATCAGTGTTGTCATTCTAGCCTATCTTCAGGTTGTGTTGGTTTTTGATAATTAATGTTCTGCTTTTAAATTTCCAACTCAGTTGTAACGAAAAGCGAGCAAAAAGCATCAACCAACATATGTTCTAAGGAAAGACAGAACTGGAATTCAGTTTTAAGTGCACTACCTCCAAGCATTTTGCACTTGCAGGCAAAGTCAGACACTTAAATTCCTTTTTCCTGTGCAATTTTGCTTACTTCTTCTGAAACAGTGGTCAGTGTAATTCCCCCAGAACATAAAAGTTTTGCATCGTGGGTCTTACTGTATTGTGTTATATTCTGTGTGCCAGTAACAGTTTTGATTGACTTTGAACACGATGTAACCATAAGTGTACAAATCCAAGTCGAAAGAGCTTCATTGTGAGATAAGTCCATTCATTGTGAGATAAGTCCAATCACAAGCAGAGTAACACATGCTCACAGAATACTGTTACATAGGCAATATAACAGCTGGCGAGTGGCAGCTGGATGGTAGGAGAACTGGCTTAAATGTCATCACGTGATACATCAGCTGGTCACTATGGCACTGGTGAAGGCAGCACCATTGGCAGCCCTTGTTATGCTGCACTCTTTTGCAATGGATGGTGTGCCCTGATGTGCTGACTATGTAATAGGTATGTAGCAAATTGTTTGCAAATGCTTGTTCACTTGTATTTCCTTCTATCCACTTTAGTGTAAATCAAGTTTTAGATTGCCTCGTTGCATTTTCTAATACACCCCACAGGGCTTTAGTCATTGAAGTCTTCCAGGAAGAGGAAAGGCAGGGCAGCTGGGGAATCAGGTTAACTGTTGCTAGATACTTTTGCTCCCTAACTGATGGAAGATGGCTGAGGCAGTTAATGCGACCACGCGGGTAAAGCAGGAAATCAAAGTTCTTGTCCTAGTCCAGCATAATTTTTCACCTGTTGTCACTGATACATTTCAATGCCTAAATGTGAGTAATGTCAATGAAATGTTTGAACAATAAAAGCATATGTTTCAGGGAACAGGGTTTCCTGAAGAACAATACATATTCTTGGATAAAATTATAATAGCTGTCTGGGTTCGGGTATGTGATCAAAATAACTGTTACATTTACATTTGATGATAAATGTAGGTATACCCAGGGGAGGTGAAAAGATTGGTCATGTTTCAGCCTCTGCTTACACCGGTAAAATAACTGTTACATTTACATTGGATGATGAATGTAGGTATAGCCAGGGGAGGTGAAGAGATTGGTCATGTTTCAGCCTCTGCTTACACCATTTGTTGAATAGAAACAATATCAAAATGCATAATTTCAACACCTGTTGTGTTGGTGCTGGTGGTGGCTTGGATATCTGGAAAGGATGATGTGGAAACTACTCTGTGGCTCATAGGCCTTCCCTTCATCAGCCACTGGTTGAACCTGGTTATAAGGTAGTATTCTCCTGAGTAGGCCCCGAGAAAGGGGAAAAGGGCAAGGGGGGGGGGGGGGGGGTGGAAGTGTGGAGGGCATCATGCATGATCAAATGTTTTTAAGTGCCCACCATGGCCCACTACCGGGGGAGATGTGGATGCACGGTTTGCATTCATTTGAACTAGGCCAAGGCATTCATATTTTTTCTTTACTTCAAAATACAAAAGACAGTCGATGGCTTTTTACTCCTGTATCTTTCTTTCGTTCTTTAAAAAGGAGCAGTACAAAGAGTTAGGGAAATATTTCACTCCAAAGTTGTTACATAACCCCAAAACACAAACATGTATAACATAACCTAGGGGTGGGATTTAAGGTTTACATTGCTGTGGTTAACCATTACTTTTACCTTTTCAGGTAGTTAAGTTTCATTTGTAAACCAGTAATAAGTTCCATTCGAAAACCAAAATAAAAGCACCAGCATCTGGTCTGTTATATTTTGGGCCCCGAGGACTACAGCGGACAAAATGGACATACCATTGTTCAAATTTCGCATGCAGTTCTTCACTTGTCTGCATTGTGAAACTGCAGTGGAAACTATCCTGGACCAGTACTCTTGTGAGGAGTGATGGTGACAGAAATGTCACTGAGCTTACTGCAGGAGAGCAGTGTCTTTGACTTTATCTATTTCACTCAACATCTCTTGGTTTAATTCAACAACAAACCATTATTCTTGTTTTACTTTTGTTGATATCCATCTTATTGTCTCTTTTCAAGATGCTATCCATTTGGTTCAGCCAATCTTCCAAGTCCTTTGCCATCTCTGACAGAATTACAATGACTTCAGCAAACTTTGCACTTTAATTCCCTTTCCAAATTTCTCTTTGGTTTCAGTTACTGCTTGCTCAATGCACAGATGGAACATCATTGGGCATAGGCAGTTACCCTGTCTCGCTCTCTTCCCAACAACTGTCTCCCCTTCCCCTATACCTACAATCCGCCTCCCCTTCCCCTATAACTACAATTTGGTTTGCTTACAAGTTGCAGATAAGCTTTTGTTCCTTTTACTTTATCTCTGTCACTTGTTCCTTTTACTTTATCTTTCAGAATTTCAAAGTATTTATTCCAGTCAACATTGTCAAAAGTTTTCCCTAAATCTAAAAGTGCTATAAATATAGGTTTACCTTTTTTCAGTGAAGTGTCTACTGTATGCAACAGGATTAGTGTTTCCTCACATGGTTCTACAGTTCCCTGAGGTTGCATTCTACTAGTCCTTAGACTTTTCTGTAAATAATTTATGTTACTATTTTGATACTATGACTTATTAAACGGTTGGTTCACACCTGCCAGTGCCTGCCTTCTTTGGAATAATAATTATTACAGTATTCTTGGAATCTGAGGTTATTTCGGCCATCTCATTGTTTTGCAAACTAGTGGAACAGTTTTGTCATGGTTGGTTCTCTCAAGGATCCCAATTATTCTGAAGGAGTTTTGTCTATTCCAGATGCCTTGTTTTCACTTAGATATTTCAGTCCTCTGTCTGGGTTTTTTGCAGTATCGTATATCATCATCATCATCATCATCATCATCATCTCCTCCTCCTCCTCCTCCTCCTCCTCCTCCTCCTCCCCCCTTTCCATATTTTTGTTCACTAGTTTTTTTTCTTTGTATAACCTCCTGTAAATCTGTCTCTATATTCCTCCCATGTTTCCTTAGTACTGATGTGCCTCTTGAGTTCTTGATACTCATGTAGCTGCTTTTCTTTTCTCCAAAGCTTTCTTTAATTTTCCTGTGCTAGAATCTATCTTTCTCGCAAAGCTGCTTTGTCATTTTGCACTTCTTGCTAACTTTATTTCCTCATCATCTTTATTACTTACTGCCTGCTTCATGTTCTGCATTTTTATATTCTCTCCTTTTACCAATTAAATTTGATATCTTGTGTGTTAACCAATGAATGCTACGTTGCCTTGTCCTTTTGGTGTAGTATTTCGTCTCTCAAAGTTATCCATTCATCCTCTGTTTCAATTAGTTGGTATCTACTGTCCTCGCTGAACCTCTCAACATCCTTTGGTTCTTTCAATTTATTCAAGTCCCAAATTGTTAACTTCCTTTCTGCAATATCTTCAGTTTCAATCTGCAGTTCATAAGAAATAAATTATATTCAGAGTCCAGATCTGTTTCTGGAAATGTTTGCAGTTTAAAATCTGGTTTTGAAATCTGTCTCATGGTTGTATAATCTATCAAGATCCCTAACAGATGTATTAGTTCTTGAATTTACTTCTGGTGGAAAATGAAATATACTTACGCTGCACCCACACAGCAACTTGTGCTAATTGTACACTTCCTTGTTAAACGTTTGCTTGTTGTCACGCTTTTGATTTTGTCACTCTCTCAATCAAAAGATCTCTTCTTGGAGGCTCTAGTTTCTTTACGGCAAATTTTCCCCCATAATTTACTTTTCTGTTCCCAGAACTAGATTTCCACTCTGCAGCAGAGTGTGCGCTGATATGAAACTTCCTGGAAGATTATAGCTGTGTCCCAGGCTGAGATTCGAACTCAGGACCTATGCCTTTCACGGGCAAGTGCTCCACTGACTGAGGTACCCAAGCACGAATAACGACCCGTCCTCACAGCTTTACTTCTGTTAGCATTTAAAATATGCCATTTGTGGAAATGATTAAACTCAATAGTAATATCTGCCAACGTGGTCACTTGACTGGAATACATGTGAGATGCTGAGATCCATAAGGGCCTAAAGCACATCGCTGTTGATCCAACATTTTAAGTGAATATCAGAGAAAGCAGTGATAACAGGTTTAACAGGTTTTTGTGAATTTTTATGTTTACATTGTGAGCCTACAGCACACATAAACCTGACTCACCACAAGATCAACAGATTTCAGAAGCATGAAAAAAATGCTACACTGGACGGTGATGTGCATTAGGCTGTATAATAAAGTTTATAACTTAATATACAATAACTCATTCAGAAACCCACAAAATAGGTTTACTGTCAATACGACTTTAGCATCTACTGAAGTCTGATGTAATTTTACTACAGTATATAGTGAGTGAATTAACATACCTTAGGAGTGTGCTATCGTCTAGCAGGATTTATGCCAAGGGAAGGGGTATAAAAGTGTGCCACAGTGTGCTACCACCTGGTGGCACTGACGTAAACTTCTAGTTGAGTGGCTGTGCACATCATAACCCATGCACTTTGTTTATGAAATGCATATGTACATCATGCGAGTCGCGCATGTGCAGAAGCTCCATAAAATGTGCACAACTGTTGGTATGCCCACGATTCTGATGCCAAGTTTCATGGTGTTGAGAGGAGCAATAGCGCAGTAGATTTAAGTGCCATGTCTTTCAGACCGCAGCATCTATGTTACGTTTAACAACATTTAAAAAGAGAAATAACCAATAAATCTGCAAGGAGTCAAAAGTTAGGTTGTTCATGCGCTCTTACACGGCAGCTGCCACTGTCCCTGGGTCTGTTCCACATGTACGATCTTATTTCATGATTGAACTGAATGTCCGCAGTCATTAAATTTTGCTCTGAGAAAAATTCTACCAGTCTGCTTCTCATTTCGTTTCTTTCCCCCAGTCTTATGGCATCCTAATGTTTTTTCCATTATTTCTTATAGTATTTTCAAATCCCAGTCCACTGTCACAATTAAATTTTCACCTCTCTTAACTATTAGAATAATTTATTTTATATCTCCATACAGTTGTTCAATCCCTTCATCACTTGCAGAGCTAATAGACACATATGCTTGTACTGCGCTGATGAGTCTAGGTTTTGAGTTTTTCTTTGCTACGATAATGGTTCAAAAGGGCTCTGAGCACTACGGGACGTAACTGCTGAGGTCATCAGTCCCCTAGAACCTAGAACTACTTACCGTATTTACTCGAATCTAAGCCGGACTTTTTTTCCGGTTTATGTAATCCAACAAACTGCCTGCGGCTTAGAATCGAGTGCAAAGCAAGCGGAAGTTCTGAAAAATGTTGGTGTGTGCCGCCACAACTAACTTCTGCCGTCGAATATATGTAGCGCTACACAGGCATGCTTTGTAGCCACAAAGAGGTGTAAGACGAACTTTTTTCTCTGCCCCGAGTTTCGACCACTTCATTTTCATACATTATCCAACGAAGTAAATACAAATTCCGTATTGTTCATCTTCGAATGTAGCAGCATTTCAATGTACTACGAAAATCTGACTGGCAAGACTCTTTGGAATGTTTGTCAATATGGCCAGCTTTACGTTCTGAATTTTTTCCTACCTGTGAGAAGAGATGGTTGCTAATAGGAACTTTCATGAATTGTGAATCACATGCAGTATTCTCTCCACCATAAGAATAATATGTATTCTTTCGTGATGGCTGCTATCTCATTTAAATCCTGCCTGCCTAATAAACTACGAAAGTAGAGTGAGACAACAACAAACGCGGAAGAATGTCATGTTTATATTCGTATTATTCTTATGCCTAATAGTGATACAGTCAGAAACGAAGCACAGCAATTGACTAGATTTTTAAATCTGAGATGACTCTAATTTCTGTGCCAAATGTAATGTACTAAAGAGGCGCCTGCAAAGATTTTCAAACAGAGAAAAATTTTCGCTAAACTCTCATTCAGAACATCTTCTATCATACACAGTCTATTATTTGGTTCTTGTTGATCATTATCAAAGAAAGCAGCGGTGTAAGTAACAACAAATAGCAGTCTCTTGCCATTGTTTCGCTAATGAGATGATTCCTCTCTCTTTTTTTTTTAAATTGTAAGCGGCGGTAGTGCGTACAAAAGCAAGCCACGCTGCGAGTGGTGACAGGCCGTAAACACGCACTATCAGAATGCAAAAAACGATGCATGACACAGTACAGTAATGAATTTTCAGCTTAGAGTGACTTAAACACCTATAACAAAGAAAATGGCGCTTATCATGCGAAAGAAAAATTAGCAATCAATTCAAACCAGACAAAGCATGTGAAAAATGAAGGATACCTGTATAAACACGGACGGAGCACCTGATGCATAGCAATGGCACCTGGTAAAGCTTAACTGCTAAGCTTAAGACTCGAACCAAACTACTGTAGCTGTATCGTCATTCATTTGACCTAAATTGTGTATCATATTACAATGGACCAACTTTGTTTCGATTTGGAGATGAGGCCTAAAACTTTTCTCTCCCCTAGAATTTCGAGTCTCAAATTTCAGGTGCGGCTTAGATTCGAGAAAATTTTATTTCCTTGATTTTGAGTCTCATTTTTCAGATGTGGCTTAGATTCGAGTGCAGCTTAGATTCGAGTAAATACGGTAAACCTAAATAACTTAAGGACATCACACACATCCATGCCCGAGGCAGGATTCGAACCATCAACCATAGCGGTCGCGCAGTTCCAGACTGTAGCACCTAGAACCGCTTGGCCGCTCTGGCCGGCACTACGATAATGTATTCACTATGCTGTTCATAATAGTTTATTTGCATATCTTTGATATTCATTATTAATTTTGTTTCTGTGACTACCGCATTTGATTTTGAGTTGATATTTCTATACTTACCTGACAATAAATCCAGTTTTCTGCCACCTCCCTTTATTAATTCCCACTATATTTAACATCAACTTACCCGTTTCTCTTTTTTAGTCCTCATTATTAAGAGACCAGTCATTCCATGCCCTGATCTATAGAATACCAGCTCTCTTTTTTTAACGACATTTTCCTCCTGAGCAGTCCCAGTCAAGATGTTATGATCCAGGTATGGCAAATCTGTAGCACAAGGTTGAACATTAAGGAATGTACCCTAGTTGGTGGATACAGGCTCCAGAGTTCTGGAGCACTCCTGATAACACCATGCAAGGGTGTGGCATAGGGAGATGCAAGTCAAACCTAAGCAAGTGGATATACTGATTAAGATGATTTCTGTGAATGCATAGAAACTCTGAGCATGTAGTACTTGTATTAGTACAATCTCTGCCCATCAACTTGACTTCAGAGTACCTAATACTGTGTTACAGCAGTTCCAATAACGTTGCCTTTTACCAGACAATCACACTTAAACTTGGATATAGTCCTTGGAGTCTTTTGTGGCAAAGTATGTGAATAAACTCTTCTCAGTATTCAAGCTGTATCATTTCCGATTTCTTAATGGAACAATTTTTTTGTTGTGTTTACCTGCGACTCAGCACTCCACTATATGGTGAATAGCAAATGTCCTTTTTGTAATATTGTCATTATTCCATCCAGGATTTTACATTGTTTCATTTGAGATAAAATGCTTTACCTTTCAACATTTGTCTTTGCTTTCATTTTCAGAAGGGAAACTATTGACTGACAGTGTTGGTTTTGTGTTATGCTCATATAGGCAAAGTAGCAGCATCTGAGACGTTGTACAGGAAAGCTGAAAGGTCTCATTTTGGATGATGCGCTGGGCAACTTCTTCCAGCTCAGGTCTGCTTTGGACAGAATAGTGTGAGGTAGCAATAAGAGGTATGCTTGAAATTGCTGTTCCTGCCACTGCTTAAGTGTCAAACATCTGTCTTAGTTTTCGGTCAGTGTCCAAGTCCCACAAGCATGCCCTACTGAAGTATGTACTCCTAGAATCCTAATACCCTTGTCGTTTCAAATTGTACTGTATGACTATTTTAAAGGCAATGTTCATCCAACTTTTCCAACACTCTTTGTTTTATGTGACACATTTGCTCAGCACAGTGCTTGATGACCTAGGGATTGTTTGGCCTATGTAGATGCTCCTAAATTCATAAGAGCTGCCATACACATAAACACTCAAGACATACATTGTCTTTAATGAGGCATAACAGATCCTAGGTACTGAAGGTGGACCAGAACAATTGTATCAATTCATATCTCAGGAGCAAGTGTCCTATATCGCTGGTTGTTATTTCACAGTACAGAAGAAATGCTGTTAACTTGGCCTCTTGTGCGAATTACAAAAGTCCTTCGTTGGTGGCACCTGAAAGCATCTACAACATGCAAGCTGTACTGTATTTACTCCAATCTAAGCTGCACTTGAAGAATGAGACTCGAAATCGAGGGGAAAAAAATTTCCCGAATCTAAGCCGCACTTGAAATTTGAGATTTGAAATTCAAGGGGAGAGAAAAGTTTTAGACCACACCTCCAAATCGAAACAAAGTTGGTCCATTGTAACATGAGACACAATTTAGGTCGAATGGATGAAGATACAGCTACAGTAGTTGGGTTCGAGTCGTAAGCTTAGCAGTTAAGCTTTACCAGACAGCCATTGCTATGCGTAAGGCACTCCATCCATATTTGTATGGGTACCCTTCTATTTTCATGTGCTTCATCTGGTTTGAACCTGTTGCTTATTTTGCTTTGTTCTGTTAAGTGCCGTTGTCTTTGTTATAGGTGTTTACGTCACTCTAAGTTGAAAATGCATTATTGTACTGTGTCATGCATTGTTTGTCGCATTCTGATAATGAGTGTTTACAACCGTTGGCACTCGCGGCATGGCTTGCTTTTGTGTGCACTACTGCCGCTTACAATAAAAAAAAGAAAGAAAAAAAAAAGAGAGGAATTGTCTCATTAGCGAAACAATGGCAAGAGACTATTTGTTGTTACTTACACTGCTGTTTTCTTTGATAATGATCGACAAGAACAAAATAATAGACTGCATATGATAGAAGATGTTCTGAACGAGAGTTCAGCGAAGATTTTTATCCGTTTGAAAATCTTTGCAGACGCCTCTTTAGTACATTACATTCTGCACAGAAATTGGAGTCATCTTAGATTTTAAAATCTAGTCAGTTGCCGTGCTTCATTTCTGACCGTATCACTATCTAGCACAAAAATAATATGAATATAAATGTGACATGATATGTATATTCTTTCGCGTTTGCTGTTGTCTCAGTCAAGTTGCATAGTTTGTTAGGCAGACAGGATTTAAATGAGATAGCAGCAAACAGGAAAGAATACATGGCATAATGTTTACATTCTTATTATTCTTATGGTGAAGAGAATACTGCATGTGATTCACGATTCATAAAAGTTCCAATTAGCAATCATCTCTTGTCACAGGTAGGAAACAGTTCAGAACGTAGAGTTGGCCATTGACATACATCCCAAACAGTCTTGCCAGTCGGATTTTCGCAGTAGATTTTTAGTGATGACTTCAAATGCAGTGTGTGGTGTTGTTGTCTTCAGTCCATAGACTGGTTTGATAAAGCTCTCCATACATTTGTATCCTGTGCAATGCAGAGTAGCAACACTTATAAAATAAGAATGAAAATAACTTAGAAATTAAAGGCTGAAATTTAAATCAAAATTTTATTAGGTTTGTAATACATCTTATACTAAATGTTTAAAATATCAGTCATGGTTCTGAATTAGTATCACTCGATTCTTTATTGCTCATTTCTTCATACGGAGCATCGTCCCCGTGCCATCTAGTGCAGTGGACATCGAACATTTTTTAAATGCTTGTTGCATAGTATGATTTGGAACACACTTCCATGCATCATAAATCCATTAGCACACTTGCGGCACACTTGGGCATTTTAGATGTCTTGTTGGTGTCAGTTGTCTGTCGCTTTTCGAAAGCCACTCTGTGGGCGTGCTTTTAAGCTTGTTCTTAAATGGTTTGTTCAAACAGACGTCAAGTGGTTGCAGAATTGACGTCATCCCGCCTGGAATTACTGCCAAGTCCGTTTTGCTTTCCTCTAATTTTCATTTTACTGCAGGTGTTGTATGGCCTGCGTATGCATCTAATATCAACAGACTTGTGTAAACCAAGCATTGCGCCAGGATGACCATTCCACATACGCGTAATCCATTCCAGCACCATGTCCTCGGAAAACCACCCAGTTTCGTTTGCTCATACAATTACAGTTTTTGGAAACACTCCCAATTTCAGTAAAGTCTTTCACTTGAAAACTATGAATGAAGTTAATTTATGTCCATCTGCTGTGCAAGCAAACATGACGGACATCCACTGTTTTTCACCCCCTGATGTAAGAACACATATGTCTATTTTTCCTTTGACGGCTTGTCAAAATATACGGGAGTTTGGTCAGCATTTCCTATCTGACCAAGAAGGTATTGCTTTTCTGTGCGCTGCCTAATTATGAAGTGCCGAAATTCCACAAGTTTTTCTTCATAATTTTTCGGGAGCTTCCTTGCAACTAAAGTTTGTTTCCAATGTGAAAACTCCAGTACTTCTTAAACAGATCAAGCCAGCTGTGACTACCCTTAAAATTTTCGATTTTTTGATCACTAGCAATTTCATGTGCCTTAATTTTTAAAATTTTGGCGTTCACAGGCAGGAATTTCTGACGCTGTTCCTTATCAAATTCATTTAAAATCACTTCTAGCACATGATATTGGCCACACTTTGGCCCACTAAATGATTTCCTGCTACTTGAACATTCAAATAGTTTGTTTCTCTGCAGTCGCCATCGCCTGACGTTGCTCTTGTCAATCCTGTTATCACAGATCTGCAGCACGATTAGAACTTTGTTTTGCAAAAGAAATAACTCCCCTCATGAATTTGGCACTATGATGAAAGCGCATAATTATGGTTCACTATCATGAGCAAGCATTTCACAAAATTCCACGAAGCAATAGGTGCCGCTACCTGAAATCTTCATGAGCCCCAGTGTATCAACTTGTGTGACAATCCTAAAGCCTTGTGCATTGTTGGTATTTTTGTGTAAAGAAATTTATTTTGTTGCTACGAATTCTTGAAAGGCTGCTACATTCAAGAGATGAACAATACAGAATTTCTGTTTACTTCTTTGGATAGTGTATAAAAATGCAGAGGACTAAACTCGGGGCAGAGAAAAAAGCTCGTCTTCTACTTTTTTAAATTTATTTTACTGAAACGGAGGTTTTAGTGCCAGTATTTATCTTTGTTCGTGCAAAGCATGCCTGTGTAGCGCTACATATATTCCACAGCAGAAGTTAGTTGTGGCGGCACCTGCTAATATTTTTCAGAACTTCCACTTACTTTGCACTCGATTCTAAGCTGTAAGCAGTTTTTTGGATTACAAAAACCAGAAAAAAAGCACCGCTTCGATTCGAGTAAATACGGTAATCATTTTCATTCAGTACAAATCGCCAATGTTAAAATGTAGATGGTCCTAATCAGAAATCATCTTAGCTGTATATACCAACACATTGACTAGCAACTTTTTGTGCAAGGGAAAATGAAAACTTATTTGAATTCAGGTATGAGGTGGTGGTGTTTGGTTCTCTGTACACTGAATGACCAAGCTGGCCATTGCCCTTCTGTTCTACATATCCAAAAAGGGTAGTTGAGGGAAAATAACCCACAGTACATACGACAATGAAAAATGCACCACATTGTAGAGCATCTGAAAGAATTTATTTATTTATCATCAGTAGACCTCTACATGTGAACCATTTGTAGCAAAAAGAATATTGAGTCTATATTTAAATTCTTCCCAAGTTCTTTGTAACATTTCCTCTGGTATTGTTGCAATCGCATTAACAGTACGATGTTGCAACGTAGCAATATCATCTACTTTGGTCACATACATGTGGTCCTTCACAAATCCCCACATGAAGAAATCAAGCGACATAATGTCGGGTAAATGTGGTGGCCAGGCAATCGGTCCTCCGTGTCTGATCCAACAATTGGGAAACTTTCTATTCAAGAACTTGCGAGCAGCCATTGACCAATGCGATGGAGCTCCATCTTGTTGAAAATGATATTGGGTTGCAAGTCCTGTATTTGAGGGTACACAAACATGTTCCAACGTGTCCAGATACACTGACCCATTCACTGTCCAACAATCCTGTCATGCATTAGACCACACCAGAAGTTTAGTTTAGAGCTATCATGAACATATTCAATGACAATTTGCAGATTTTGTGAACCCCAAATTCAAACATTATGCCTATTAACCCTTCCTGATAGATGAGAGGTTGCCTCATTTGAGAATAAACATATTTCCAGGAAGCTGGCATCCATATCAATACGCTGAGGCATATCTGCAGCAAATTGTTGTCTGCGTGATTTGTTGTGTGGAATCAGATGTTGCAGAATTTGCACTTTGTAAGCACACATACGAAGACACTGGTGAACTACACGATGCAATGTTGATCGAGGTACATCAGGTTGCCTAGATGCGTAATGAATTGACTTCTGTAGGCTTCTGAGAAACGTTTGTCTGATATCCTCCACTGTCTCTTCTAAAACTCTGTAACATGCACTGCCAGAATGTTTCAGAACATTTCCTGTGCCAGAAACTTCCTATATCATTCCTTAACTGTTTTCACATGAGGTGGATCACACTCATACATAAGACAATAATTCCTTTGCTCAGTAATCGGTGATTTTGTTTCTGCAAACCACATTACTGCTTGTGTGCACTGCTGTGGAGTCGCCATTTTCCTTTCATGCAACCATGCTGCACTCTGATGACGATACTTGGCATTTATGACGTGGGAATACAAATTCTTTGAGATGCTCTACAATGTGATGCCATTTTTTACTGTTGTATCTACTACGGTTTTTCTCTCCTGGTTTCTTGAAATCAGGGAGGTTTGAGTGGGACACCTAGTATAATGTTGGGAAGAGCATCATTCATATGATCCACAAATTATTGCTATGCACCCTCTCCGTGAGGCCATATAAAAATGTGTTATAGATGTACTGGATGAAATAAGACAGTTGAAAATTTGAAAGATTATTTTTCAGAACTCTCCAGGAAGAAGTTTATGGCAGCTGCCAGTAGTTCAGTACCTATTGCTGTTCCATTCATCCTCATAATACTCATTGTATTCCTAGAGAATAGGCTCAAAAAATACAGCTTGAAAAGATTAAGATTTAGTGAACATGTCTTCATATTTGAATGTCCACATGAAAGAGATGAGCAAGATCAGGGGGACATAGTAGGGTATGGTGGTAGGATTTGGTCTATGAGCAAAGACAAACACAGATGGTAATTCAAAATGTGGTGCCAGTCCCTTGTGCCACCTGATTTAATGCAGACCTGTGGTGGACCAGATTTGCTACAAGCTGTCCAACTTCCTGTACTGTGTATGTTTCATGTGTCACTCAAGTCTTGCTCCAGGAGGTTCCAGATCATAATACCTCATCTATATAATGAGAACACTGTGCAAACCCTGGTAGTCAGTAGTTGCACTTTTGAAGGTCATGGTGATGACAGCTGTTGGAAGCTCCAGAATTTGCTTTAAAATTATGCAACATGATTACAATGGAGTCTTTTTTTCACCTTCAGTTTATTTAAGTACTAACTTCCTCAGTTGTCTGTTTAAATATTTATTTAAACTACGAAGCAGTGGGAACTCAACATCTCCTCTCTATGGTGAGCAGCAATCATTCGTAATATTGTCGTTATTTAAACTATGGATTTATATCAATATAAGTGAAGCATTTTTAGGATTATTCTCTTTGAAAATAAAGTTGCTATACAGATGATGCTAACATCAAACACAGTTCCACTTTGAATTTTTGAAGCCGTCAACCCTAATTTCTTTGCATTGTTTATAAGTATTGTCAACCAGTTTTGTTTTTGTGGATATGGTCCTTTTTTCCAACTATTTACTGGCATTACTATGGCTTAATTATAATTTTTGTTACTTCCCAGTATAGATTATGTGAAATATTCAATGTAGTTAACTGTAAATGCTTAAACTTTTTTGTATTTTTATAACTCTTGCTATTTTTTGTCTTTAAGGTCGACATCGCTGTGACTGCCAAGCTAGCAAACATGGGCTTATTAACAACTGTCTGCATTGTGGCAGAATAGTTTGTGAACAAGAAGGCTCTGGACCTTGCTTTGTTTGTAAAAATTTGGTGAGAAATTATTGGCATGGTTCAAATTAACAATGCTATTTTTATTAGTGCTATTGTTGTTCATCATTATAGCGACAACTAATATTTTTGTTACATAAGATTACATCAAATAAAATTACTTATTATGCAGATTAGGTTTCAAGCAAGGCATTCCTTGACTGGATGGTTTTGATCAACTTCACCATCTTGCAAATATGCTGAATGGGATGACAAAGTTGTTAAGTCACTAGACTCACATTTGGGAAAACCTCCAGGGTTCAGTCTTCTGTCAGCTGCTCAGATTGAAGTTTTGTGCGGTTTTGCTAAATTGCTTCAGGCATGTTAGACGGTTTCTTTGAAAACCAGAAACAATTTATTTCCCAATCCACCCTATCCTATTTCAACTTGTTCTCTGTTTCCACTGACCTTGCAAGTTATGACACTGTAAACGTAAATCTTTCTTCCTTCCATTCAAAGGCAGACATTCTTCTGTGGAAAGTTCTTTAGTTGCCAGTTGACTGCTCTTGAAAAAAAAATCACATTCCATTTGTGGAGACGGTGATTGACTAACTATAAGGTGTTACCAGAATGAGATTTTCACTCTGCAGCGGAGTGTGCGCTGATATGAAACTTCCTGCCAGATTAAAACTGTGTGACCAACCGAGACTCGAACTCAGGACCTTTGCCTTTCGCGGGCAAGTGCTCTACCAACTGAGCTACCGAAGCACGACTCACGCCCAGTACTCACAGCTTTACTTCTGCCAGTATCTCGTCTCCTACCGTCCAAACTTTACAGAAGCACTTCTGCGAACCTTGCAGAACTAGCACTCCTGAAAGAAAGGATGTAGCGGAGACATGGCTTAGCCACAGCCTGTGGGATGTTTCCAGAATGAGATTTTCACTCTGCGGCGGAGTGTGCGCTGATATGAAACTTCCTGGCAGATTAAAACTGTGTGCCCGACCGAGACTCGAACTCGGGACCTTTGCCTTTCACGGGCAAGTGCTCTACCAACTGAGCTACCGAAGCACGACTCACGCCCGGTACTCAAAGCTTTTCTTCTGCCAGTATCTCGTCTCCTACCTTCCAAACTTTACAGAAGCTCTTCTGCGAACCTTGCAGAACTAGCACTCCTGAAAGAAAGGATATAGCGGAGACATGGCTTAGCCACAGCCTGGGGGATGTTTCCAGAATTAGATTTTCACTCTGCAGCTCAGTTGGTAGAGCACTTGCCCGCGAAAGGCAAAGGTCCCGAGTTCGAGTCTTGGTCGGGCACACAGTTTTAATCCGCCAGGAAGTTTTATAAGGTGTTAATTTGACACAATTTCTTTTTCCATGATTAGAATTCCTAAATCTCAGCTGGGTAATGGGAACTAAGATTTGCAAAGTTTTGAGATATTGATGACAGAAGGAACAATTCAAATCCATTCGTATTAGAATTAATATGTTATGACATCTCATTGAAGAGAGAAATCAGATTTGATTGTAAACAGTTAACCTCTCACTGTATAAAATTTGGTTGTATGATTTTGTTATTACAAGACATTTGAGAGATGATGTGTTAATCTTTTAGGGTTGTCTGTTTGCTCAGCTGGTATTCACCACTCGGTAACTTCATAGTTGTTCAGTGATGGTTGTCTTCCTGCTGTTAGAGGATATAATGAATATATGTAAAAAATGTACACCATACTAAAGTACTTCATGTTTGAACTCTTGATTTTTATTTATAATCAGTGATCCTTGTCTGATAATTAGCTTTTTCACAAGCAAGAGTCAAGGCTTGCAAACTACATTCATTAACAAGATATCACACAGTCCTCTAATGACAACAACTCATTACATGTTATTGATGTTTTGATACCTAACCACTGACTAACTGATAATACAGTAGTTGCATACTGTTGATGTTGAATTCAAACTAACGACTGAGTGTGGAGACATGTGGCAGCCGTATTTGTAGACAACTGTAATATCAAAAATTATAAAATTTACATGTCGAATACTAACATAAAAATCAGGAAAATTAAAAAAAATATATAAAGATGCAATAGGCAAAAGAGCAAGTTTAACTATGAGCTGTATAACTAAAAAAGGCAGAGTTACAGGTACTATTTTATGAGTCTGGTTTCTATGTGTGTTAGGATTTCCAAAGCCGATCATAAAGTTTTGAGAAAGTTAGGTTTTTCTAGTTGAATAATTAACAAACTAACACGTTATTCTAGTGAAAGTAGACATTTTTGGAATCAGAAAAATGTGGGCTACAAAAATCTGGTAGTGAATTTTTGAAAGAAGTATATTATAGTATTGGAACATTCTGGAACCTGAAAATTTGAATATGAATAACTTGGGACATGATTTTTCTGGAAAACATAAATAAGGACTGTTACACTGTCTGTGGGTGCTGCTTATTAATGCAGGCAGCCTCTTCCTCAGTAGTTTCTCTATGTTGAGTAGGTTCTGTTTCGTATCTTTCTAACCTAGAAATGTTGAGGTAGGTGCCTGTAATTGTATGTGCATTTTCACTCAACTATGCTATCTTGCAGTCAGTGATGGCAGAGCAATGATAACCTTCTGGTATCTCTTGTCAGGTCTTTGCTCTCAGTTAACTATAGGTACAGAGTGTTGTCATAGATTCGTGTATCTGAAATTTCAATTGTGAGTAAAATTATTTAAATAACACAAACAGTAGCTGTCTTGTGTACCCTGTCCTGTACATAGAAAATGTTTTATTGTACTCCACACTTTCATCAAATTGTTTGCAGTTGATTCCACATTTCTGACAATACCAGTTGTCACAAATACACCTTGTTCAAGTGTAAACTTTGTTATTACAAGACTAGTTTTTAGATTAGTGTATGTATGTGATTATTAAATGTCTAGAAATATCATTGGCAGCAGAACTGAAAGACTTTGCTATTTAATTGAGCTTAACAAAATCTTACCGTAGGAATACATTTTGCATAATTTTGTTAACTGTGTTTACTTGGTTTCTGATAGATACAACCTTTAAACACTATCAACAAGAATGTTGCATCAGAAGAAAGATTCACTCAAGAAAACTATAAAGTTATGACCCAGTGCACCCTTGTGTTGAATGGCCTCAACTCATTAATTTGCCAGTGCTGTGTCCTCCTTAAGTCAGTTCCTGAAATGAGATCATCTCTCTCTGACATCCTCCCCACACCACCCATTCCCACCTTCCTTCACCATCCTAATCTATCGACATTCTTGTCAAACCTTATGATTTTTCCAGATGAGTTTCCCTATACCCCAAGGTTCCTACCCCTCCAGTCGTTTCCAAAATAAAACCTGCCCCTGCACTCACCCACTACCATTTAATCTATCATCATCTTTGGTGAATTACATTTTATCAAATGAAGACCAAACTGTTATTCACCAACCGACACAAGTTCACTGCACATTGTTTTGTTACCGGATGTAACTAAATTCCCTGACAGATATTGAGGACTTGTAATGGGGATAAATATGGTTAACCCTTTCACTGCTACAGATGTGTGCTTTGCATTCTGTGCTGAGGCAGCTTTTGTTACGGCTGTATTGCTTGCCAAACGCTGGTGCCTGTGCTGGGAGATGGTGTTCTGGTCAATATGAAATACTTATCATCCAATATTTTGAAAACTATTAGGTGAAAAAATTTAATTTTTGCACATCGGCAGGCCACATCATAGGTAAGCATCCGAAATGACCAACAGTGAGTGACCTCTAGACATGCGACACTCCAGCAAGAAGCAGCAGCTTCGGCCGATATACTCTCGCGTCCTGTGTGCAAGAAATGATCTTCCGCTACAAGACGGCTATTAGAGTTGACTGGTTTTTTCTATAAAACAGTGACTCTAAACTGTAGAATACTGTAGTTCGAGAGTAAGGCAACAAACATAGCTTTACTTAGGAAAATAAGGTGACAAAGGAGCACCATGCATGAAATGTATGAAGGGAGGAATCTTCATGGGGAATTTCGTAATTTATATCATCAATTATTAAGATCACCATACAAATTCTTCGAATATGTGTGGATGAATAGAGAGACGTTTGACTATCTCATCAATAAATTAAAGACAATTATGTCTTAGATGACCAAGAAGTTTCAACAGCCAGAGAGCGTGGAAGAATGACCACATATCTTAAAGAAGGAAGAAGGAGTGCTGTTCCGTAAGAGGTCTCCATGATGTAGCTAGCATCTTCGGCTACTAATCATGAGTGCAGTTTTGTAAGGTGGAAGAATGACCGACTGTTGTAAATAAGGAAGAATGAGTGCACTTCTGTAAGAGGTCTCTGTGGTGTAATGGTAGTGTCTTCAGCTACAAATAATGTGTGAAGTTTTGTACAAGGGCTATGTGGTGTAATGGTAGTGTCTTCGGCTACTAATCAGGATCATTGTTCGGTATTGGGTTCGGCCTTGGCCACAGTCCTGTCACCAATTCTGTATGTTAAGTTTTGCCTATAATGTTTACACTGCACCTCGAAGTACATTTTCAAGGTTTTTCCAAAGTACTTGATCTTCAAGTGCGGACACACCTATCCCAATATTTCACACACTTTAAATTGATAATAAAGCATTAGATTCTTCCTATGTGTGGACGTAATTGTCCATAGCTGCTTCACAATTCCTGGGGGTATTTTTCTTCCATCGTTACAACTACAAGAAAGTGCATGGTTTTTCTCACCACACACATTTCACTTTATTTAAGTAAAGCATCATCAGTGGTGTGTGGTGTTTAAAACATAAAAAATGCATAGTTCTGCAAAGCAAGAATCAGTGTCTAACGAAGAAAGGAACCAAAGACATGCTAGCAGATAATTTCCCAATGTAGGTGAAGGAAAACGCCCATTTTCTTTTAGTTACAGAAAAAAATCCTTATAATAAAACAAATGAACAACAATGAAATTTCACTGATATTTGATTGTTGGGAATGTAATTCATCAGCAATCAGTGTTAACCAAACATTTCAATTAATCTAAATAATATAGTCTGCATATGTAACGCATACAAAATGTTTAAGAAGAAAGTGAAGATTTTTTTTTTTTAAGCATGGTCTTATTGACACCTTATTCATTTGTTTTCTTAGTGCCTTCAGTTCTTGCCAAAATTTAGTACTTGATTTGAAGAAAGCCTTTTTTAACAGTTAACTGTCACATCAATGTATCTTTTATGTGTAAGATAACTAAGGGTTGAACAGATGAACTTTTGACACTTCATTCTCATAGCTAGCAGCAGTAGTTTGTGAAATATTTCAGTTTTTCCTCAAATCAGTAATTAAGTTTTCCTTAAGTAAGCTGATTACTTTCAAGCTCTTAAATATGCTGGTCACTTTGATATTCCATTTGCCCATTTCCAACTCTTTGTTTGGCTATGAAAATTCAGACATTGTGTAATCTGTAGAGCATCTTGTTTTCATTCAGCTTAAACATTTGACAAGAACATATTGAGTATTACACATATGAAAAAATATGCCCTTGTTAGCGTACTCTCCCTTCCAAAAACCCTCCTTTCGATGTCTTGAACTGCTTATGAAATAAAACGTTTTTTTGTGATCACTTGATTCTCATGTGCAGGAAGGATGCAGGAGCACCACAAGTGACTTGTCTGCTGTTATGACAACCGATCTCTCGAGAATGAAAAGAGATATCATTTTGCTCTCAACTTTAAATACAATTTCAATATGTTGGCTATATTTCGTGCTCAATAATATACGGCCTAAAATGAACTATACACAAAATCAACACGATGCAACCCAAGGTACCAAGCTGTAAAATGTGGAGGAATCCAATTTTTTCATCAAATAGTTCTCTTAAAATTGAGTGATAAGTATTATGTAACAGCCAACATGTCCACTCCAGTGGTCTGCCGAAAAGACCCATAGCTGTTACTTTCACTATCATATGTGATGCAGCGACAAGATTCAAAGATTCAAACATGTTTGAATTCAAACACAGCCATTTGTAGCAGAGGATAGATAGCATCATGGACGTTGCTCACCTATGACACTTCCATAGCTATACCTGTGGCTATGTTTTGTCGTGTGAAGATGTTGTGTGCTGTCGGTCACTTCTGTCGCTTATATAGGATGCATCCTTACAGTCTGATGTCTTCACCTGAAGAACTCAATTTCTTTTCATTATACATCATATATTTGGTGCTGCATCAAATTAAGTGAAACACTGCTTCAAATTTTAAAGAGTTTGCAGAGGTAGAAGCGCATTGTGCAAACACTCCGTATGGTTTACTTTAACACATACACTGCAGTGATGAATTGTAGATAAAATATCGAAATTTTATTTAAAATTGAGAACAGAATGATCTCATTTTGTTCTTGAGTTATTGTGTTTTATATCTGAAAGACAGTGCACAATGCACTCTTGCACATCCTTCCACAAGGCTAACTATATGGTCATAATAATCGTCATATCATAAAAGAGTCTTTTTGCAAATAATAGCATGCAGTTATTTCCGTATGTTGTATGATAAATATTCGAAACTTCATTCACTGATCACCTACATTCTGTGCCTACTACAGGTTTATTTACATGCCATTTAGTTAAGTTTGTGATATGCCCAGAGAGGGTTGTACCTTCTGTTGTGCTTGTGGTATTTGTTCATACTGTACTACTTGTAATACACTCCTGGAAATGGAAAAAAGAACACATTGACACCGGTGTGTCAGACCCACCATACTTGCTCCGGACACTGCGAGAGGGCTGTACAAGCAATGATCACACGCACGGCACAGCGGACACACCAGGAACCGCGGTGTTGGCCGTCGAATGGCGCTAGCTGCGCAGCATTTGTGTACCGCCGCCATCAGTGTCAGCCAGTTTGCCATGGCATACGGAGCTTCATCGCAGTCTTTAACACTGGTAGCATGCCACGACAGCGTGGACGTGAACCGTATCTGCAGTTGACGGACTTTGTGCGAGGGCGTATAGTGGGCATGCGGGAGGCCGGGTGGACGTACCGCCGAATTGCTCAACACGTGGGGCGTGAGGTCTCCACAGTACATCGATGTTGTCGCCAGTGGTCGTCGGAAGGTGCACGTGCCCGTCGACCTGGGACCGGACCGCAGCGACGCACGGATGCACACCAAGACCGTAGGATCCTACGCAGTGCCGTAGGGGACCGCACCACCACTTCCCAGCAAATTAGGGACACTGTTGCTCCTGGGGTATCAGCGAGGACCATTCGCAACAGTCTCCATGAAGCTGGGCTACGGTCCCACACACCGTTAGGCCTTCTTCCGCTCACGCCCCAACATCGTGCAGCCCGCCTCCAGTGGTGTAGCGACAGGCGTGAATGGAGGGACGAATGGAGACGTGTTGTCTTCAGCGATGAGAGTCGCTTCTGCCTTGGTGCCAATGATGGTCGTATGCGTGTTTGGTGCCGTGCAGGTGAGCGCCACAATCAGGACTGCATACGACCGAGGCACACAGGGCCAACACCCGGCATCATGGTGTGGGGAGCGATCTCCTACACTGGCCATACACCTCTGGTGATCGTCGAGGGGACACTGAATAGTGCACGGTACATCCAAACCGTCATCGAACCCATCGTTCTACCATTCCTAGACCGGCAAGGGAACTTGCTATTCCAACAGGACAATGCACGTCCGCATGTATCCCGTGCCACCCAACATGCTCTAGAAGGTGAAAGTCAACTACCCTGGCAAGCAAGATCTCCGGATCTGTCCCCCATTGAGCATGTTTGGGACTGGTTGAAGCGTCGTCCCATGCGGTCTGCACGTCCAGCACGAATGCTGGTCCAACTGAGGCACCAGGTGGAAATGGCATGGCAAGCCATTCCACAGGACTACATCCAGCATCTCTACGATCGTCTCCATGGGAGAATAGCAGCCTGCATTGCTGCGAAAGGTGGATATACACTGTACTAGTGCCGACATTGTGCATGCTCTGTTGCCTGTGTCTATGTGCCTGTGGTTCTGTCAGTGTGATCATGTGATGTATCTGACCCCAGGAATGTGTCAATAAAGTTTCCCCTTCCTGGGACAATGAATTCACGGTGTTCTTATTTCAATTTCCAGGAGTGTAGTAATCGTTCACCACAGTACAGAATGCAGGCTGCATGTGCATTTTATTTTTAGTGTGTTGCTGTTAATCATTGTGATCTACACATTTGCAGAACAGGCTGACATGATGTTACTCTATACAGCGAAGCTCTGTGCGATTTTTTGGGGGGGGGGGGGGGGGGGGGGGCTGCTCATCAGTTGTAAGTGGAGTGTTTTGTACACCACCAGAAACGTTTACACCCTATCTTTGCTACAGTGTACCAGTGGGTCTCAGAGACATGTACATTCGCTACCAGCAGGGCTGACTATGTTCCATGCAGTGGAAGGGGACACAGTGATGAGTATCAGAGACATGGCATGTACTCTGCATATGGATCACCAAACCATCTGTCATGTACACAAACCGAAGCTACCGTTGTACTACCCCTAGAAGGTACATACAATGTAGCCACAGGATTTTGCGTCAAGAGTGTACTTCTGCAGGTGGTTCTTGCACCATTGTGTGGATGAGCCCGACTTGACATGGTGGATCCTTTTCATGGATGAAACCAAGTTCATTTAGGAAAGTGTTTTCAATTCCCACAACAGTCATTTTAGGCTAATGAAAACTCGTGTGCTTCACATCCCTGTGGGTTTCAGGAACGATTTGGTCAAAACATTTGGCAGGGTTCCTGGATTGGCATGTGACTGGGCCATACCTTCTTCCCCCACATATTGTGGGTGCCGTGTATTTGCGATTCCTTGACTCCTTGACATCGTGCTGCAGGGGCTCTTGGAGGATGTTCCATTGCATGTGCTTCAAAATGTGGTTCCTGCATGATGACACACCACCTCATTTTTCACAAGTGGACAGAGATTGTCTGGATTGGTGATTTGGGCAACATTGGATAGATCGTGGTGGCCAGATTGCTTGGCCTGCATATTCTTCTGACTATAATCCAGTAGACTAATACCTGGGGGGGCAAATGAAATCCTTGATTTACAAGGCCCCTGTGACATCTGAGGAAGACCTACTGGCATGGGTTATGGCTGTAGCAGATGCTGGAGGACCAGGGATTGGTGATCGTGTGTACTGGAACACGGTAAGGAAGTACTGTATCCGTACTGATGTCGGTGGTCTTCACTCAAACCCTATTTGTAAATGGATCTAGACGACAAGCAACATTAGTCAGAGAGCAATGTGTGTTGTGGTATTTTGCATGTAGTGGTAAATGGTATGTTTCTGGACATGCGTTCCAATGCTAAACTTGACCGGCTTGGTCCCCGCTACAAGTCCTCAAAGTCTGTAAAAGGAATTAATTTACACCTGTATAAATAACAACCAATGCTAAACTAAGTGCTTGAATGGATATAGAAGTACTGACTGTCACGAGGACACCCAGAACCCAGTTGCCACGTATCATTCAAGGGTCCTGAGTACCTGCTATGCCACACAAGCTATATCAGTCCACCTACCTGAGACTTCTTTCTCCAATCTATGGAGATGGTATCCCACCCTCTAACATATTCTCGCATTTCAACACCTTCTGGATTTAATGTCTGTTAACATACAATCCTCCATCTCTGTGTTCAATATTGTTATTTTTTATTATGTTTTATATATTTTATTGCTTTTTAAATTCTCATCCCCCTCCCCCGTCTCTCTTTCTCTTTTCCTCATAGTTCTTAATTGGATTGTTCACTTCATTTTTCTTTTGCTTAATCCATCTTTACTCCTCACTCTGCTTTTCTGCCTTCTCTGGACTGAAATTGGCACAGTGCTTACTATTGTTGTATTTTTGACCACTTACTCTCTCTGACACCCCCTTCATCTTTGTCTTATTTTCGCCATCCAACATGTGGGTCCCCCTCACACTGGCATCTGAGTGACATCCCCCTCTTTTCTAACCTTCCCCAACAACTCCCTCTTTCCTCGCCAAGGTAGAAACTAATAATATTGAAAGCTAGGGCAGTTTCTTGTACTTTTATATGTGAATAGAAGCAGTACTTAGATGTTCCCTGTTTGAAGTTAAGTATTGAAAAATCATTCTGTCTTGGAATATTTTTAGTTTCAGCAAGAATATTATTGTGTAGTGTTATATCTTTTGGTTATTGTCTCATGCATTTTGAATTCAAAATTTTGTATAGGTTTGCACACAAGAGCAGCAGCAAGTGCTAAATGCAGGTTCGAAGCAGTCTGATTATTTGTACAAGAAGCTCCTGGAACAGAAGCCCCAGGGATTGGAAAATGCTATACAACAGAGAAACCGTCTGTTGGAGTATGACAGAACAAGGTAAATCCCATGTGTGTGTAATTTACCAATTTAAATTGTATTACAGTTTCCACAAGAGAGCTTTGCCAATGACAGAAAATAGTCATGTGAAATGCAACACATTTGTGTGGTAAATTTGAAAGAAGAAAAAAAAACAGAGCATAGAAATTGTAGATGCTATAATTATGCAGTGTAAAGCATCCCTGGATGGGAAATTGAGGTATAAATATAAAAAGATAGTGATCATTTACCGCCTGTTTGAAATATAATAGACATGAACATTCTTATCATATTTCTTTCATTGTATACTCCAGATGCGGTACCAATGACCACACAACAAGAGCATCATCATTTGCCCTATTTGTGGTATTAGTTATGCATGACTGTCATAAGAACACTGGTAGAGGTTCAGCCTGAATTTACAACTGCCAACTTTAGCAAACCATTACACTGTAGCTGTTACCAAGTGGTTTGTGTATTCCATTTTGCTTTGTGTTGTGCAGTGCTCATTTTCTTATTTTTAAATGAGTGGGGAGAATAATCCTGGTCCACTACAAGTTTCAAGCACAATTATCGCAGCACCAGTATGAATCAGCAATCATTATGACCATGTGTCAGTTCTGCTTTTGTGGAAGCATAGAGCATGAATGTAGGCTGCCAGCCCTTTGAGGGGGGGGGGGGGGGGGGGTGGAATTTGTTTCCCTGCACTGCTCTTCTCCCCTTGAGCGGTCTAATTTTTGTTTGTTTGTAGCCATGGCTAACTGCCATGTTATAATATTCACACACTACTGCAACCAGTCACATTGTTTGTTTTCCATGCGTTTACTCATCAGGCACCAAGGTATACAAAATTATTAAATACGAACCAAGCAAACTGGTGTCAGATAAGTTAATCTGTAACATATTTCTCATCTGCAAAGGTCCTTGTTGGATTTTTAGCACACACATCTCCTTTTGTTTATCTTAAGACTGATGTGATAGTCGAGCTTCAATCCTCATTTTGTTTTGTGCCATGTTGTATTGTTTTACACTGTTTTTAATATCACTTTAATCTTGGTGCAGTTCATATCGCCTTAACAGATTGTTAGCACATTGAAATAACACCATAAAATCACAGTATAACTACAAACTTTAGAAACTCCATAAGTGAATGGCAGCCATCAAGAGAGCTCCCTCTCATATTTTTAAAGCACATTTTTATTATTGTCTCTTGTGGCTAATAATGCATTCATGCATGTCATATGTTTTGTTACCACATACTACTTTTTCTTTCTTTCCTTAGGGGCATTTCTAAGCTTTCAGGCCCTTTTGTCTTATTTTGCAAATCTTATTTTTGTGCAATTACTTACTAACTTTATTTTCACTGATTGCCTCACCTCACATGCAAGGTCATCACAACTAGTGTTGCTCCAGGAGGCTCACATCCCTTTTGTGTGTATGTGTGTGCCAAGTGTGGGGTCCCAAGCCATTGCAGTACATCTTTCTTTCCTGTGACTGCTCTTTAGGACAGATTCCCTACTGGCAACCTAGCTTGCTCATAGGGCTTCATTTATACCTTTTGCCACTTTGTATATTTATTTTACACCACCTATTTGGTTAACTCATTAGGTTCCCACATCTGGGTTTGACTACTGCCTTTCAAGAATTTTAAAGAAGTGTGGGCCATGCTGTGCAAGGAATGTTGTCCAATACCCAATGTGGTAGCCAGTACGTGTTGAAGAGGGAGGAGGGGGGTGGGGGGGTGCAGGTCATCAGTTACCCATGGCGGTAGCCTGCTGCTGGCTACACAGGGAATGCATTATTGATGCCTGAATTGTTAGCTCCTTGCTCGTGCTGATGAGCAGGAGCCTGTCCATTTGGGGACATCAGTTTCCTGAGCAGTAACATGTATTACCCAAACTTGATGTGAAACCTTAAATGTCAACACTTCAGGCATACATCTTCCTGGTACACTGACAATTAAATTTTTGGAGACTTTGGTCACTTCATGAAAATTCATCATGTGAGCAACCACCTTTCTATGTAAACTGCGAAGATAATCATCTTTCCTGGCCCCAAAGTGTGCTACCCTAATTAAGGAACATAAAATACAGGAACTTAAGGTCTCTGATTGCCTCTAATATTTTGACACTTGGAAAAAAGCACAGTTGCTTTCATCCCATCCCGCTGGTATATTGGTGTGGGTCGTTGACACTACCTCGAGTACTTAATCCCTTTGTTCCCTCAAAGTTGACCTCTGGTAGCCAACAAGTAAATTAGCCCATAGATGAAATAGGCACTCTCACCTGTTGCAATTCCTGAAGCACCTTGACTCCCCACATCTGGCCAGAGAAGCAGCATCTTCCTCTTGGATTTACTGCTGACAGGACTCTCTTTAGAAAACCCTCTCCCTAGACATCTGTGTACTAGCAACGCAGCTCATAGTGCAACAACTAGCAATGCCTTGAAAGTTTTCCAACCCTCTGAAATTGAAACACCCCATGTCATTTGCAACCGAACCATTGGTCATTGATTATGTTCGTCCCTACTGATGATAGATTGCATTGGGCTCTCCAAAGGGCCAGTTGACAGTTGTATACCTTTGCCATTACCTTCTTCACCTCTCCGTCAGATGACATCAACGAAATCGTCAAAGACTCCTGTGTGTGATCACCTGAACCTCTAAAACTGTTATCCCCCATTTTGCAAGTCCCATCCATCAACAATTGGTACCACAGTCGACTAAAGACACTGCAACAGTTATTCAGGATCATAAAAGGGCGTGCAATATCTCAAGTGACAACCTCACAGACCAACATCGTCAACTTTAAGCGGCTCTGTGCAGAGGCTTGCTACCTAATTAAATGCAGTGAAATGAAATGCTGGAAGCACTGCCTTTCAGAATTATTGCCTCTTCACCCCAGATGGGAGCTACGCTCCTTAGTCTAGTCTGCTGTTGATCAACAGCTGCTTCATGTCTCCTCTTGTGTGGGTATATTTCTACTGATGCCTTGATTCTTGCTGAACACCTCATGACCCATTTTCCTACTGTTTTTTTCGCCCTCTTCTTACCCAGTTACTTATAAAATGCATAAAAAGTAAGTTGAAGACATCCCTCTATCCTTAACTCCTGGAAACCCTGAATTATATAAAGAACCTTTGACTGGGAACTGCTTTAGGCTCTTGACTTGTTTTGTGATACTGCTCCCAGCCCTAATTCAATTCACAAACAGATGATCCAACATCTTAATGTCACTCACAGACTCTCTTCTGCTCAGGATCGTCGACTGTATTCGGCTGGAAGGTGTTTCCTCTTTGAAAAGGACAGGTATTGCCATCATCCTAATCTTAAAACCAGGCAAAACCTAATGTCAGTTGACAACTGTCAACCATTTATCCTCACTGATATACTCTGCAAATGTTTTGAAAGGATGGTAGCCTGAAGACTATGCTGGTTTCTCAAATTGTGGGCTCCTCTTTCTGGTCCTCCCAGAAGGAATCAACAGTCTCGAGACACCTTCACATTGGTCAGACCAGGTTAACTCATAGTTTTATCTTACGTAAAGAGCCAACTCTGTCTAACTAAGAACACAGGGAAACACACAGCCTTAAGTACTCAAGTTTTATTGGGTCATGGAGTGGCAGCAAGAATATGAATACACAGAGAGTAATCGCATGACTGGAATACCTTTGACATCTGAGGGTTCGAAAGCCTGAGTATGCACATCGAAAAATACAATTCCCAGCAGGTAACGCCCGTGTCGTGCTGCATGCGCACTTTGGACCAGGTGACTGCAGGGTGATCAGACTGTCCCTGGTGGTTGTCCGTCATTGTTTGGTGCGTCATTCAAATGCTGGTGTGTACTATGCTTGCCGCATTGGCTCGATATATGGCTGTGGTAGATGTAGCAACTATTCCGTTACCAGGGGAGGGACGAGGCGGTGTCATCTGCGATGCTGTAGCCAACGAGACATCCACAGTGCCTGTGGTGACAGCCAAAGGAGTGAGCAGTTCCCAGTCCACTGGAACTGGTGCTAGGGCTACTCAGATGAGGGCACATGCACAATTCCGTATACCCAGTAGACAGGGCCGGTGACAGAAGGGAGGCCACCATGGTTTCAGGGCCTGCGATTAAGGGGAACCAGCTCGGGGAGCAACAATCGTGAGATGGCGAGGAGAGGCATTGAGACAGGGATCCGGCTGCCAGCCCCACTGCCGACAGCACAGGCTTTTCACAGAGGGATGGGCTGGCACCGCTCACAGGAAGCAGAACCACTGTTGGTCCTGATGATGGTCCGACCTCTGGGGCTGGTGGGTACGAACAGGCATGAACAACTCCCGGAGTGGCCAGGTCCAGTGAAGAATTAAGAGCCCGTGATACCTGATGAGCAAGTCGATTTTTCGGATTGCATACTTCACAAATCAAGGCACTGCTATTACATTAGTGGTAGCAGGTTTCCTTCATTATCACTATAGTTCTGTGATTATGAAGAGGCTGAGAATTATGGTGCTGCAGTTTCTTCATACTCGTCGACTCGGTCTCTCTTACTAAAGCATTCAGGAGTGTAAAGCTAGTCGTGACTTATTGTTAGTGTGGAAGATAAGTGCACAATCTTCCTGCTGTAAAGTAGTACTGACAAGGCGAAATGACCGATTGTTGGGATGAGATGGCCTTTAACAAAGCTGCCTTTTGTGAGACTGTAGAGGGTGTAAGACGAAAATCAATTGATGCAAAGTACACATTTGTAATTGTGCTCCATGTGAGGATGAGTGATATCTGGAATAAGTTTCATGATAACAGATGATCCTTCAGATGAAAAGTGTACGAATTTCATCCAATGCAAACAAAATCGTTGTATCCTTGTATATTCCACCTCTGCTGTCAGAAAACATATGCGCTGCATCAAACAAAAACTAGACACAGAGCAACATCACTATTATATACATGTGAAAAAAAGTGTGCTGTTTCGGCTTACATTTGGTCATGGTAACTTGTGTTTGTGGGCTGACAGTGAGTTGTGTAGCATATCACTCATTTCCACAAAAATAATCAATTTCACATTATCATTCATTTCTGTAATTTATCTTAATAATTAATCACAATTTCGAGGTTGCATGTTTTCCTCATGTCATGTTTTCTGATACTGTTGTTTCAGATCTGTAATTACTTGAAAGTGTGTATGTGTCAATGCAATTGTTAGACATTATCTGCATAGGTATTAATGTATGTTATATTGGTATATAACTTACTTCTACTCTAGGCAAAGTGAACATTTTGCGACATTTCAGCTTGTGCTTGGGAATGCCTATGATGCCGAAATCATGATTATGTGAAATAAATTATTAGTAATTTACAGTGTAATGGCAGCAGTTTCCTTCAAAACTGTTGTGTATGTAGCGTGAATACCACGAGTCTCTGGCTATACTTGCGAATTCATGTACTCGCTGTCCATTCTGAGCGAGCTGAGTCCACTTGTAGCTGACAAAAGACTCAAGTGACAAGTGGAAAGAGGCAGAGACTCAAGAGGTGAGTCTACAGGCACTCAGTGATGATGAGTATGGAGATGGCATCACAGGAATCGCTGCCGAGTTTAAAGCGAGTGTACAGAGCTCACTTCTGATTTCTAATCTGGATGTAGGCTTCAGCCCACTCGATTTTTGAAAAGAAGTGACCCCCTCAGCAGCTTTTTGAACAACTCCTCTGGGCGAGGTAGGGGGATATGCATCCGTGACTGTCTACACATTAATTGTGACCTTGAAGTCGCCACAGAGCTGAAGATGATTCCTTTTCGATTGCTAAGGGCATAGCATGTTCATTTTAGGAAATCAGATGAATCACTCTCATTGAGGTTAAGCGACCCAGCTGCACATTAACCTGGTTGCGAAAGCTACTGGCACCAGCTGAACCCAAAAGAAGCGGACAGAGCTTTGAGGTTGATTTGTGCCGTGAAATTGTTTGCACAGCCTAACCCTGGGACAAACTGATCTGAAAACTCAGAACATCTGCAACTCAGAAAGTGAGTAGCAACTATCCTTTTCATAATACTGTCATTATTCCATGCTGGATTTTGCATTGTTTGAATGTAACTAATCCCGTTCATAACACAGCAGTTTATCTGAAATCAGATGCACCACATTGGTCATAGAAAGCCAAAAGTAGCAAAAGCGTCTCACTCATATAACACTTTTCTCCTGAAGGGACATCCACAACTGTTTATATTCGTCACGAATAACAAACTTTGCTACAGTTGTAGAAACATCATCATTGATGGTGACAACCCAAATTAATTTTCAGTACTCGCCTCATTAACCACCAAACATGCAACAGAATGGATGACTGACTTGTAAACTGTGTTGCTATGAATTGGCTGATAAAAGGAATCTGCTGTTTGTTATAGCTTACCAACCAAAGCTTGACGCATGCCAGTGGTCGGGGGCCTAAGCCTGGTGTACATCCATGAGTTGTGTAGGGGCGGGGTGGCTCCCTTGTCAACTTGTAATCACCTGAACTTCAGTGAAAAGTTTGTTTTGGCCTTCAAACAACATTGAATGAAATGGTGAAACAGCTTGAATATCCATGTGCATAGATTCTTTCAATGGTTCCTAAGGGGTTAAAAATACAATAACCACTGCCATGTGACCTTTCTTTAAGGCAAGTGGCTCACTGTCTGGGGCAGGCTACTCACTTTTGCTGTACAAAACTAGAGCAACATGAAGGAAGTGGAGTTCGGTGTCCCTTTTGCTGATGACATGTTTGCCCATGGCAGCCCAGTGAGCATGTTCGTACCGTAGCCACTACCACCTCTATCGCACTAGGTTTCACTCAGTAGGAGTGCATGCTGGCAACAATAGCAATGCCACTCCAAGCCTCTATATCGCGTGCCACAATACAGTTAACCTCAAACAATTGTGCATTATTTTAAACCTCTTTCAATGTAGGGTCCTTAAAATGATGGGCCTGTTGACACATTTCCTTATCAGACACCTAATTAATGATGGACATGGTGTCTGCATACAATTCCCGAATTTATTAGTGACAAAACAACATTTACGACTGACGACATGAAGCTCAGCTGCCAGAGCTCTATATGACTGTTGCGACTGTTTGCAATACTGGTAGAACTCAACATGCGCAGCGACCACATGTGTCCACTTGCAGTGGTAAGAGGGCAGCAGATTGCATACATACTCAAAAGAAAGTGATGTTGGTTCCTGTATGGAAGCTAACTATAAGGAAAGAGCCTTAGAGACCTCCTTGTTTATCGTCTGGAATGCCATGAAATGTTGGCAAGCTGCTTCTTGTAAGTGTCCCAATCTACTGCAGAATCATCACGAGGTAGGAATGGTGTCAAGTAAACAACCGATGGCTGAGTCTGGGTCATTGGAACCAGCAACCTTTCCAACACTGCTGTATTCATCTGCTGCTGTTGTAGAAGTGCCTGGAGGATAGCCTCCATGGATTAGCCGAACAGCAGAGGAGCCACAGAACCTGAAACAGATGAAAACTTGCACTTGCTTATTGGTACTTGTGTATTCTACCTAGGAACAAAAGAAAATTCATTCGTAAATAACTAAGTTTTGTTGGCTCATGGAGTGACAACAAGAATATGAGAACACAGAGAGTAATCACATGACGGGAATACATTTGCCAACTGAGGGCTCGTAGGCTCGAGTATCTACATACAAAGATACAATTTTTGGTAGGCATTGCGGGTGTTACACAGCATACGCATGTCGGACCAGGCGAATGCTGTAAGTTATTGGGCTACTTTAGGTGGCCAGCTTGCTTGTTGTGTGGTGTGTCATTCAAATTCAGGTGCATACTATGCTTACCATAGTGACCCAACTTATGACCATGGCAGATGTAGTAACCGGCAGGCTACTACAACCCCCTCTAAGACAGTGACTCGTATCCTGGTGGAATGCAAGGATCTCCAAGTCAAGCATGGTTTTTGAATTCTTTGCCTATAGTGTTGCCAGACTATGTAGACACAATTGAACTGGTTCTTTGTTTAGTTGGAGAAAGTGGTGTTATTCTTAGATCTAACTTTTTAAACTGCTTTCTGGATGGTGTCAAGGTGATTGAGCTTGGGTCATCTCCCACTGCATACTGGGCTTGCTTGGAATAGTGGGTAGGAGGAATTCTAACTGCTTACAGTGATGATTTGGAAAACATTGGGGTGTGCTGAACATTTCTCTCATTTCACCTTCTTCACTCAAATATTAATGTTGAAATTGACAATTTATAAATATTTGAAATCTTTATTTCCAGTCAGAAGAGGACACACGTAATCGATGATGAAAGTGATTACTTCTCTTCAAATTCATCCTGGCTAACTAAAGAAGAAAGAGAGAAGTTGCAGAAGCTGGAGGCAGAGATGAGAGCTAAGCGACATTCTTCTCGTCTTGATAGAAAAGTGACACTTGATTTTGCAGGTAAATTATATATCTCTCTCTGTGTGTGTGTGTGTGTGTGTGTGTGTGTGTGTGTTTGATGTTGTGTGTGTGTGTGTGTGTGTGTCAGAAAGTTTGTCAGAAATAGCTCGAAGCTCACACTATTTTTAATTATAGTTCACAGTTTCTTTACACTTCATTCCCGTCATTAGTATATAGCATTTACTCTATTGTATCTTTTACTTAAAAGTTCTACTGTGGTGTGCAAAGAGATAGATATTTGCATGTTGAAAGTTTTTTAGGGACTGATTAAATATTCTATAAACATATGATCATTCGTATAAGTTCTACAGTCTCGATTAAGGGCATGCAGGTGCTTTATTTACTACTTTTTATGTTGGACTGATATAACTCAAGGAATGTATGCCCTGGCAAATCCAGGAAAAACTGAACTGATACTCCAACAAAGAATTTTACTTTAGCCCACTACTTCAAAATAATATAGGAGTAATTAAATATAAAAGAGAGAGTACCACAAAAAACTATTATTGCAAAGAAAATGTACCATTTACAACAAAATCACACAGTGCACACACAAGTGTCTGCCGACAGCAAAACTTGTCAAAAGCTTTAGGATGAAGACCATGCAGTACTTTCTAACAACAAACTGCTTTCGATGAGTGTGACATCATAACTCTTTACATTTCAAACAGGTCATGGGAAAATATTTGCAAGTGGGGGCTTGCAAATCATCACTTTCAAAGGAAATCTTCTTTTACACAAGATGAATTATGTTAAGTGTGAGGATATGTAGTAAATTTCTTATATCGTGGAACGTTACACTCTCATTGAAAACAAAACACTTTGAGAACCAACTACTTAGAAAAATTTTGTGCCCAGAAGATGGCCATTTAAGTGATTATTTAAAATGTTACTGATATGTTTGTGTTTGCTATATTTTAAAGGGTAAGAAACACCAAGAAAGACCAATATTATACATGACAGCTTAGCTTTTCTTGTAGGTATACTGTATGTATATTAGTTTAAACCATTACTTTCCCTGTTTGTGTGTTGCTGTTACGTAAGTCGTAGTGTTACTGGCTGACTACATCACGTTTCCTGTGCTCTCAATAACTGCCATCAGTGGTGGGCAAGATCACATGATCGGAGCTAAGTTTGGCTGAAAAAAGCGCATCTCAGTCACGATTTCAGTGTTTCAGAAGCTGTTGTTGTGGTCTTTAGTCTGAAGACTGGTTTGATGCAGCTGTCCATGCCACTCTATTCTGCATGAACCTTTTCATCTCCAAATAACTGCTGCAACATACATTGTTCTGAATCTGCTTACTGTATTCATCTCTTGCTCTCCCTCTACCATATTTACACCACCACCACCACCACCACCACCACCACCACTCTCCTCAGATACTAAATTGATCTCTTGATGTCGCAGAATGTGTCCCATCAACTGGTTCCTTCTTCTGGTCAAGTTGTGCTCCAAATTTCGTCTCACCCCACTACTATTCAGTACCTCCTCAGTAGTTACTTGATCTACCAATCTAAGTTTAAATATTCTTCTCTTGCACCACATTTCGAAAGTTTCTATTGTTTTTTTGTCTAAACTGTTTATCATCCATGTTTCGCTTCCATACAATGCTACACTCCAGACAATTACTGTCAGGAAAGACTTCCTGACACTTTATATTCGATGTTAACAAATTTCTCTTCTTCAAAAATGGTTTTCATGCCTTTTCCAATCTATATTATATATCCTCTCTACTTTGGCCATCGTCAGTTATTTTGCCACCCAAATAAAAAAGCTAGTCTTCTATTGTTTCGTAATCTAAATCCCTTTGCATCACCTGATTTAATTTGATTACATTCCATTATCCTTGTTTTGCTTTTGTTGGCGTTAATCATATCCTGCTTTCAAGACGGAGTCCATTCCTTTCAACTGCTCTTACAAGTCCTTTTCTGTCTCTGACAGAATTACAATGTTGTTGGAGAACCTCAAATCTTTTATTTCTTTTCTCTGAACTTTAATTCCTGCTCCAAATGTTTCTTTGGTTTCCTTCACTGCTGCTTCAGTGTAAAGACTGAATAACATCAGGGATAGGCTACAACCCTGTCTCACTCCCTTCTCAACCACTGCTTCATTTTAATGCCCCTCAATTCTTGTAACTGACGTCTGGTTTCTGTACAAGTTGTAAATAGCCTTACACTCCCTGTATTTTACACCTGCTAGTTTCAGAATTTCAGAGAAAGTATTCCAGTCAGTATTGTCAAAAGCTTTCTCTAAGTATACAAATGCTATAAATGTAGGTTTGCCTTCTCTTAACGTATCTTCTAAGATAAATTGTGGGATCAATATTGCCTTGTGTGTTCTTACATTCCTCTGGACTCCAGACTGATCTTCCCTGTGGCTGACATCTATGAGTTTTTCCATTCTTCTGTACAGAATTCATGTTAGTATTTTGCAACAGTGACTTACTAAACTGATAGTTCAGTAATTTTCACACCTGTCAGCAATTGTTTCTTTGGAATTGGAATTATTACATTCTTCTTAAAGTCTGTCGGTATTTTGCCTGTCTCGTACAACTTTCACACTAGATGAAAGAGTTTTGTCATGGCTGGCTCTCCTAAGGCTATCAGTAGTTCTGATGGAATATTGTCTACTCCTGGAGCGGAATGTTGTCTATCCTGGGGCCTTGTTTGGACTTGCATTTTTCAGAGTTCTTGTCAAATTCTTCTCACAGTATCAAATCATCCATCTCATCTTCATCTACGTCCACTTCAGAAGCTACCGTGATGTATTTGGTGGAATTTGTATTTATATTTTCGTAATAGAAAAATATGCAGTGTACATGGTGCCGCACATTAAAGATTTTTCCAAAACATTGTTTTTTACTGGCTTTTGTTTCCTAAAGTGTTGGGAAGTTCTTCCTTTCGAAGGAATGACAAGTTTTACAGCTCTGAGAGAAAGTATGTTGTTACTTAACACAGAAAAAATGTACTTTCGCCTGGGATATGGTGTATTTTTTACACACACACACACACACACACACACAGGGTGCACATAATACATAAAGTCCGGGAACACTTTCAATTATTTATTGCACAAGAACCAAACTTTGTACAGATATCTTACATATTTTAGTTTGAAGAGAAAACCTGAAAGGTTTTTTCTTTTCTTTTTTCCCCCTCCATGTATACCGCCACATCGTAGTTTGGTAATTTGCCAATGGTTAATGCTAGTCGCAAACATGGGGAGTTCAGTGTGGAGCAATCTTTCTGTGTGCTGGAGTTCGACAAAAACAAGTGTGCTACAGCTGTTCAAAGGATGTTTAGAACAAAGTATGGTAAGAAACCACCACTGGAACAACAAATTTGTTATGATGGGTTGCTTGTTCCTGGCAAAGAGAAGCGGCCATCCCAGTGTGAGTGAAGTAAATGTGGAACGGGTACAAGAGACAAGGAGTCCAAAGAAATTGGTGCGTCATGCATCCTGTGAACTCGAAACGGCTGCAATGACAGTGTGGAAAGCCCTGCAACAGAAGCTGTCTATGAAACCATTCAAATTGGAGTTAGTGCAGAAGTGCAATGATGACAACAAAGACATATGTTTTGAATTTTGTTAGCAGTTGCAACAATTGAATGTGGATGGGGATGGCATTGTTGATCACTTAATTTTTTGCGACGAAGCCACTTTTCACACTAATGGTAAAGTGAACAGGCATAATTGTTGAATCTGGGGTACAAAGCATCAACACGAATGCATGGAATTTGAGTGTAATTCCCCAAAGGTGGTGCCCTGTCACGTCGAAAACTGTATGGGCCATTCTTCTTTGCTGAGGGCACTGTCAATGCATGTTCCTACTTGGACATGTTGCAGCAGTGGCTGGTGCCTCAAATGCAATCGGACTCTCCTTTCATCTTTCAGCAGTATGGGGCTCCACCCCATTTTCGTCCTGAAGTTCGTGGGTACCTGAACACGAAGCTGCCACATCGATGGATCGGCCGTGTTACAGAAGGGGACAGCTGTTTCATGAAGTGGCCTCCCCGATCACATCATCTCGCTCCGTGTGACTTTTTTCTGCGGGGACACATTAAAGATTTGGTGTATGTACCGCCTCTACCACATGATGTAGCAGAGCTCCGGGAGAGAATACGGGAAGTGACTGCCATAGTTGATGACGCCATGGTGGGACGGGTATGGCAAGAATTCGATTACCGTATTGACGTCTGCCAGGTCACTCATGACTCGCATATCAAATGTTTGTAAAAAAAACTTTCAGAGTATCTCTTCAAAATGCAATATGTAAGACATCTGTACAAAGTTTAGTTCTTGTGCAATAAATAATTGAAAGTGTTCCTGGACTTTATGTACACCCTGTATATATTTTTTTCTCCCTTTTACCCTGTAACTAGACTATTACATTCACTATAAACCAAATTTCACCCAGACTGAAAGTGTTAGTTCTGAACCTTGCTTAATTAAAGAAGAAACAGTTCTGTAACCAGTTTAACATTAATTTAGAGGAGACAGAATGGTTGGCCGGTGCTCATTTACAGAAGGTGAAATTTCAGACACATTTAAAAGTGAAAAAGTAATCCTAACTTTCAAAACTGTTAGTTCCTTCGTCAAGAAGAAAGTAGAGTTAGGAGGGGCAGGTCACTCAGACACCATGTTGAGAGGACTACTACTGTTGCGAAGATGGGGAGAGAGAAAGATGCAATGGGTGTGCTATCATTGAGACCAAGAGATCCAAGAAAGTACATTCATAAGCACTGTGCCAGCTTTAGTCCATACATCATGAGGGATTGAGATAAATGAGAAGTGTGGAATAGATAATGCAATAAGAATTCAAGGAAATCAGAAAAGGAGACGAGGAAAACAAAAAGAGGGGAAGGGGGTGATGGAAGGACATCAGAGAGAGATAATAGCACTTCACAATGTTACTTGATATGTTTTCTTAAGTAGTATTTGTATAGGATGAGGATGAGATGTTGAGGAATTCAGTAGTGGAGTTGATATGATTACCATAGATGTCTTCTAGGGAAGGAAGCATTTCATGTGGAAGGAGTGACAGCTGTCACAAATGATTCAAGCAGTGACACTACTCCAAGAGTAAAAGGTTCTGTCTCTTTGCTTTGCTGGCATAATAGTGCAATTACAATAGTTACTGCAATATTTGGTTTTTGGCATTAACTTAATGTAGTATCATTTCAGGAAAACAAATCAATGTAACTTACGCTGCTCAGGAAACAAATTTAATACTCATTGTCAATAAACAGTCACACCACATAATTTCCTGGGCATGAAGTGCCCACTGTACTGTCAACTGAAAATTTGTGACTCACGAAATGCAATTTTGTTTCATTGATGACAATATTTCTTGAAGTTAAGATTCATCATTGGAGATCAAAAGATTGAATTGCTGACAATGACTCGATTATGTTCAGAAGATCTGTCATAGCTACAAATGTAAAAATAGACAAATCTAATATTTGTGATGCCTCTAAGCTTTATTGTTGGCTGTGTAACTGGATTAGGGTTTTGTTCCTGTTTTTGGTCAACTGGCTGTGTTACTGATTTTGGTTTCTTTTCCTGTTTGTGGTCTCAAACACAAAATTTTACGTGTATGTTCCAGTTTCAGCAGGCAAATTGTTGTTAGGAAATTAGTTGTTTCTCTACAGTTTATTGTTTAAAGAGGTCCTCATTGATTGCAAGTTTTTGATACCTTTCTGCGTTGTGGTAATACTGATCACTAGTTTGCTCGGAAGAATATTTATGTTGTTATATAGCTGTTAAACACCATGATCACTGTAAGTTTGCTTTTGAAATGCGCTATGAAAGTATCTCACGTGAACAAACTTTTGTACATTGTAATGGAAAGTCTGTTTTAAAAATGAGAAATGAAGAATTTGTGATGACATTCCCTTTGGAGTGTGTGTGCGTCTTCCCCCCCTCCCCCCCCCCCCTCCCCACCCCAAATGGAGAATTTTCCTAACTACTGAATGTTGTTCCATAGTTCCAGCAGAAGACTAAATCCTATACTGTATTTGTTTCTTTCTTTCAGGCCGTAAAGTAGTGGAAGAGGATGACATGCAAGACTTGTTAACTACCCAGGATAGAATACTGCAAGAGATCAGTGAAAGTATAAATAGCCCAAGAAAATATGTGAGCGGGAACGATGTACATCCTGGAATGACTTGTCCCCAGCCAATCGTGAGTTTCACTGCTAATTTTATTATAGAAAAACAACATTTAGAGACTGGTGATAGGATGTTTAATTTTGAGACAGGTCTAAATATTTTTTATAATATATGTTTGCCATAGGTTAATTCTTACAAGAAGTGCAAAAATAGCCACCAATCACTGTTAATATTGCAATTTATTAAAAACAAATTGCACTGTTGTTGGTTTCTAACCAATAGGCTCACCATCAGATGGCTGTTGCGGTGAAAGTACTTTAGGGTGGTGGTGCCACTGAAAAATATACATCATTTTATAGCACTGTTGGCTTCTATTGGAGTAGTTCATATTTTGCAGAATACTCAGCAAAATAAAACACTTTTCTGAATGTTGAATAAACAGGTAGTGTAGAGCACTCGAGTGCATACACACAAACACACAAACGCACCCACCACCTACCCGCCCACGCACACACATGCACAAACAAATAGAATTACTAGCTGTGGTTGGTTGCCATTTACACTTTTTTGCAATAATTTACTCATGCTTTTACAAATGTATGTGCTCACTATAACAGTTTTCATCAAAATAGTGGATGTTTCTTTTGTGTGGTGTGTCACCTACATTTAATTTCACTTTTGAGCTTTATAATAGGATATGCTTGTACTGTGGCCATTTGTTGGGAAACATGTTAAGTGGGAAATTCCATAACAATTCCAAACAATTTTGATAAAATTTGTTAGACACTCTTTAGTAGTAAAGAACATTGACAAGTATGTTTTGAAAGATATTCAAGTACAGGTGGGGATGTAAATCAAGTCTTATTATTCCACACAGACACAAAAAATCATGGAGGTAGCCACCAGTTGTAGAAATCCCTTTTAAATGTTATCATTTGACACTCCACTATATAGTGGAGACGCTGAGTCGCAGATAGGCACAACAAAAAGACTCTCACAATTAAAGCTTTCAGCCATTAAGGCTTTTGTCAACAGTACACACGCAAAAGACACGCGTGTGCAAATGCAACTCACACACACGATTGCAGTCTCAGGCAATTGAAACCACACTGTAAGCAGCAGCACCAGGGCATGATGGGAGGAGGCTGGGGTAGGGAGGGGGAAGGATAGTTCGGTAGGGGTGGCAGACAGTGAAGTGCTGCAGGTTAGATGGAGGGCAGGAGGATGGGGAGAAGTAGCGGAAAAAAAGAGAAATAAAAAGACTGGTTGTTGTAGTGGAATGACGGCTGTGTAGTGCTGGAATGGGAACAGAGAAGGGCTGGAAGGGTGAAGACAGTGTCTAAGGAAGGTTGAGGCCAGTAGGGTTAAGGGAAAGTTCCCACCTGCGCAATTTTGAAAAGCTGGTGTTGGTGGGAAGGATCCATATGGCACCGGCTGTGAAGCAGTCATTGAAATGAAGGCTGCCATGTTTGGCAGCATGCTAGCAACAGGGTGGTCCGTTTGTTTCTTGGCCACAGTTTGTCGGTGGCCATTTATGCGGACAGACAACTTGTTGGTTGTCATGCCTACATAGAATGTAGCACAGTGGTTGATTTTTCGGATGTAAGTCTACATTATTTACATAATTTTTCCCACTTTTTCCACCACCACGGATCCTTGCTCCTTCCATCTGCATCATCACACAAAAGTTTCCTTATCCGTAGCCAGATCCCAGTCCCACATACTGTTCCTGTGTTGTAGCTTGGCTCATGGAATCCCCCCTTGCGGCCTTACCATCAAATTACCCATCTCTGACTGCCACCTCTCCTTCCACAATGACCTCCATCTGTTCATATTCTGCCAGTCCTTAGCCCTGACTAACATAGTCCTGCAAAACCATATCAACCAAGCCCAAACCTCCTTGCAGTTCCTTCTCTCCATTCGCAAAATTCTCCTGCTATGCAATCCCAAATTCCTGGAACCCATAACACACATTGAAACTCTTGCCCTGCAGGAACTTGAGCAACGTGCACGATGCCACCTCCAAAACCTCTCCATCTTGCTCACTTCCTACGTCTGCCTTGGAATACCAGTGTCCACCACCTTTACAACAACCTCCAAACCCCTCCCACGTCCCCTCATAACTGACAAACCCTCTCTTGCAGACCTACTACTCTTACCCCATCGTCCTAAACTCACTCCCACCCGCATAGAGAATCCAGAACCTAAACAGACCCACAACACAGTCGTGAACCTTTCCTCCAGGATCCTTAGCCCCATAGAAATATCAGTCCTTTCCAAAGGCCTCACCTTTTGCCCCACTTCCAAATTCAGTCATGCAGGACTTGTTGAAGACCTTCTCTCCTTCTCCCGATCCCTACAGTGGAAACACTTTTCCGCCACCAACCCTACCAATCAGACACGATCAAAGACCAATATTGAACCTTGCCTGACTCAGTTCACTCCTCCATCCAACTGTGATCCACCCCCACTGCCCCCAAACCACCCCCTGTTAACTTTCCCGAATTTCTTAACCTTTAACCTTCCTCACCATCATTCCCCAAATCCCTCAACATGTAAACTAACCTTACATCTGTAGAAAATTCCAACCTATAATCCTGCCTGCTGACAAAGGCTCCAACCTTGTTGTTTTAAACCACAGTGACTATCTAGTGGTAGGACCCCACCAGCTGTCAGATGCTTCACGTACAAACCTTGCCACAGTGATGCCATTCCAGTAATCCAGCAGGATCTCCAGTCACCCCTCAAATCCTTAGGCCCATCCCAGAACCTCTCACCAGAGTCCATCTCTCTACTCACCCCTACCTTCTACATGCTTTCTAAAGTCCATAAACCTAATCACCCAGGGTGTCCCATTGTGTCCAGTTACTATGCCCCCACTGAGACAATCTCTGCTCTCGTAGACCAATACTTTCAACCTATTACCTGGAACTTACCCTTCTATATAAAAGATGCCAACCATTTCCTCCAACAACTCTCCACAGTTCCTGTACCTGTACCACATGCTGCCATGCTCGTCGCTATTGATGCCACTGATGCCACCTTCATGTACACTAACATTCCTAATGCCCATGGCCTTACCGCTATTGAAAACTATCTTTCCCAATGCATGATGGATTCCTAACCAACAATGTCCTTCCTAGTTAGCATAACCAACTATATCCCCACCCACAATTATGTCTCCTTTGAAGGCATTACCTACAAACAAATTCAGGGTATGTCTATGGGTGCCAGCATGGCACCATCCTATGCCAACCTATTCATTGACAATCTAGAGGAGTCTTTCCTAAAAACCCAGAACCCTAAACCCCTAACCTGGTTCAGATTCATTGATGACATTTTTACTATCTGGATCAAAGGTGAGGACATCCTATCCACATTCCTCCAGAACCTCAACAAATCCTCCCCCATTTGCTTCCCCTGGTCCTACTCAACTCAACAAGCCACTTTTATAGATGTTGACCTCCACCTCAAAGAAAACCCTTCTGCACAGCCTAACCACCCAAGGTAGTCACATCTGCAGTGATGAGCAGTCCCTCTCGAAATATACTGAGGGTCTCACTGAAGCCTTCGCTGACCATGATTATCCTTCCAATCTTGTACGAAAACAAATCTCCCATACCTTATCTTTCCAGTCTCCCACCACCTCCCAAAGTCCCACCGTCCGGCCAAAGAGGAGCTTTCCCCTTGTAACTCAGTACCACCCAGGACTGGAGCAACTGAATTACGTTCTCCGCCAGGGTTAGGATTACCTCTCATCATGCCCTGAAATGAGAAATGTCCTGCCCACTATCCTTCCCACCCCTCCTACAGAGGTATTCTGCCGTCCACCAAACCTACACTATATACTCATCCATCCTTACACAACCCCTGCTCCCAATCCCTTACCTCATGGCTCATACCCCCGTAATAGACCTAAATACAAGTCCCGTCCCATACATCCTCCTACCACTGCCTATGCCAGTCCAGTCACTAACATCACCTATCCAATCAAAGGCAGAGCTACCTGTGAAACCAGTCATGTGGTCTACAAGCTAAGCTGCAATCACTATGCTGCGTTCTATGTAGGCATGACAACCAAGTTGTCTGTCCGCATGAATGGCCACCGATAAATTGTGGCCAAGAAACAACTGGACCACCCTGTTGTTGAACATCCTGCCAAACATGATATCCTTCATTTCAATGTCTGTTTCACAGTCTGTGCCATATGGATCCTTTCCACCAACACCAGCTTTTCTGAATTGCACAGGTGGGAACTTTCCCTGCAATACACCCTAGATTCCTGTAACTCTCCTGGCCTCAACCTTTATAAGGCACTGTTCTCACCCAGCCAAGCCAGCCCCTTCCCTGTTCCCATTCCAGCACTATCCAGCCGTCATTCCACCACCACACCCAGTCTTTTTATTCCTCTCTTTTTCCACTACTAAACTGCAGCACTTCACTGTCCGCCGCCCCCACCACACTATCCCTCCCCTTCCCTGCCTCAATCTCCTCCTTACCCCCACCCAGTCACGACTTCCATCATGCGCTGGTGCTGCTCCTCGCAGTATGGTTCCAGTTGCCTGAGACTGTAGTCGTGTGTGTGTGTGTGTGTGTGTGTGTGTGTGTGTGTGTGTGTGTGTGTGTGTGTTTGTTGTTGTTGTCGTTGTTGTTGACAAACACCTTAATGGCCGAAAACATTAATTGTGAGAGTCTTTTTGTTGTGCCTATATATGACTCAGCATCTCCACTTGATGGGGAGTAGCAACTTTCCTGCTCATAATATTGTTACATTCCATCCTGGATTTTCCATTGTTTGATACTGTTAATGTAATGAGATGTTTCTATTATTGGTAATGGATTTTATTTTGCATGAAGTAAGAAACTGCTTTTGGTTTGTAATCTTCTACTACTCATAGAGAAGTTTATGAATTCATTGAGGTCCGTAAATTAACTATCCAAGACAGTTTAAGTAGTCAGGCATATCATCAGTAGAGACAGAAAATATCATGTGGCATACGCCCAGGCTATTATATGCACTGATACTACCAAATATAACTGTTCTTTTAGAATTATCAGTAGTCAGACAAATGAAGGGGGTTTGTTACATTAAAGCACTGTTGGCTATCTTCTAACCTATGTGCCTGCTACCAACCTGTGCCCTGCTTCCTTTTATTATGGAAAGCTTAATAACATTAGTTCTTCAATAAGCAAAGTCATTAATTTTGTACAATTTATTTCAACTTGTTACAATGAGATTATGGGTCTTAAGCAGTTTCATATTTTTTAACAATCACATACATCAATCCATTATATAAAAGTTCACATTTTAAAATGTAGTTATTGCATTACTTCACATGCAATGGTTCATGACTTCTTCTGATATGCAAAACTCAATCACCGTTGTGTATGAAAAAAAATAATTTTGTATATATTTGAATGAATCACTCTGTGGTCTGAAACTGGTGATATACTCATCATTCTTCATAAATTATTGTACAAAAAAACTTCCTAAGTTTTAACTCAAGTACTTATTCACATTTGTAAATGCAAGCTGACCCTCCCACATAACCATGAGTGTTAGCATGATGCTTTCAGGATATGGGAAGGCACATCAGCCCAGGATTGAATTTATCTGGTGGATTAACACTGGTGGCCAGTGTACTGGCCAGCCTGGGTGTGGTTTTTATGTGGTTTTCCGTATCCAACTAGGTGAATACTGGACTGATACACACATCCTGCATCAGTAACACAATTCACAAAAATTTAGGAAATGTTCCCACACTTTCACATGGGATAACGCAAGATCAGACTGATGGGGTACACAGATTCGATTCGGGAGAGAAAGGGGCAGTGACAGGAAGGCCGTCTGGCCACCCTCTTCCACTAACATTGCCAAATGCAATAATTAATATTCCAACCCCACGAAGATATGGGATAAAGGAAAAAAGAATAAGAATATGTGAACTGTTCCTTCCATAGCCTTAACTTTTCTTCACACACGTGGCGGAAGTCCAACTTTCATTCTTGGACACTCATCATAAGCTCTTACACTTCCCACTTCTTAAATAAACATGCATTCTACCAAGGTATTCTTATCAACATCTGAGAATCGCAGCCATCAGCATGAAGCGCTAATGCTCTGAATGTTCCGGAAGACCAACAGTATCACAGCTGCCAGAAGTGAGCTTTGTGTTGACTGCTTGCAAGGATATCCTTAAAAGTCAAAGGAAGTTTGTTTCCAACAAATGAAATGAAACATAGTGCTATAATTGAGAGCTTTCCAGAGGAATCTCTTGATACTTCACCTGTTCGGACACCCCGTCCAAATCATACACACCCCATCCAAATCATACATATGAAGAATTTGCCGCGAATTGAGCAACTATCAATAAATGACATGATGATCGTAGTGTTACAGTCAGTACATTAAGCCCTCAACAAACAGTAAATCTTAGTTTCTAGAATCACTGATTATGAGAGAATAATTGACAATGGAGCTGGAGATGGGAAAAAAGTAGGGTGAGTCACCCAGGAAGAAGGCTAGTAAATAGGAGACTGTATGTATGGTGAGGAACTGATCTCGCAGAATCAAGGTTTGAGACTTTAATTGTGCACATGGAGAGTAATGAATAGTGATGCAATAAAGATATGAGGTTTATACACGTACATCAAGATGCCTTAGTACAGGATGGTGCCAATGGTAATGGCAACAGTGGTATTCTGAATAATTTGACTGACAGTAGTCAAGTAATAATACTATGATTGAAATGACAAGGTGGGAGACATGATATCAGGGGGAAGAAAAGGATATCCCATTGGGGAACAAAGCAGAAGATTTAGGGAGAAGTACGTACCGCAGTGAAAATGATGAAAATATTTTTCGGATATCTTTTCACTTTGGGTCATAATTCTTGGTTTCTGTTGCCAAATGTTTGTATCATCTTTGGTATCTTTTATCAGTAGTGATTTGACTTTCAGACATTGTCTAACATCTATGTTTATCTTCCTATCTGTAGTCTAATTAAAATTTCATGTAAGTTGGCATATATTTTGTGTGAGAACTGGGTTGCAACAATGTGCCAGGTGTCCCTCAGTTAAAGGTTGCAGGCTGCCTATTCATGTAGAATGAATGTTTGTGTGCTGTGGTTGGTATCAGTCAAGCTGTGAGGAGGGCTCAACATTTCACTGACGGAATGGCGCTTGTCCGAATGAATCTTCTACTGTATGTAGTCCCTAGACCTCGGATTTTAGGTAAAAACCTATTTTTTTCCTCATTAAATAAAGGCAATAAAAGTTGTACATACACAAATTATGCCAATGTATGATCAAAAACACTAGTTCCATAGCACCTAGAAATACCTAATTTCAGGTTTGTGCCTGATTGTATCCAAATCTTAAAAATCCAATTAAATAAAATTTTATGTGACTAACATTCTCTCATGGTCTTCCCATATAATAATTATGCAAATATTTTATCAAAAATTTTGTAGTACCTAAAATACCTATCATGTTAGAACCTAACTGAACCTCATTTTTAAAAATCCTAAAAACACCAAATATCATGTTAGAACCTGGCTGTATCTGATTTTTAAAAATCCAGTCAAAATTTGTATGACTAAAACTACTCTTCTGATCTTCCTGGTTACTTAGAAAACAGTAATTGAATGATAACTGGTTTATTTGCATGTGTGAACACCAATCGTGAGGCAGACGACGACAGCATATGCCAGGCTGTTAGAGCCCGCCCTGCTCCGCAGAGCATTGTCGCTGGCTGTGAACTGTTAGATGGGCCGGCAGGGCACAGAGGAGCTTTGTGATCTGCCTCTGGCGCCTACCTGTCCTGTCGGAACAGCCTGTTTAGAACACCTGCTCTTTCTTCATTCAGTCGGTCAGCGTGCTGCTTGGATGTGGTGAAATATTTCACAACAACAGTGTATTTTTGGAAAGTCAAGCATGCCAAAAGTAAAAGTAGCCAACTCCAAATCATCTCTGATTTGTCTGTGGTTACAAGAATTTTCTCCATTTCTCTACAGACTTTTTTTATGACAGAGGTCACATTTAAGTCAGCATGTTGCAGAGATTAAACACCAGGCAAATTTAAAAAAATAAATCAAACTTGAAACAAACATTTGTAGTTAATTAACAAACAAATTGAATTTCATCTTGATGTGTGATCAGCCATTGTTGCAGCAAACATACCATTCAATGCAGTTGAAAATAGCCAGTTCAAAAGTTTTCTAGAGAAATACTGTCACCGCTGCATTCCATCAGAATACACACTGACAAAGACCTATTTAGATACTTTATATGAAAATACATTGAGCAGGATAAGGGAAGATATAGGCGGTTCATATGTAAACCTCTGTCGATGAGACAACTGACAGACAAGGTCAATATGTGGCTAATTTGATTGTTGGAAAGTTAGATCCTGACACTCAATCTGTACCTCATCTGATCTGCAGCAAGGAGTTAAACGAAAAGACTAACCAGGAAACAGTTGCTCACTTTGTGAATAGAGCCCTCAAATTAAATTCCCCAACAGTCTAGATGTAAATAAAGTACTTGTAATGTGCACTGGTGCAACCACATACAAGATTGCTGCTGTTAAATTGTTGAAAGTATTTTACCCAGCCCTGCTCCATATCATAAGTCATGTCCACAGCATGAATCGTGTAGCTGAGATGATACATCTCGAATTTCCACATGTAATTAAGCTAGTTTCAGCCATCAAAAAGGTTTTTATTAAAACACCTACAAGAATCAAGTTAGTTCAAGAGGAACTTCCCAGTGTACCATTTCCACCAGAACCCATACTAACTCGATGGGAAATGTGGCTAGAGGCCGTGGAATATTACAGTGAGCATGTGGAAGACATTAATAACATTGTTCTTAAATTGCAGGAGGAGACAGTGAGCATTACTTCAACTGATTATGCATTTTTGGTCCCTATTATTAAAGCTCTATAGTGTTCAGGGAAACCTGTCTACATGCAACTGTGATTGATAGACAAGGTGACAGAAAAATATCCACTTGGTCCCAGGTTCTGTTGCTACGAAAGTTAGTGAGAAACTAAAGAGAATGCTAAAAAAAAATATTAAAAAATAAAACCAGAACTGACCACCCTCTGTATAGTGGCTGACATCTTATAAGGTAAATCAACAGAATCTGAGTGTGCAGTCCCACTGCACCTAAAACCGTCTTTTAAATATGCTCCGGTGACATCTGTTGACGTGGAACACTCATTCTCGGCATATAAGGTGGTATTAACAGACAAGAGATGCAGTTTCTCAAGAGAAAATGTGGAGAAAGTATTAGTTATTTACTGTGACTGTAATTACGGACATGGGCAACAATATAATGTGGATTTTTGTCAGTCTATTTATCTTTCTAACTAATTAATGGAAAATCTCATATAAAGATGTGAAACAATTACTAACAAAGAGATAGAGGGGCTGGCCAGTACTTACCTCAGCTCAGTACAGCCGATAGAAACACAAAAAACAACCGAAAATTTAAGTTCCTAGCTTTCGGAATAAATGTTCCTTCATCGGGGAGGAGAGAGGGGAAAGAAAGGGAAGAAGGGAAAGTGGATTTAGTTACTCACAACCCAGGTTATGAAGCAACTGGGAAAGGAAAACAGGGAGGGTAGCAAGGATGGAGGCATGGTTGTCAGAGGGAAGTCAAAGATATTCTACTGTAGGTACTGTGCCAGCTTCAAACCAAAGAGGATGCATACAGAAGTAAAGAGGTATATAGTATAAAGATGTAGGATGAAAAGATGCATGAATGGCTAAAGAGGAAAGGGAAAGAGGAGAAGACTGAAAAGTAAATGGGAGTGAGGTTGTTTAACGTAATTTCAGTCCAGGGGGATGGCGGGATGAAAGGATGTGCTGGAGTGCAAGTTCCCATCTCCGCAGTTCAGAGGGACTGGTGTTGGGTGGGAGAAGCCAAATGGCACATACGGTGTAGCAGGTTCCTAGGTCCCTAGAATTATGCTGGAGGGCATGCTCTGCTACTGGGTATTGGACATCTCCTAGGCGGACAGTTCGTCTGTGTCCGTTCATGCGCTCTGCCAGTTTAGTTGTTGTCATACTAATGTAAAAGGCTGTGCAGTGCAGGCATGTCAGCTGATAAATGACGTGTAGTTTCACACGTGGCCCTGCCTTGAACTGTGTATGTTTTACCAGTAGCGGGGCTGGAGTAGGTGGTTGTGGGGGGATGCATGGGGCAGGTTTTGCAGCGGGGTCGGTTACAGGGGTAGGAACCGCTGGGTAGAGAAGGTAGTCTGGGAATATTGTAGGGTTTAACAAGGATGTTACGGAGGTTAGGGGGACGACGAAAGGCAACTCTGGGTGGTGTGGGGAGAATTTTGTCAAGGGATGATCTCATTTCAGGGGTTGACTTTGAGAAAGTCATATCCCTAGCGGAGTAATTTATTGATGTATTCGAGGCAAGGATAATATTGGGTGACAAGGGGGATGTTTCTGTGTGGTCTGAGGGTAGGAATATTGTTGTTGGACGGGGAGGAATGTATTGCTCGGGAGATCTGTTTGTGGACAAGGTCTGCAGGATAGTTGCGGGAGAGGAAAGCACTGGTCAGGTTATTGGTGTAATTGTTGAGGGATTTGTCACTGGAGCAGATACGTTTGCCACGAATACCTAGGCTGTAGGGAAGGGAGTGTTTGATGTGGAATGGATGGCAGCTATCAAAGTGAAAGTACTGTTGTTTGTTTGTGGGTTTGATATGGTGAAGAAACACTCCTTAATTTCTTCCATAACCTCAACTCCTTTTCAAATCTGAATTTCACCTGGTCCTTCTCCAAAACCCAAGCCACATTCCTGGATGTTGACCTTCATCTTGTTGAAGCTCACATCCACACCTCTGTCCATATCAAACCCACAAACAAACAACAGTACCTTCACTTTGATAGCTGCCGTCCATTCCACATCAAACGCTCCCTTCCCTACAGCCTAGGTACTGGCCAGCCCCTCTATCTCTTTGTTAGTAATTGTTTCACGTATTTATCTTTCTAGACAATAAAATGTCAGAATTTTATCACCTATTTTCTGGTTTTCGTAACCTATTTGTGTAAGTGATAGGACCTATTTTAGGTATCTAATTTAAGATTTTTAGAACCTAAAGGTCCGAGGTCTAGTAATCACTGCAGCAACCTGATACTTTATTGCAGCACATTAGCAATAGCAGCCATTTCGTGAGTGATGCTAAGATATGAAATTGGAGACCTCTATTCTGTCATGAAGTATCACCTAACAAATAATTTTACTGTCTATAACAGAATATAACCAATACCATCAAGCCACATCTGAATTTGGATATTGTCTTTACTTCAGGACATAAATGGATGATATTGTAGTAAATTTATTAGTAAAGTTAATTTAATTAATCACTAGTCTTTCTAAAACTGAAGCCATCAGACAATGAGAGTGTAGTTAGAAAATTGGAGAGGGATGGAGATAAAGGGAGGTAAATGACATAAATTAGGGACAGAGATATTACTCTCATGGTTAGCTGATAAGCAGTGCAAGTCAAGTTTGATTTAGTAATTTTGCTTGATTTATTATACTGAGAAAATTAACTTCCTTTTTGTTAATAAAAGCCTTTTGAAAGAACTGCATATTTTTTCAGTATCAGGAAGTTGCCATTCCAGGTGCTGAAAATTATATACAGAGAAGTTATCAGGAAGATGACATGAGGCAAAATATCCATAGAGTACAAGACAGAGAATTATTGGAAATGTCGGATGATGGTTACTGCCTAAGCATGCATCAGCCATGGGCGTCATTACTTGTAGCAGGCATCAAACAGTAAGTCGTATTTTTCCTGTTTGAATTTATTACTTTCTAAGCTATATCATGTTGCATCAATACTATAGTACAAACACAGAATAGTGACTCGTGCAGTTTGTAAGTTAATTTTCTGTATAATCAGTCCAGTCACACCTAACTTGGGGTTATGGTCTTCACCTGTGAATATCAGACACGCCTCATTAGAGTTCCAGTCTTGTTGATTTAAAAAGTTATGTTTGTGTACACTGTCTGGTAAAGAAATGTAGCCATGAGTAACATATTACTATTTGTAATTGA